>NC_081241.1:4136262-4736262 GCF_902713425.1 Acipenser ruthenus | reverse complement strand
TGTTAGGAACCACATACTGATAGAACACCATTATATTCTCACTCTGCAGCACACTGCTGTGACCACACTGTGCACATGTATTCAATGTGCAGCTGCATCAATGTGATATTGTTACCCTGACACACTCCTCAATGCAGTCTGCTCAGGCCTCTGTTCTGCGGTGGGAAAAAAAAGTACTTGTTGCTGTTTCATGCTGTTTGAGAATAAGCGTATCTACCTGCAAAGTGCAGGGGCTTATTGTGAATATATTAAAAACACATCTCTAACACACAAGCACTGCTTCCAGGTTATTTCTTTGAAATCTATTGATTTTATAATTGGTAAGATCTTTTTTAATATATAATTGATTTTAACACATGCAATGCCTGCTTTTTAAAAGACCATGTTCTCATATACATGGGGTTTTGAGAAAATAAACACTGCAGGTCAGTTACACAATCTGGTCACAAATTGGTGTTTAAATGTCATTACAGACAGAGCTGAGAGGGGGGCAGCTGGGCTCTATGCAGCTGCAAAACAGTTTGGATTTATTTTGGAGATCTGGTGTGGTTTGAGAGAGGAGCCATCATGGAGTCAGGAGGATTTAAACCAAGCTACCGGTACGCGACCTTAGACCCCTTAGTTAGTGACCACCTTGACGATCAAATTGCCAGCAAATTGAAGCTGTCATTACCCTATCATTGCAGTCTCCTGGTTAGATAGTTACATTGAATTGTCTGGATAGTAGCTGGTAGTTGCTTGGATGACAGATGTATCTGTGTCTCAGTGTACTGCCGTGACAGCACACAGCGTGTACAGTGAGAGCTGGGTAATATCCCTGGTTATGAGGGGGAGTACAGTGGCTCTCAAAAGTATTCACCCCTCTTGGACTTTTCCACACTTTATTGTGTTACAACATGGAATCAAAATGGATTTAATTAGGAGTTTTTGCCACTGATCAACATAAGAAAAGTCCATAATGTCAAAGTGAAAAATAAAATCTACAAATTGTTCTAAATTAATTACAAATATAAAACAGAAAATAATTTATTGCATAAGTATTCACCCCCTTTGCTATGACACACCTAAATAAGCTCTGGTGCAACCAATTGTCTTTAGAAGTCACATAATTAGTTGAATGGAGTCCACCTGTGTGCAATTAAGGTATTTCACATGATTTCAGGTTAAATACACCTGTCTCTGGGAGGTCCCACAGTTGGTTAGTACATTTCCTAACAAAAACTACATCATGAAGACGCAGGAACATTCAAAGCAAATCCGGAATAAGGTTCTTCAAAAGCACCAATCAGGGGTAGGATATAAGAACATTTCCAAGGCATTGAATATCCCCCGGAGCACAGTAAAGTCCATTATTAAGACATGGAGAGAATATGGCACAACTGTGAATCTGTCTAGAACAGGCTGTCCTCAGAAACTGGGGGGTGAATACTTTTGAGAGCCACTGTAGATTCACCTGGGAGTGCTGTCCACACACCTCTTCAAGGGCCGTCCATTCTCTATATGTATGAAGAAAGGGGAGGTGGGGAGTTATACAGGCACATAATGATATGTAGAGCATATTATTATTATTAATATTATTATTATATTAGGTGTATAATAGGTATAAAGTAAATATATATGGAGCCAAAAAATGTTTAGCAAGTATAGTACACACAGTACACAATGCTTTCTTATGGAATGTTTTTTTTTGGGGGGCGGGGGGGGGGGGGGGGGGGGGGTATAAGTTGCGGTGCTTCAACACAAACTAATAACTTTACGGAATGCCAGTTTAATAAAACTGTAGTCCTATAAGGACAAATTGGAACTCAGACAGAAACATTTAAATACACCCTCCTGTATTTTAATATGAATTAGGTTATTTTCTTTTGGAAGGAGAATTTCTCTGGCTAAATGAAAACTACATGGAAACCCACGCTACCCGAAAGGCACTACCAAAATAGCGTGAGAAAAAGGTGAGACTGATTTTTCTTTTTTCCATGGAAACCCGGCCACTGACCAGAGGACAGCTAGAGATGAAGCTGAAATAGACTGAGGACAGAGAGAAGGAGACACTTCTTCACACAGAGAGTGGGAGAGTACGGAATGGGCTACCTAGTCATTGAGGCAAAATCTTTTGGATCCTTTAAGATAACTTAACAACGTGTTTGAGATCAATTAGCTACTAGGAACTGGATGAGCTTAGATGGGTCGACTGACTTCCTTTCATTCATAAATGTTCTTATGTTTTAACTCTGATCACTGACCTACCAAAATCCTTCCGCTCTAAACCCCAGGAGGGTATAAATTCTTCTACTCGTTTTCCCTATTAATGGAAATCATAATATATTAGGGACCAGCACATATATTTTAAATCAAGTTTAAAGACATTTTTATGAGGTACATTGCTTCACGGAAGGAGTTTTATAAATCTTCACTATATTGTATATTGTACTGTGAATGTGTCTAGGGCATTAATATTACAAAAGAACAGTGAAACAGTATACGACCAAGTTAGGTGCCCTGTTGAATTGTGTTTGCTTTTGTGGATAGTTTAAACGTCTTTTGTTTTGCAAGGTATTAATACAACAAACAGAAAAAAGGTAACTTTTATTAAATTTCAAAATGATTAACAGATATAAGGATGTTCAATTTCAAAGTAGTTGTTTACCTGTATCTGACATACTGAAGTACTGTATTGAGGTTGTCTTGTGGTTTAGAAGCTCCAGCCTCCCTCTTTACACACAGCCCTACTGTTTGCTGTACCATTGTTTGATAGATTCTGGTTTGCAGGTTCAGTATGCTGTGATACAGAAAAGAAGTGATCCTGTGAATATCATTTCTAACCGGTAAGTGTTCTGTTTTTTCAAGTTTCAGTTTTTTGCTCCAGCCTCAGAGATGTCATACTCAATTGTATTTGGAGTCCATGCTGTATACTGGAATGTGACCTATGGATCAAAACATTATGTTAGCATGAAATAAAACACACAGTAGACTTGCTTATGAAGGACCTTGTAAACCCATGCTGATAGCTGAAGATACTGAATGTGCACACAGGTTAGTTTAGGTGTCACTGCAAACACTGACCTGCACATGTACAGCTATGGCCAAAAATTTGGAATCACTTTGAATTTTAGGACTAAGACATAATTTTAAAAAAAAATACATGAATATAATTTAAATATTTTATTTAACATCATGTAATCAAAGAAACTACACAATTCTATTGCAAAAGTCTACCGGAGGCCATAATAGTAGTACAGTGTGTTTTTACTGTTACATTTGTATCAGTTTTTCATTAAGTATATAGAAAACTACAAAGCAGTTTGTAATTCAATATGTTAATGTAACATTATTCAGCAGGTTTCATTCAACTTTATGAAGCAACATGTGTTAATTATATAGGGTGAGGCAAAACCTTTGGCCACAGCTATATAGTACAGTACAGTACAGTACAACTTAGAGACCATGAAGACCAGGCAAGGCATGTATTTACTGTATTACAGATTCTGATTAGTATTCAAAACAAATTAACACTCAGGGTTCAGTGTCCACTGGGTCTGATCAGTACTGTTTACCCTTCACTTCCCTCGGTTACTGCTTTTTGAGATGCTCAACACTAGCCATCATTAATTTCAATGATGAAGTTCAAGCAGTAAAACTGTACAATAAAATAGAAGGTACATGAATTGCATTGTGTCTAGTTGAAAATGAATGACATGCCATAACGTGGGGGCTTATATGTACAGCTATAAGTATGTAAGTTTTAGCATCACCCTGTACAATTAACTAATTTTGCTTCACAAAATCGAAAGAAACCTGCTGTATAATGTTATGTTAACATATTTAATTACATATCGCTTTGTAATGTTCAAATATACTTAGCGGAAAACTGACAAAAATTACTATATTATGGCTTTCTGCAGACTTTTGCGACTTCTCGTTTTGTACTTTCTTTGATAACATGATTTTAAATAAAATATCAAAATTATGATCATATATATATATATATATATATATTTAATTATGTCCCAATTCTGAAATTGTAAGTGCTGCAAAGCTTTTGACCACAGCTGTAGTACTAAGCCTCAATGTAACATCTTTATAAAGGGTTGTTGTAATTTTAAGATTTCAGATTTGAATTATTTCTTGCACTCCTGGATCATACCCTTTCAAAAAGAAAACCACCTAAGCCGGGGGTTTTCTAAGGGTCATAGGGGGTAGCTGCCAGGCTGCTTTCTCATACTGGTCGTTCTCAACACATTACTCCAGTGCTTATGTCCTTACATTGGTTACCAGTGAGCTACCGAATTGATTTTAAAGTTGCTGTAATAACTTCTAAGACCCTTCATGGATTAGGACCATCCTATCTCCAAGAACTATTAATTATGTATGTTTCTAGTCGTTCTATGAGATCAGAAAATGCAGAACTTTTAATTGTTCCAATAAGTCCTCTAAAACAGAGCTTTTTGCTGTTGTGCTCCTCGGTTGTGGAACTCTATTCTGGTTACCATTAGGCAGGCTGAAACACTGGATTCTTTTAAATCTAAATTGAAAACATACTTTTTTTAATGTGCTTGGTTATAACTGGAATGTATTGTATACATGCGCTGTTTTATTTTGTTTTTAACTTTGTACAGCACTCTGGGGTACCTTGGCGTGAAGGGCGCTAATAAAAATAATGTTCTATTGTTTTGTATTGTATTACGCAGGAAGGCTCAGAAATGCATCAATGTAATTGAAAGAAAAAGAAAAGTAATGATCTTGAATTATTTTTTTAACAGTATTCTATATTATCTATAAACCACTGTGCATAAATATTTCATTTTTGTTTAGCATCTCCAAGGTTAGTCTAGTATATTTTCAGAAATGATCTTCCACCTGTACGATGCGTGATTTCGATTGAGCAGATTGAAGCAGGAGTCTGGCAATTCTTCTATGGAGAGCTCTGCCCATCAACTTTGCAGTTCTCATCTGCTTGTGGATCGGGGTTTCGTGTCTTATTGTTTGAACAATACCAGTGTCGGGCCGGCGAATTTGAAGAACAGGAATGCTAGTTTTTTTTGTTGTTTTGACATTTGGGTGTAAAAAAAACTAGTAGTTTAATAATAGACATCGCATCCTAAAATATATCGTTACAGGACACTTTTGCTATTCAATTCATGGAACAGGAAAACTTTGCTTTATTGCATGTTATGTATATAGAGCTCTGTTTTAAATATGGTTCATCATTTGCAAACTATATAATTCTCACCTTTCAGACAAAAAGGATCTCATGTGGCCAAAAATACAGTTTTTATCACTGTCTGCATAGAAGAATATTGTATATTCAAAAAATAACATACGACTGATTTTAAATATGTGTTATGATTATTATCGTATAGGTATAGGTTTATCGTTTGCAAACTATATAATTCTCAGCTTTGAGACAAAAAGGTACCGGATCTGGGATCCGTGTGATCCGGTACAAATTAACCCCGAATTACACCAAAGAATAAAATAGAGAATGACCAAACACAGAACCATCTGATGCTTTTCATTCTGCTACTCAATTACCCTCCTTCAGTCATCTTTAAAAAAAACATTCTTCATTAATGTTTGTTTTTGGTTGTTTTGTTTTGTTTTTAATTGAACAACACAGGTTATCAAGGATGTCAGTGCCTATAAGAGATCACTTCATTACATAATTTAATATGTTTTAATGAACAGCTTGTGTTACAGTATTGCAGTTTTTCTAGTTATATGTTTTGCTGCAGCCTGTTTAATAATACCCATATATTACTGTGTGTAACACCCTTTATAACGCATTTATAGAAGCCTTACCTTTAAGCTCCTCAAAAGAAACAGATCTTTTCTCCTAAGACCTGATCGAGGTTTATTTATTAAAATACCGTACACTATAATAGCTCAACAGTTTCATGTAATTGATTCTATTTTTACATTTTACATTTTTACATCCATAACATACTTCAAGTAAGTTGAGCACAGAAAACAGTAATTATAAAACACTCCACTGTACACTAGGCAAAATTACTAAAAGAAAAAAAAGAAAGATGATTTGGCAAATGTTTTGAAAATAAGTTTTCAGGCATTTGTTTAATAATGTAATTAGTTTCTTTCAGTGTTTCAATATGTGTTATGAATATTAAAACGTTAAATACATGTATTCAGAAACAATGATTTAAATTGTAAAAATATCTTCATTGTCAAATTATGTTAAATAGTTTGTAATGAGTGACAGTTTTCAATGTATCATCACAAATATTCTCTCAAAGTCTTTAGGACACGGGTGCTTTCCATAGCATTTTATGCTACAAATTATTGCATAATTATTTATTTAAATGACCGATTATCTTTCAGGCAGTGGTATTTATTAAATCTTGATTAAATCTGGTAGTGCACTTCTGAAACTTTTTTTTGCATTTTTACTTAACATGGAAAATAGGAAAATATCTTGGTAACACTTTAAATTAAATCTCTCTAATTCCTGTGTATTTGCATTGCAGTTGCATAGTAAATATATGTGTCCTTACAATGTTATTCTGCATAGTTATAATGTACTTAACATGTACATATTTTTGCACAATATATGTAAATACACAATTGTACATTGTAGCTATGCATAATAATATTGTAATTGTGTGTAAGTACACATGTATTTATTAAGTAACTACCATGTAAACACACGGTCAGTAGAGACACTTAATGTTACCAAATTCTTCAAGCAGATTTATATTGTACCATTGAAAATGATTTATTACTATCTATAAACCAGCTCTTACAGTACTGAGGTATACATTATCACACTACTGGGGGACATGTAGAAAATTCTGTTTTGGAATTGTTGTCAATTCCAAGGTAACACTTTAGGGATCCGATACAAGTGATAATAAACAATCTATAAACATGGTATTAATTATGTCATTAGCAATGATAGAACATGATTGGAAATACTAAGATTATTATTATACATTTTGTGATTGTTTTTTTTGTTGCTATTGTTTATAATCGTTTATAACGGATATAGTCTGTCTGCCTGTCTTTTCAGATCTGTTTGCCTTGCTATGCGTGTCTGTTTATATGTCAGTTTCACCAATTATTTAGGGCTGCTTTTACAATACAGTTATTGTACACTTTTGCCTTTTTTTTTTTGCTATTGTTTATAACCACTTATAACGGATCCCTAAACTAAAGTGTATCTGAAATGTTTACTGTACGATGCAGTGAAGGCTTTCAGAAAGAACCATTTATTATGTCATCTCCTGCAGAAACACTCACACTGTATGTATATATATATATAATTTGTTGAAGATAGTAACTTTTTGACTAGAAATATTGATCAATATTAATTTATAGAAATTAGAACAAGAGCACAAGTAACTGTTAGTGCCTGAAAATAGTATAGAAAGATGAAGAAACCAAAAGCTGGAAGATAGTCTAGACATGTTGAAAACAAGTTCATTAACATGTTATAACTAATCTGTGTATTAACAGGTTAATTGGTTTTAATAAAGAAAATGCTGTTAATTATATGGCAGCATTGTTAAAAGAGCATGTTTCAGTAGCTGAGGTTTAAAATCAAGTCAAGAAGATAAATTATCTGTTTTCGTAGTAACTGTCAATCTGCAGATAAGGACGAGTTGTTGCAAGAAATTGCAAATTGCTATAAACAATTAATACACAAGTTAGTACAATCTGTTGTTCCAAAGAAGAGTCCAGTTACAGCAGGTCTCCACTACACTTACTATATAATAACGATTATATTTTCAGATCTAAAAAAAAGTCATCAGTTATTAAGAGATATAAAAAATATAAACATCAACACATTGAATATGTAATTGCTGATTGTAATATGAAATGCAGTATGGGGTATTAATTCCTAATTTGACAATGGCATTTTGAATGAATTTGAAATATTTTAAAGTATTATAGAATCCTGTGTTGTTTATATTTTATTATTCACACATCATAGATAAATAAACTAGGGAATACATTTTTTCAACAAGTATTCAGGAACATTGCAGTGTATCCCGGTCACGCTCCCTCCTGCATCAGTGCTGGTGCTCTGATTCAAATGAGTGGCATGCAGTATTGTGGGAACAGAAAAGCAGCATGTTGCAGGGGGGAGTGTGATCTGGATACAATGCGATCCTGAAAGAGATTTCTTTCTCCTGGTGAACACTCCACAGTAAATGTTGAGAAATGTATTGCCCAGTTGATTTATGGCTCATAGGGTGTTATTTTCAAAGGAGATCCGCTGGAGGATAATGCTTTATGCCATCATTTTTCCAACCGATTTTCTATTTTCCAAAATTAGTTATTCTGACGCTTTCTTGATGGCGGACTACATAATCTAAGAATCCATGCTTATTTTCCAAAGATCAAAGTGGTGGAAAATTTAAACTTCCACCAGTTTGCTTTCACCTGCTTCAGAATGGTCAATAGTCTTTCCACCAGTAAGGAGTGACAGCACTTCAGATCACTACCGTGCCCCCCTTAACTTTTTCAGGCACCCAATATGCCCCCCTCAAAATTCAGGATGTCCCATTTTCATGATAGTTATAGTGTATTTTTTTTTTTAAACAGTACAGGCTGTGAAAAACGACTTCATTCATATCATATTGCTGTTTTTTATGAAGAAGTTTTCACTGTCTTATTTACAATGTAGCCTGTCACTGTGTGTGAACCCACAGTTCAGAGTCAGGGCTTTGTGTTTTTTACATGTTTTTTAACCTGTAATTTAGTCCTCTAGTAACTCGATGTCGATATAGCCTCCACAGTAAACCACGTACTGAGCAATCATTAAGCAATCATCCCATTACTTTAACCATTTGAATTACTCATCCTAGTACTACAAAGTATTTATTAGCAGATTAATATACAAAATGCTGGCTACTGACATTTATTTAACCCTCACATCCCTGTGAATGCATAATAAGATTTATAAAGTTTTTTTTCAACATTATTTCATAGAATTATTTATAGGTTCAAATTTACCAGTACACTTTTGCGCAAATCATTTGTTAATAAAATTGATTATATTTCTTTGATCTTAATCTCACCAGGCACAAATATGTAATTTGTCAACAGAAGGGGAAAATGATCTGGCATTTGATAGATTATGTAACATATATAAGATGTGTGTTTTATTATTTTTGTAGTTTTGTTCTTTGAATATATAATGTAAAAAAGGGTGTTTCGTAAGGAGCCCATAATATTGTGCATTATATATTTTGCTGTTAAAATTAAGCATCATCAGCTGGTTAAGCTGGTCTTCCTTCGTGGATTGACGTTGCTCTGTGAAAATGTGTCTGTCATATGAAGAAACACTTCTTTCAGCAGCCACAGAATTGGTAACAACTAAGAAATGTTGGTAACACTTTAGTTTAGGGATCTGATATAGTGATTATAAACAATCTATAAACATGTTATTAATTATGCTATTAACAATTATAGAATAATTCAATAATATGAATATAGAAATAGAAATAAGAGTATTATTACACACTTTTGTCATTGTTTTTTGCGCTATTGTTTATAATCGCTTATAACGGATATAGTCTGTCTGTATTTACAGGTCTGTTTGTATTTCTATGCCTGTGTGTCTCTCTGTCTGTCTGTCTTTATGTCTGTCTCACCAATTGTATGGGGTTGCATTGTTTTTGCAATACAGTTATGTGGAAAGTGGTACGTGCAGCTGCAGTGTAGTAATCCAGTAATGAAGAGACAAACAACAGAGTATGGGTGAAAATGGGTTCTGTTTATTTTAAATCCAGGGGTCTGATGACCAAACAGAAAACAAACAAGAGAACTGGCAACACAGCAGCGATGTGTATTGCTTAGGAATATGGAGGGGTGCAGTCCCGTAAATAATAATACAGTCCAGAACACCACACACAAACACGGTCACCTCTCCCAGTGAGTGCTGCAGTGTGGGTGGTGAAGGTACAATTATTCGTGACAAACAGTTAGTGCTTTTGTTGTCCAGGTTTTGTGCTGGCCATGGGCGACAGCTCCAGACAGTGTTAGCCATCTAGTCTAACAAACAAGACAAACAGTAGACTTTAGACACACTGACAAACAAACAAAAAAACACTCATGGTTACTTTACTCGGGTCCAGTTTGGTCAATATCATAACAATATCAATTGCAAGGAACAGATTGCACAGCTACATCCCCTATTTATACCGTTGACCTTGACCCCTTGGTTAACTAGCACATCTGCTCCTCCAATCCGCAGATGCCACGCCGTTAACCTTCCGGGTCAATGGTTTAGTGTACCGTAGCTCCACCCCCTTTCTAGATGGCCAACTTCCACCGAACCCTAGGAATAGATTGTTTGGCCAACTAGTCCAAGGTACTCTGTTCCCTTTACACAGCGCCCTCACAGGTCAGGGGGAGATCTAACACCAAGAAAAATTTGATCTCTGTCATGAGTTATTATACACTTTTGCCATGGTTTTGTTTTTACTATTGTTTATAACCACTTATAATGGAATTTAAATATTTCTTGCATTTCTCAAAATTTCAGTCAAAGGAATTCCACTACCATTTAATTTTACATATAGCTAGGCTTACTACTACACCCACCCCTTGTTATATTGGCCCTCGCTATACTACGGATTATCCCGCTCCTGGAGTTCTGCTGTAGCCTGGCCCGCTGTCGAATAGACCTCCCTGGCTGCTTCAGCCCGCCCACCTCGGTGCGTGTGGCCTTCAAAAAAAAAAGTGTGTTCTTCCTTCTGTTCTTTTCTCAACTAACTGAGCTCTCGTCTGATCAAGCTTTGGCCTGTGTGTCTCCCCTGGTGCATGCTGCACGCTGACCAGGTGGCTGGCTACATAAGAACATAAGAACATAAGAAAGTTACAAACGAGAGGCCATTCAGCCCATCTTGCTCATTTGGTTGTTAGTAGCTTACTGATCCCAGAATCTCATCAAGCAGCTTCTTGAAGGATCCCAAGGTGTCAGCTTCAACAACATTACTGGGGAGTTGGTTCCAGACTCTCACAATTCTCTGTGTAAAAAAAGTGTCTCCTATTTTCTGTTCTGAATGCCCCTTTATCTAATCTCCATTTGTGACCCCTGGTCCTTGTTTCTTTTTTCAGGTCAAAAAAGTCCCCTGGGTCGACATTGTCTATACCTTTTAGGATTTTGAATGTTTGAATCAGATCGCAGCGTAGTTTTCTTTGTTCAAGACTGAATAGATCCAATTCTTTTAGCCTGTCTGCATACGACATGCCTTTTAAACCCGGGATAATTCTGGTTGCTCTTCTTTGCACTCTTTTTAGAGCAGCAATATCCTTTTTGTAACGAGATGACCAGAACTCAACACAATATTCTAGCTGAGGTCTTACTAATGCATTGTAAAGTTTTAACATTACTTCCCTTTTAAATTCAACACTTGTCACAATATATCCGAGCATCTTGTTGGCCTTTTTTTATAGCTTCCCCACATTGTCTAGATGAAGACATTTCTGAATCAACCTAAACTCCTAGGTCTTTTTCATAGTTCCCTTCTTCAATTTCAGTATCTCCCATATGATATTTATAATGCACATTTTTATTGCCCGCATGCAATACTTTACACTTTTCTCTACTAAATTTCATTTGCCATGTGTCTGCCCAATTCTGAATGCTGTCTAGATCATTTTGAATGACCTTTGCTGCTGCAACAGTGTTTGCCACTCCTCCTATTTTTGTGTCGTCTTCAAATTTCACGAGTTTGCTTACTATACCAGAATCTAAATCATTAATGTAGATTAGGAATAGCAGAGGACCTAATACTGATCCCTGTGGTACACCACTGGTTACCTCGCTCCATTTTGAGGTTTCTCTTCTAATCAGTACTTTCTGTTGCGTTCAGTTTGAGAATTAATCTTTTATGCAGGACTTTGTTAAAAGCTTTCTGGAAATCTAAATAAACCATGTCGTATGCTTTGCAATTATCCATTGTCAATGTTGCATCCTGTGGCAGGATGGCTCGCAGTGGTGAGGTGTGGTGACGTCACGGACCAGGAAGTAACTGAATCAAAACAGTGGATGGGCGGGTGAAGCTGAATGCTACTGCACTCCGCGTATTTAATAAATAAATAAACAAAACAAAAGATTTAAACTATCAACAAAACAAAGGACACGAGGGCCAAACGAATCTGACGAATTTAACGTTTTAGCAATTGTTAAATTCTGTCTGCTCTCTATCTCCCCGTACCTTCTCTCTGTACACCCAACCCCGCAGGACGGACAGCTGCAGGTTCTTATACTCTGGCCGAGGGGTTAACTGGCTGTTAATTTATCTTATTACCCCTTGGCCACAGTCTGCACGTGTTTGGTAAGGATGCATGACTGTCAGCTAGTTAAATAATCAGTAGCTGATCAGTCATGCATCCTCACGGGGTTTTTAAATTATAAATATATAAAAAACAATAACAAAAGACGCAGCGCTTTTATCCGCGCTGCAAACAAAAGTACAAATGATAATAAATAGGGGCAGGACACTCCGCCACAATCCTCAAAAAAGTCAAGCAGGTTAGTTAGACACAATCTCCCTTTCCTAAAACCATGCTGACTGTCTCCCAGGATATTGTTACCATATAGGTAATTTTCCATTTTAGATCTTATTATAGTTTCCATAAATTTACATATAATAGAAGTCAGGCTTATTGGTCTGTAGTTACCTGGTTCGGTTTTGTCTCCTTTTTTGTGGATCGGTATTACGTTTGCAATTTTCCAGTCTGTCGGTACAACCCCTGTGTCAAGAGACTGTTGCATGATCTTGGTTAGCGGTTTGTAAATAACTTCTTTCATTTCTTTGAGACTTTTTATTGGCCATTACCTCTGCTAAGCGGGTCAGTGAGTGCATAGTTCCTTTATGCGCATTTGGGATAATGGAAACAGGCTATCGTTAAATTCTCTCTGCCGAGTGAGTGTACTGAGAGGTTATATGTATAGGACAGAAGTGCTGCGTCAGTGTGACCAACTTTTCTTTTCCTATGTTGAAAGGACCCTGGGGCAAGCCATCTCGAAGCAGCGACTGGGCCACTGGATTGTGGACACAGTATCGACTGTGTATAATGAGGCCGGGAGGGTGGCCACGCATTCTACCAGAGGGGTGGTCAAGTCATGGGTGCTCTTTCGAGGTGCATCATTGACTGATATTTGTACAGCAGCTAGCTTTGCTACTCCGCATACAATCACCAGGTTCTACCGAATCAATGTGGTAGATCCTTTTATGCCTTCATTAAGCACAAGGGTCCGGTTGGCAGTAGCGAGGCATCCCTCGTATGCTGTCCGCTCATGCTCCCTTGCGACGGCGCTGGTATACTTTCTCAAAAGTATTGGTTGGTGGTCATCTTCGAATTGGAAGGGAACGTTACTTACCGTAACCCTGGAGGGTGTGGTTTATTGTATTTTTAGATGGTGTAGAATACGTGATTGTAAACCAGTGGTGCACAAACATTTTAAATGCTACTCCCCCCCCTTTTAGCATACATTTTGTTGCCCCCCACCCCACACACACACACATATATTAAAACATTAGAACTTAACAATTTCATGTAAATCGCGTATTTTGTTCTGCTGTTTCTTGCCATGTGGCATCCTTCTTTTTATTGTCTCTATAACCATCTTTATTGTCTTTATAACCTTTATAATTTATTTAAAATGTTCTATCCTTTAAAAAAACTAAATTACAGAACCGCCCTTTAGTCACAGTAGCACCCCCCTTATTGACTCACCATCCCCCCCCCCCCACACACACTTTGCGCACCACTGTTTTAAACCTCTAACACTAGTACATACAATATGGTTTTTAGGAACGGTAATATTGTTAATGCCTTCGCCCCGGAACCTCTTTCTGTACAAATTAAGCACTGCATCTAGAGTGTCCAGAATGACAGTGTACGCGTGTTAGAAGTTTGTATAGAACAGTTATTAAAAATCTCATAAATCATTATCATATGAGGAGCCTTTTCAGACAAATATGAGAAAGAGAGAGAGAGGAATTCATTCAAATCATTTTAATATGCATGCTTGTTTGTTTGTTTGCCTATAAAGTTACTGATGCACATCCAAGGGTGAGCATATAGAACCTATAAATAAATGTTTCAGATGCTCTATCAGACACAGTCGGACCGTATGTGAAATGCAAATATGTGTATACAGTCTTCCTACATATTTTATTTGTATTTAGTAGAAAAGTTGAAACATAACTTTTTGGTTCTTGGTGCATCTAAATTAATAACCATTACTTGAACAAGATGTAATTTTGACAGGAATGAGTGAAAGCAGCTGCTTTACGATCACACTTTTAATTTTAAATATTGCACAGTTAACAACCTAAATATTTTAAATGTAGACAAATATTGCTACCTGACATATTTGCACCCTTCATTTGATTAAAATACTGTAACTGTTTTGTAATTGTTAATGTGGATTGCAACATTGCTTCTGGCTGCCAGAGTAATGAACAGCAATGCTCATTTGTATATAATGCACACACACATTGTCATTGGTAAATGTCAGTACATTTGCCAGTATATTATATATGTGACCATTTACATTTACTACAAACATTCTGTTAAGATTACACTGTTGCATTGTCCTGCAATTTCACAGATTATTTTAACAGTTTACAAACACAAATAATAAGAAAAATAATACTACAAAAATAAACTAATAAAATATATATGTTTGCATTTGCGTTTTGATTTTTTTACCCTGCTGTTTAGGGGCATGTTTCGATTGTGCTTGTATAACATTTGAACCAGAAGCATTTTTCTTTGGCGGATTGCACCGCTTCAATGGTCATTACTTACTCATTTAAAGCTCCTGAGAACCACAGAAAATGATGCATGAAATGCAATCTGCCAGTGGATAAAACAGAGAAAATAGGAGGGCATTTTTTAATGGATTAACAGGTGGAAAAATTCTGCATATGTTGCTGTTTCCACCGAAAATGAAAAACATTTCCAAAATCGGGCCCATAATGTGTCAGCAATATGTTTAAAAGTATAGTTCTGTGATATAGACAATATAAAAAGGGACAGCATTATGTTTAACCCTTTGCAGTCCATTTATTAAGTGCGTGTCAGGTCCAATTTATTTTCACACGCGCAGTTAATTTTAGACACGCTGTTTAAAAGTATTTTTTTTTCACAGTCAAACGGGTTTAAAAGGCCCTGCATATCAAAAAAGCACTCACTAGGCATCTCCAGTCCTGCTCCACCCTTTCGTTCGCTATAGCTTTCACATATGCTAAGAAATAAATAATAATAATAATAATAATAATAATAATAATAATAATAATAATAATAGTCGTAAATACCGATCAATCATCTCCTGATCACTTGTTTTATCACCAAACGCCTCAATAATGCGATCCAAGTCATTATTTTATTACTATAACATCTCAAAACAGCTCTGCAAATGTCTGTGAAATTCTCTGAGCGCCGATGCAGTTACAGCCAGCTTGTTTCCTTATGGCCGCCGTTATCTGATGCCGGGGGCAAGTATGACTATTCATGAGATACGTCCTTTATTTTATTTTATTTGTTTTCTTTGTCTCGGCTCCTGTCGCTCCCACTCAGCCATTGAATGGTTTTCTCAGCTTTTTCCAGAGAAAAAACGACTAGAAACCCGTTTTTTGCGTCTTTTTGATGATGTCAGACAGGGTCCGACATTGGACCGGATAGGAATAATTGCAATGTCGGACCAGGTCCGACATAGGACCGCAAAGGCTTAAAAGTATAATTCTGTGATATGGACATGTGACAGAAATACAGTGATTCTTGGTGGTAAATCTCCCTCCCGACCTGCGATGGCACTAAGTAGAGAGAACAGAGTACCTTGGGCGAGTTGGCCAGACACTTTATTCCCAGGGTTCAAAGGAAGTCGGCCAGCTAGAAAGGGGGCGGAACTCCGGCACATTAACTCATCGACCCGGAAGGGAAACGATGTGGCAGTCGCAGATTGAAGGGGCGGCTGCACTCGTTTACCAAGGGGTCATGTGTGACGGCATAAAAATGGGATGGAGAGACGCAATCTGTTCCTTCGCTTTGGTTAAGAGATATAACAGGACCGTTAAACCCTTTGATAAAAGTATCGTGAGTGTTTGGTTGTTTTGTCTATAATTGTTCTTGTTTGCTATTATTAGACGGCTAACACGTTCCGGAGCTGTCGCCAAGGGCCAGCACCAAACCCGGAACAGCACTGCACTTTTGTCACGTATAAACTTGTATCACCCACCATGAGCACTACAGCGCGCACCCAGGACTGGTGACTGTGTTAGTACATTGTGGGAAGGATACGTGTGTTTATTATTTGGGACTGCATACCCGTGTTTATTTGCCCCGTGCATTACACATTGTTGTGTATTGAGGGGATCTTTATTTGGTCACCAGACCTGGAATTTATAAAATAAAAAGAAACCACTTTCCAACTGGATTATAAATCTCTGTCTGTTAATTACGCACGCATCACTCCTGCACCTGTACACTGCAAAACACTTTGTCACAGACAATATAAAAAGAGTCAGCAATATGTTTAAAAGTATAATTCTGTGATACGGACAACACAGCAAAGGTAACGCATTTCATTTCTTGTATACTTTGCAGGGTATTTTGTAACACTGTAAGCTGTATAAATAACTCAAGGGGTGAATTGGTTTGTTGTTTAACACATATTCTTTAATCATTTGACAGTTTTGAATGTTTGTCAGATTTAATATAGTCACCAGCAAGGGGACTGAGCAAAGTGGATTTCTACAATGAGATGAGTAAAAACAATGCACCTCACTTTTCATGATCCCTGAATTAACAGAGAGCTCATGAAATTACAATAGAATAAAACAGCTTTTTTTTCAGATGATGGCAAGTTTCGTGGACAGCAGCATCGATATTGATACCCAGGATGAAGAAGATTCTGAGAACATACTGAAACGATATGAACCAGCTTGTTTGATTCCAAAGAAACCAGCAACATTGGGGAAATTTCTCAAGGTGGAGCCAACAGCCCTGGGTGTAAGATACCCACTGTTTTTAAATATGGTTTACGTTTTATGTTATGTTAGTACTTACACATAATTACAATGTTATTATGCATAGTTAAAATGTACTTTTGCATGATATAACCCAAAACATAACCCTTTTCTGATACAATTGTATTCTTTCATATATTGTGCAAAAAGAGTTACACTTTAAGTACATTGTAATTATGTGTAAGTACATACATTTACTATATTACCACTGTGTAAATGCACAGTAATTAGAGACACTTATTGTAAAGAGTTACCCATTATTTTTGGGTCATGGGTTTAGTGGCGAAGTCTCCAAATTAAAAACAGCAAGATGATGGTATTTAATGTTAGTTAATATTCTGAAGCAAAGGGGATAATAAATTATCCATTAATTTAATGAGAACATGTTTACAAAGAGAAAGACCAACTTCTTCTAAAGTGTTACACAGTATTGTTTTTTTCCCTGTCAATTCTTTAAGTTGTTTGACAGTTGTGGTACTGTGATAAATTCACAAAAACCTGTCTGACTGTAATGCCAAAAGGAATATGTGCTCTTCTATATGAAAATAATATATACAACCAGCATTTTTACAATACTGTTAGCATGTTAGGTGGCAAACTTTGACCACTAAACAGTTTATAATACAAGCTTTGATGCATTTCACTAAAGAGGCCCTACCGCATTGCTAAAGGGAGAACCTTTAACACTGGATTTAGAGGGAGTGTTCAGCACGGTTCTGATCTATGTAACTCTTGACTGGGTTTAGAGGGATTATTCAGCACGTTCTGATCTATGTAACTCTTGACTGGGTTTAGAGGGAGTGTTCAGCACGTTCTGATCTATGTAACTCTTGACTGGGTTTAGAGGGAGTGTTCAGCACGTTCTGATCTATGTAACTCTTGGGTTTAGAGGGAGTGTTCAGCACGGTTCTGATCTAAGTAACTCTTGACTGGGTTTAGAGGGAGTGTTCAGCACGTTCTGATCTATGTAACTCTTGGGTTTAGAGGGAGTGTTCAGCACGGTTCTGATCTATATAACTCTTGGGTTTAGAGGGAGTTCAGCATGGTTCTGATCTATGGAACCCTGATTCCTTTAAAGCACTAACTGATATTTAAATATTAAAAGGGTATTATTTAACACTAGAAGCCTTGCGGCAGTCATTTTGGCGGTTTTTGGTTTTAAAATGTAATTTTCTCCAGTTGTGTAACACATATGGGGCTGTGCGTTCGTGTACCTTTCTGTCCATATGTATTAAATATTCTCACAAAGCATGAAAAGCAGGAGTGCAGAAATGAAGGAGATATATTACATTATACCTAAAAGCCCCGGGAGCAGTCACATTGACGGCCACACAGAAAACAATTATATTGTGATTATACAGAACGGTATTCTACTTTATTATTTTTATTTACCAGTCCGCAATGTGTTTAACTGTAATCAGATTAGTCTCTACTCTCTGCCTGAGTGAATGACTGACAGTCTATTGTTTTCAATCAGCCTTTTGAAGGCTGGCGCCTGCTTGCCAGCTGCGCTGCTTTGGTCAGTCAGTTAGCATAGGGACTAGTGAAAATAAATACCAGAGATAATGCAACAAAATTATTATTATTATTATTATTTATTTCTTAGCAGACGCCCTTATCCAGGGCGACTTACAATTGTAAGCAAATACATTTCAAGTGTTACAGTACAAGAAATAATGCAATTAAGAGCAAGATAAATACAATGACTTTGGTTCAAGCAAGTACAAGTGTGACAAAATACAATTCAATAATACAGCAGATAACAGTGATAGTTACATCAGGATATGATTAAATACAAAATACTACAGATTAAACACTTGGCAGATTACAGTACTCTGAAGTACAGGATTAAATGCAGTAAAATAGGGGGCAGATAAGAGCAAATAAAGCGCATTTAAGGAAGGGTGATAAGTGTCCCAGGGGAAAAACAGGAGTTCTACAGGTGTTGTCTGAAGAGGTGAGACTTAAGGAGGCGCCGGAATGTGATCAGGGACTGGGCAGTCCTGACATCTGTAGGAAGGTCATTCCACCACTGCGGAGCGAGGGTGGAGAAGGAGCGGGCTCTGGAGGCAGGGGAGCGTAGATGAGGTAGAGCCAGTCTTCTAGTGCAGGTGGAGCGGAGAGGTCGAGTGGGGGTGTAGGGAGAGATGAGGGTCTGGAGGTAGCTGGGTGCAGTCTGGTCAAGGCATCTGTAGGCTAGTACAAGAGTCTTCAACTGGATGCGAGCGGTGATCGGGAGCCAGTGGAGTGAGCGGAGTAGTGGAGTTGCATGGGAGAAGCGAGGCAGAGAGAACACCAGGCAGGCAGCGGAGTTCTGGATGAGCTGGAGCGGACGGGTGGCGGGCGCAGGGAGGCCAGCCAGGAGGGAGTTGCAGTAGTCTAGGCGGGAGAGTACCAAAAATATGGAGTTGATGTTTTGGATCAAATGGCACGGAAGTATTCCGTGAAAGCTGGCTCCCGACGGTGGTCCGTTCAAGTGTTTTACAATGTATTGGACCTCGCAGCCATCAACTCCTGGATACTTTACAAAGAATGCACGGAGAAGAATTTACCAAGGAGATAATATATTTTACAGTTAGCACAGCAACTTCACAAGAAGCATTTGGTACAGTGGGAGACTGCCAAGCATGTAGCCACAGCTGAAGCTGGCAAACCCACTAAGAGCAGCAAGAGACGCCAATGCCAGGTTGGCAAGTGCAATAAAAATAAAACTTTGGACAGCTGTGTCCTGTGGAGAAAGACGGCGTGGAGAGGCGCATTATCTGTGTTGATTGAGCCTTAGACTCAAGGTAAAGGAATACCCTTTTGTCAAAAAAAACAAAAAGAAATTAGACTTGTTATTCTAACTTCTTGTGCTGTGCACTTCTGTAAAATGTTTTTTTCTAAGTTTATTTATCTACGTTGTTCAGTTGCTTTTGCTCATCTGATAATAAACTGATTGCTGTTGAAAAGTTAAAAATGTATTGCTATAGTTTCAGTTTTATAAATATGTATATTGTAAACCGATGTCTGTTCAGATGTTTATTTATTTACATTTTCGTGTTTTGATTTGTAAAATAAATGTTCATATATATATATATATATATATATATATATATATATATATATATATATATATATATATATATAATATGCTTCGGTTGTTCAGATGTTAATGTGGATTACTCAATATGAAAAAAAACGAATTACATCTGACTGTTTCTCCTTTCATAATACTATTTACAGTGTTTTGAATACAGCTGTCAGAAATACTGCTGCGGGGCTTCTATGTATGAATATATCTCCTGTCCTTCTAGTGTTAATCAGTTGGTCAATGCAGCCTCTGTGTTGAGGGAAGAGCTGGTTGCCCCTTGTGAAGTCACTGAGATCTTTCTGATTTCCCTGTTGCTGAATAGTTGCACACAGCTCTCAAACAGTTATATAGGTTCAGTGGATCACATGATATGCTATTGTGAGTTTTATTGAACGTCTCTAATGTCAGGGACCCTCAGGAGAGCAGGTTACCTTCTGGTTCAGCATTGGTACTCTGTCTTCATCCCTTCATTGCATTGCTTGTTCTTTCTCTTAAAGGCTGCTCAGATCGTGATCGGGTTGATAACCATTGGACTTGGCATCGTTCTAGCGATGTCTCCCCCTTCACTTATTATCATTATCAAATTACCCTTTTTGACTGGTTTCTTGGTAAATATATATTTTTTTATTTCTAAATATTTACATAATATCCCTGTCAAATGTATTTATAATTTTACCATATAAATGTCCATATCTTTTATATATGTTTTAATGCATTTTCTAAGTCTCGGCAGAGCAAGTTATTTTCAATGATGTGTTCAATTATTATTATTATTATTATTATTATTATTATTATTATTATTATTATTATTATTATTATTATTATTATTAAACTTCATAATTTAAAACATATGTACACATGCAGTATATTTTTATGTTGAAAAGCTCATTTTTAGGTTACAGAATGCAGTCAGCCAGGACAATTTCCATTGCATTCTGCATTAATGCTTGTTTGTGAGCTAAAGTATTACTTGTATTTGTGTATTTGTATACATAATAAAATATAAAATAAATAAATGTATTTTTTTGGCAGTTTTTGGTGTGTGGATCTCTATATGCTGCAGTAGAGAAGTATCCAAAAATATTATGGGTAAGTGGATTATTAAGTATGAATAGTGGGTCAGGTGGCACAGCAAGGAAATTCACAACAGCCTCAGGACTTAAAACTCTTGGGGCCTGTGTTTCACAAATACCTTGACTTAAACCTCTTGGGGCCTGTGTTTCACAAGTGCCTCAGGAATTAAACCTCTGGGGGGTCTGTGTTTCACAAGTACTTTGACTTAAACCTCTGGGGGCCTGTGTTTCACAAGTGCCTCAGGAATTAAACCTCCGGGGGTCTGTGTTTCACAAATACCTTGACTTAAACCTCTGGGGGGTCTGTGTTTCACAAGTACCTTGACTTAAACCTCTTGGGGCCTGTGTTTCACAAGTACCTTGACTTAAACCTCTTGGGGCCTGTGTTTCACAAGTGCCTCAGGAATTAAACCTCTGGGGGGTCTGTGTTTCACAAGTACCTTGACTTAAACCTCTGGGGGCCTGTGTTTCACAAGTGCCTCAGGACTTAAACCTCTGGGGGCCTGTGTTTCACAAATACCTTGACTTAAACCTCTGGTGATCTGTGTTTCACAAATACCTTGACTTAAACCTCTGGTGGCCTGTGTTTCACAAGTGCCTCAGGAGTAAGATCTCTGGGGGTCTGTTTCACACATGTTTTGAGAATTGTGAAGTAAAATGAGATATGATAAGTGGGAATATATTGCAGTTCAGGTGGGGGGGGTATACAACTTGCTAGTTGTCTAACTACTTATCCATATTAATTGGATAACAGTCCTTGATAATATTCTGATCAGTATGCTGTTAACAATCACAAAGGTCCAGGTCAGCTGTAGGATTTTCCTATATAAAATTATGTCACAGTAATATACTATTGTCTCTTTGCTCAGGTCTGTTTAAAAATGAGCTTAGGAAGTTCTCTTTCTGCTGGAATCGGAATAGTTTTGTATTCTGTGGATCTGTCCTTTTGGAATTCATACAGCAACAAGGATCAGCTAAGTGTAAGTGGAAGCTTTCTTCAGTCACACTTTACAGAAGTGTCTTTAATTACTGTGTATTTACATAGTGGTTACATAGTAAATACATGTGTACTTACACATAATTACAATGTTATTATGCACAGTTACAATAAACTTAATGTGTAAATCTTTGTGCACCATATATGTAAGTACACAATTGTATCAGAAAAGGGTTAGGTTAAGGTTTAGGGAGTTAGGGTTTGGGTAGGGTAAATAAACAGTAATTAGAGACACCATATAAAGTGTTACCCTTTTATGTGTTTATTATTTTTTTGTTAATTTCTGTTCTCTACAAAGTCTCAAACTATAAAAAATGTATACATTCTACAAACTTTAGGGAAAAAAAGGAGAGATGGAAATAAGAAAGTAAAGAAATGAAAAAAGTGTTAATTAAGTTAGGTTGGGAATATCTTTCTTTAATGCAGTGTGATTGTGTTAATTCCATAGGGATAATGAGTCATAAGCAGATTGATTATTTCCCGTTCTTTTCGTTTCCGATCCTCAGTTGTCCTCGTGGGGCAGAGCACAGCAGTAAATGCAAACTCTCTATAGCAGTACACTGAAGAAGGCCCTCGCTGAATCATCTGTCTTTTTAGTTTTACTTTCGAAATATGATTGAATATAGTGAAATTATGAATTATACGAATAAACAAAAAGAGCTGGAACTAATCATACAGTTTGACTGTTATCCCTTTTGAAATAACTAAGCAGGGAATTCTAACCCCACTTGATTTCATCTACTCCTCTTCCACTTTCAAGGTTGTATTACTTGCTTTTATATTAGCTTTCATTTTCTTGGTGATGTCTTCTACACCCTATTCATCCACTCCTTTCAAAAACAACACCACGGTACTTTTAAACCCATTCACTGATAAAGGCATTATCTCAAAGTTTTCGATCAATGTATATACTGCTGGATAAACCACAGCTGGATTTTTAGAGCATTTTACAGCACTGCCCCCCCCCCCCCCCCCCCCACACACACACTAAGAATAAAGGTCTGATCCAATCTGCATGGTTGGGGGGGTTACCTGGTGGTATAAAGGCTCAATGAATCTATTGCTCCTGTTAAACCAATGGTCAGCACTATATCCCATTTAAAAATATTGAAGAAATCCATCACACACTTTTACCAACTCCATCTCACTGTATTCTCCCTGCAATCTACACTGTCTCGCCACAGTTGTTTTGCAAGTTCTGATTGATACTGACTTTACAATTCCAACAGAAGAATATTTACTTACAGCCAGGAAAGTAGTCAGTAACACTTTACATTAAGTGACTCTATTTACTGTGTATTTACATAGTAGTTATGTAGTAAATACACAAGTACTTACACATTATTACAATGCTATTTTGCATAGTTACAATGCACACTATATCTAAGTACACACTTGTATCAGAAAAGGATTAGAGTTAGGGATATAGCTAGGGTTAGGTTTAGATTTAGAGTTAAAGCTAGGATTATAGTTATATCATGCAAAAAATGTAGACATTAAGTACATTGTAACGATGAGTAATAACATTGTAATGATGTGTAAGTACATATGTATTTACTAATTAACTACTATGTAAATACACAGTAATTAGAGACACTTCATGTAAAGTGTTACCCAGTAGTCTCCCCTAACAATAGATGTATTTAAAGACTGACATAAAGAAACACATTTTCTTGATGTTTCAAGAATCTACATTCGGTTTTGGGCACACCTCTAGTGAATACATTCAGGAATCTGCATTCAGTTTTGGGCACACCCCTAGTGAAAACTTCCTTAAAGGTAGAATGGAAAGGGTTATGAAAGTGATGGACTGTTCTCTTACCCACATGTCCTTCATGTTGTCTGATTTCAAATCCAAGTCCTGTGTCTGTTCTTAATCACATCAATTTATTTGTTTTAACCCCTTGAGGTACACAAGGAATTGAGCTGCTTTTCAAGCGGTGTCTAATTAAAATGCATTTGAGAGTGACTCAAGTATCACGACAAGAAAACTGGCAATTTGGATGATCAGATCCAACCTGTCAGTAAATTTTAAGCCTGTTTCGTGCACCTCGTTGCATTTTTATTAGTGGGACACACATGTCCTTGTACCTTAAAGGTTTACAAGTTGAAGCTGAGGAAGGTTTATAGCCACAGACCTGGCTGCTGAAGCCCACTTCAAACAGCCTTAGTTCAGGATCCCACAAGGGTCTGTTACATTTATCCAGGTTAGAGAGTGAGACTAATTTGTGTGACCTTCCCTGCTGACAATTGCATTGCATTTTAAACACCATTGTTCGTATTTGTGGTCCTTTGGCTCCATCTATTGGACAATGTGTAGAACTGAGTGTGAGGGATCAGTCAAGTGCTGATTGTTGAGCTAAACCTCTTATTTTGAAACTGCAAATACATTCAAATCTGTTTGTTTTTAACAGTTCATGACTGCTGGGATTAAAGGCCTTCTTCTCAGTTTTACTGTGCTGGAGATATGCATCACTCTACCCATAATTATTCAGGGGTACAGGTTTCTGCATGGCAGCAGCACTAGAGAATGGTAAGCTTGTATACAGGATTACAGTTATTGGCTCCCAGTTGTACTGTAGGTTGTGATGGTTTAGATTCAATCTATTTAGATTAAAGTTAATTAAATTGAAGCACATTGAAAATAGAATCATGCCCTGCCCACAATAACCTAAAATATATAATTCCATAAATTAAGAAAAATAACAATATGTACTGAGATTTAATGACACCATAGAATAAAGCATTAGTATCCACCTCAATATGAATTAATGTGTGCATGTATTCATTTTACAGATCACTGCTTCACAGGCTCTTCAACTGGATTTGTTTGGAGATATGAATTGCATTGTCTTAATCTTGGACAGAAAACCAAATAATAATAAACTATTATATGTGATATGATTTAATGTAACCTAATAATGTATTTACATGTTTAATGTATCAAGATTGTAGATGCTGTAATGTTTGAAGACATGTGTATATGTATGTGCATATGAAATACATACATTGCTTCCAAGTTTTGTATTTTATTCAGTGATAAAGCAGTGTGCAAATTTATTAAAACACCTCAGGATGTATAATTTGTAGCCTTATATACCTACCTGCATGAAAATCTCTGGGTGTGAGAATTTATAATCAGTCCGTGCAAGTACAAACTTTTTAATTTTTCTTGCTGTGTTGAAAACTCAGTTCACATCCATTGGAAGCAAATACTAAACAAAGACACAAATGGTCCAAAAGTATTTTATTATCCACCAAAACCAGCCAATCAATACTTTGCACCGACGAAAGCAACCAATCCTGGACCCAAAACTGCCAATCACAGACTGTCAGCTCGCCTGGAGCTCAGACAGCATCTTTCAATAAACTGAGACATGAACAGTTCAGTATTAAAGCTCCATTTAGATATCTGCCACTGTCCAGATAAACTACAAACAGCTCTGACAAGTAAAAAAAAATATTCAATAAAGTTATTTCTTTTTTCTCTAATTATGTATGTCATTCTTTATCAACATTGTTGGGACTATTTTCCTAAAACGTTTCTCAGCGGAAGGGTACCTGACGAATCATTACAAGTTAAAGGTAAATCTATGTTTTAATTTTTTTTTTATTTTTACAGAAATAACGTGAAAAATAGTTTTCTACTAGCAATAGTGCCCTCTCGATGAAGGCTCTACCGTGTGGTTGACTGTGACTTTGCCTTCAGTTCGGGACGCATAACTCCAGTCGTGGTCAACTACCACACTGTAGAGCCTTCATCGACGGGCACTATCACGAAACAAAAAATAAACACACACACATAACATATACAAAATCACACGTGCAGGGTCACAGCCCTACCACACTCACACATTACAAATATCTTGCTGGCTAGTATTGTTTTTGATGTGATTCCTTTCTTTACATTCTTTAAATGAACACACAGTAATGCTGATGTTATCACTTGCAAATTAATTTCCACATAAACAGCCCCTTTCTAATTTGTATTTCAATGCAATGTTTCCAAAGAAATTTATATTTTGACACCATTCTGCATACTTTGTATTGGAAATACACTTTCCCACAAGGTATTTCGACCAGCCCACCACTCCCTTCCTATAAACATGATATTATATGCTTACAATCGCATCTATACAAAGTATAGAAACTGTAAAGGTCCAAAAATGATATATTAAAGTACAAAGCGTGGGAGTTGAGGTGCAATCATAAATACAATAAATTAAACGACATCGCATCATTAACAAAACTAGTGAAAAGTAGTGAAAAACTAAAATGTTTAAATTGACGGAGCTTGTGATGTGTTTCAGTAACGTTTGATATTACAAAATAAACCAGAGGGAGCTAAAGGTGAACAAACAAATATTTATTTGCAGAGTTAAACAATTCTTTTCTCTGCTTTGCCCGTCTAACACAGTGGTTCTCAAGCCTGGTCCTGGAGCACCTCCTGCCCTGCTGGGTTTGTTCCAACCGAGCTCTACCTAATAGAACCCTTAATTAAAATAATAATTTGCTTAATTTGACTTTGTAAATTGTGTAGCTTATAAAAGTTGGAGAATTCAAGTTCCTATAACTTAACTTGAAATCTCCAATTGTTTAAAATAACTAAAAAGCTCTGATTCGTTGTACTTTGGTCATCTGGCAGTGGGCGCCGGACTTATACCTGTCCTTTGGAGTGCCCTGTACTAAAATAAAGTGTGTGTAACACATACAGCATTTCACGCAGTATGACTTGCAAATTAATAATTGAGATTGCCGTATTAATGTGAATAGAGCGGTCATGCCTTCCTTTTTGCACGCAATCTGGGTTCCCTTGCCTGGAGCAAATGGACATGGGCTTGGAAGTCTAATAATCCTAACCATAACAATAGTGTTGCTTGGACCCCTAATAATAGCTGGGAGACCTTTTTAAAAGTCTGCAAATAGAAATAATCATTCACTTCCAGTCGTATTAGTGAAACAAACACACAGAGAGCGACAGAGACAGATTATACTGCAAACTAAGCTTTATTGGCCACAGGCAAGGCAGAAAGGGGGAGTGGGGTGTCAGGGATGGGTTGGGTGCAGTCTGTTTGCATAATGCTGGGTAGCATGTGCGGAGGGAGGTCCTGAGTTCAGATCAGAGGAGGGTCTAGAGAGAGAGAGACAGAGGGGGGGGGGGGGGGGGTTAATGCAATATATAGACATTGCATACTACAGTACATTACCAGTGCAAAGAGAGAGAGAGAGTAATGTGGAGTATTCACCTGGGCTTATTGTCACTGTCATCTCCCCACACACACTGGTCTCTAATGCCTAGAAAGAGAGAGCGAGGGAGAGAGTTGTATATGTCTGTTAATATAATGTTCCTGTAATGTAACTTTTATTGTATTTATATTACTGCCCATTGCACTGTTCTACTGTATTTGCACTGGACTGCTCTGTAAACGTTTAAGCAAAACCAGTGCAACCTTGTCATGCTAATACAGCTCTTTTTGAATTTTGAATTGAGAGCGAGAGAGAGAGAGAGAGAGAGAGAGAGAGAGAGAGAGAGTGCAATACGCAAATGCAGGCTGAGAGAGAGTGGGGTTAATACAGACACAGAGAGAGAGAAAGTGGGGGGTTAATACAGACACACAGAGAGAGTAATAATAAATAACAACAACAATAATAAGTATATTGTATAAATGTGTTTGAAGAGGAATAATGAGTTGGTTCTTGTGTCACATAGAATAACATTAACAATAATAAATATAATATGAGTTGCAGACAGACTTTCTTGCGTTGTTCCTGGGTCGTGTATTTCTTCAGAGTCCAGATCATCTTGGTAAGAGCAGCTTCAGAAGTTATGTCATATCCAGACAACACCCCAGCCTCTCTCAGACCCTGAGAGAGAGAGAGGAGAGTGGGGTGGGAGGGAGAGGGGAGAGGGATAGTGAGGGAGGGTGGAGAGGGTGAGGGATAGGAGAGAGAAACAAAAAGGGTGAGCACAGCACTGCAATAAGATTTACCAACAGACAGACAGTGTGTAAAAACAGACACACACACTGCAAAAACACTGTATATTAGAATTAGAAAACAAATCTATAAAATCCTAGTCATTTCCAACCTAATTTAAGCAACATGATCCGCCAATGGCATTTCAATTCTAATTCCTAAAATTAGACTTCTGCTCACATTTGTTTCAGTTCAGTTTGTTTTTCTGCAAGTACAAAAAAAATAATTCTAAAACAAAACTCCCATAATAAGAGCAAATATCTTGCCAAAATAATGCAAGATATTTTTTTCTTTATATCCACATTTTTTTCTTACATTTTAATGGCCTCTTTTTAAATTACCCTTAAGGGAATTATTTGCCTAAAATAAGAAATCAGAGTTTAGCAAGATTTTATTGTTTACAGTGAATCCCCCCCCACACACACACAGAGGAGAGAGAGAGAGAGAGAGAGAAAGAAAGAGAGAGAGAGAGAGAGAGAGAGAGAGAGAGAGAGACGCACACACACACACACACACACACACTCAGAGGCAGAGACACACACACACACAGAGGTAGATGTATTACCTTCGAGGTCTGGTAGATGGGCATGACAGATCCCTGGAGTACTTGGGTGACGTTGAGCAGAAACACGCCGTGCCTATTGGCCTGTTTCAGAGCTTCGAGGAACCACTTATCATCTGGGGCGTTCCCCGACCCGTAGGTCTCCAAAATCACACCCCCCGCCCCGGACAGCACGCTACGCACCTGCCACGACACACAACACACTCCTGTTTGTAATTGTTTTCGCATTATATTATATTGTACTATACTGCACACTATTATTATTATTCATTTCTTAGCAAACACCCTTATCCAGGACGACTTACATTTGTTACAAGATATCACATTATTTTTACATACAATTACCCATTTATACAGTTGGGTTTTTACTGGCGCAATCTAGGTAAAGTACCTTGCTCAGGGGTACAGCAGCAGTGTCCCCCACCTGGGATTGAACCAACGACCCTCCGGTCAAGAGTCCAGAGCCCTAACCACTACTCCACACTACTATACAATACAGTAATGTAGTACTGTACTATATTATAATGTGCTGTACTGTTCTGTCCTGTACTATACAACACAACACAGACAGACAGGCACACACAGCGACACACAGAGAAAGACACAGACACACACAAGACACACACACACACAAACACACAGTGACACAAACACACACGACACACACACGCACAGTGAGACACACACACTGTTGATTTAGTCTTTTCAAATAACGAAGACAGAATAACTAAAACAGAGCCGCCCGCTTTTTTACACTCTGCAGACTCACCGTGCAGCCGCCTAAGAGCTACAGCATCGGAGGACAACGCAGCTCTGGACAGCTTACAGGCTAGCCCGCAGGCGCACGGCCAGACTACAGGGGTCGCTGGTGCGCGGTGAGCCGTGGACACCCTGGCCGACCTAACCCTCCCTCCCCCCGGGCGGCCCGCAGCCAATTGAGCGCCATATGCCCCACATGTCGACCTGTTCCTATCCAGTTTTAAATAACTTTAGCATAACAGAGGCAGAAGTGTTAAAGGGACTAGGAGCTCTTAAAATAAACAAATCCCCTGGACCGATCCTCCCAATGGTACTCAAAGAAATGAAAGAAGTTATTTACAAACCGCTAACCAAGATCATGCAACAGTCTCTTGACACAGGGGTTGTACCGACAGACTGGAGAATTGCAAATGTAATACCGATCATGGTTTATTTAGATTTCCAGAAAGCTTTTGACAAAGTCTTGCATAAAAGATTAATTCTCAAACTGAACACAGTAGGGATTCAAGGAAATGCATGCACATGGATTAGGGAGTGGTTAACATGTAGAAAACAGAAAGCACTGATTAGAGGAGAAACCTCAAAATGGAGCGAGGTAACCAGTGGTGTACCACAAGGATCAGTATTAGGCCCTCTGCTATTCCTAATCTACATTAATGATTTAGATTCTGGTATAGTATGCAAACTTGTTAAATTTGCAGACGACACAAAAATAGGAGGCGTGGCAAACACTGTTGCAGCAGCAAAGGTCATTCAAAATGATCTAGACAGCATTCAAAACTGGGCAGACACATGGTAAATGACATTTAATAGAGAAAAGTGTAAGGTACTGCACACAGGCCATAAAAATGTGCATTATAAATATAATATGTGAGATACTGAAATTGAAGAAGGGAACTATGAAAAAGATATTGTGTCCAGGTCTGGTCACCTCGCTACAAAAAGGATATTGCTGCTCTAGAAAGAGTGCAAAGAAGAGCGACCAGAATTATCCTGAGTTTAAAAGGCATGTCGTATGCAGACAGGCTCAAAGAATTGAATCTGTTCAGTCTTGAACAAAGAAGACTACGCGGTGATCTGATTCAAGCATTCAAAATCCTAAAAGGTATAGACAATGTCGAGCCAGGGGACTTTATCGACCTGAAAAAAGAAACAAGGACCAGGGGTCACAAATAGAGATTAGATAAAGGGACATTCAGAACAGAACAGAAAGTATAGTACACACACAAACACACACAGTGATGCACACACAAACACAGTGATACACACTGCAAGAAATCTGTATATTTGAAGATCACATAACAATTAAAAAATTATAAAAAATAAATAAAAAAAACTCCTGCACACTGCATTCTGCAAAACCTCACTTTTTATTATTAAAACAATAGAAAAGAACTAACGTTTCAGTCATCAGACCTTCGTGTTTTGTTTTAATAATAAAAAGATTTTGCAGAATGCAGTGTGCAGGAGTTTTTTAAATTATAATTTAACATAATTTAAGCAAAATGATCTGCCAATGGGGTTAGAGCATTTGTCTTAAGATTTTAAAAAATAAGAAAGTTCAGCTTATTTTGAGAAAATCACCAACTTTAAAATATGGGCAAGAATTAAGAAAAATAGTGCAATATTCTTAAAACAATTTATTATTATTATTATTATTATTATTATTATTATTATTATTATTATTATTATATTCTTTAAACAAAAAATCTGCTCTTATTTTTTTCAGTGCAAATCAACCCAGACGCTTTTTTGTTTTCCTGTGAGTTAAAAAATATATATTTAATTGTAAAACAAAACTCCTGAAATAAGAGCAAATATCTGGCCAAGATAATGTAAGATATTTGCCTAAAATAAGAAATTGAGACTCACGTATTCCTCTTTAATTCCTGGGAAGAGTCTCAGCACTCGGACATCAGACACATCACAGAGCGAGAGGGAACAGAGAAGGGGACAGAGGCTGGTAGGGAGGTAGGGAGAGAAGCAGGGAGAGGGGGAGGGAGAGGGGACAGGTGAAGAGGACATTGCATTGACTGAGAGAGAGAGAGAGAGAGAGAAAGAGAGAGAGAGGAGAGAGTTAATACAGATACACTGCACTACTGTCACATAGAGAGAGAGAGAGAGAGAGAGAGAGAGAGAAAGAGAAAGAAAGTCCACAGAGCTTTTAATGCCATCAAAAGTAGGTTTTATAAAATAAATATACCTGTCGAAATGGGATAAACATCCAATGGAAACCCTGCATGCTGAATTCTGTAAAATCATACTGCAAGTACAACGAAAAACACCTAACAATGCATGCAGGGCTGAATTAGGCTGCTATCCACTGCTCATCAACATTCAAAAAAAGAGCACGAAAATTCTGGATGCATTTAAACAAATGTGAATCAGACTCCCTCCAGTACAAGGCCCTTCAAACCCAAGAGCTCAGCCCAGAAAAGAGTCCCCTCAGCGAGCTGGTCCTGAAGCTCACTACACTAACACACACTAACACTTACCAGCTTCAGAACAGCACTGCTACAACAATGCCAATTATGGTCAACCAAATTGTAAACAAATGAAAAGCTCCTATTTGAAAGAGGAGAGAGAGTGAGAGAAGGGGATTCCTCTCACCCTTGATAGTCACTCCCAGCTCCACCAGGGGCAGACTGTTGGGGCTGCTGAAGGCATGGAAAGCAGAGCAGTCAATCTTCGTCACCCTGTTCCCCTGAAAAACCATGTTGTCAAATAACACTGACACCTGGAGAGAGGGAGAGAGGGGGAGTAAGTCGTAGCGGAGGGATCCAGCAGAGACAGAGCGAGAGAGAGTCTTACCAGTTGTAGTGAAGGGGTCCAGCAGAGAGAGAGAGAGAGACAGAGCAAGAGAGAGTCTTACCAGTTGTAGTGCAGGGGTCCAGCAGAGAGAGAGGAGAGAGAGAGAGAGAGAGAGAGAGAAAGAGTCTTACCAGTTGTAGTGCAGGGGTCTCGCAATAGCAGCCGGCGATGAGGAGAGATCCCAGGATGTTCTCCACTGCGTCACTGCGAGGTTCAAACACTGAGCGCTGAGAGAGAGAGAGGCAGATGGAGAGGGAGAGACAGATAGAGAGGGAGAGAGAGATGTTAATACAGTGTATACACACTGATGGGACACTACAGTACATTAACACTCACACTGCAATGATTGATATTTGTATTTGCTCATTTTGATTTTGTTCTGGATTTTATTCTAAACTTTTTGGTTTAATCGTTTTCGTGCTTGCGGTGCAATGACGCAAACATAACGCAGTCTTAAAAGCATCTTTTTCTTGACGATCATCGAAAAAAGTGCCCTTCGCTAGTCAACCGCCAGGTGGCACAAGGATGCAAAAAAGAAATGTGCATTTTAAAAACGTTTGTTTTTGAACAGGCTAAACTAATAATAATCAAAATCATAAAAGTTATTCACTGAAAAAAATATACTGTCACAATATTCCTCATTTTGCACTACAGTACATTAACACACACACACACTGCACTGCGAGGGCAGTACACTGGACTGTCTGGCCTGACACTTTGTTCCTAGGGTTAAAAGGAAGTTGTCATTTAGAAAAGGGGCGGAGCTTCAGTACATTAACTCATCGACCCAAAAGGGGAATGATGTGGCAGCCGTGGACTGGAGGAGCCACTGCAATCGTTTACCAAGGGGTCATGAGTGACAGTAGGGGACAGTAGGGGACAGAGCGACGTAATCTGTTCCTTTGTTTTGGTTAGAGAAAAGAACCTGGAAGGACCTGTGTTTTGTGTATCCATATCGTGAGTGTTTGTTTGTTTGTCTCTAATTGTGTCTTGTTATTAGTAACACGTTCCGGAGCTGTTGCCAAGGTCCAGCACAAACCCAGAACAGCACTGCACTTGTATCTTGTATTTGCACCACGAGCACTAATTCACGCACTAACGGACTTGTGTATGTGTTTTGTGTTTTGTGTGGGTGTATAAAGAACAAGACTATTATTTCGGAACAAACCCGGGGATCACAAAATAAAATTGTTTTAATAAATATCGATGATTGATGACCGCCCACATACATTTCACTCCATTCCTCTTCCGTCGACGTGATTAGTTTAATATCATTGCAGTTAAGTGAAAGCTTGTGCACAACAATTGAATGCGAGGGGTAATTGTGCCTTGGTTGAGTCAGGAGAAAGAAATAAAACACAACATTCGCAACAAGACTAAAACAAGTTTAACATACTACATATGTATTCCAAACAGATTACAGTACTGTGGAATGTAATCTATATAAACTGGAAACATGAAAAAAAACATTTTTTATTCAGTGAAATGTGGCCCAGTTTACAGTGGCCTAATATACACATAAAGCACCTGAGCGTGTACACAAGGAAAGCATAAGAAAGACTAAAAATATCAATGGTACCCTAACCCCAGAATCACAGGAGAGAACAGTGTTATTGACCCTTCGAGTTTAACCAGTTTACTACCGTGCTCTTTGGGTGGCATGGAGCGCCAGCCACTTTCCAGCGGATGATGGATCGCATTTTGTGGCCCCATCAGCAGTACGCCGCTGCTTACATAGATGATGTGGTTATCCACAGTGAGGACTGGCCAAGCTTTCGGTGTAAGGTAGCGGCAGTGCTGCAATCCTTGCGGGAGGCCAGGCTCACTGCTAACCCAAAGAAGTGTGCAATTGGGAAGAGTGAGTCAGAGTATTTGGGGTATCGGGTAGGAGTACCGGTGGTGCCATTCTGAGGGGGAGGGTATGTGAGAGGGGAGGGATCTTGACTGGCCATCAGGCGTGAGCTTGTAGGAGTTTAGGACACCCATGTATTCCCACGCTGTCAGGCAATGTCTTATTGACAGGAGTCAGCTTTGAAGGAATCGGCTGTCATTGGTTGGGGGGGTGGGACTACATGGGGTGAATGAATGAATAAAAAGGCAATGTTTTGTATCCTCTCTGGCTCATCCAGGAAGTCTAGTGAAGTGTGACTTCAGGGCAGGATTCTGAGACTTTGAAGCAAAACAGAAACTCTGGAGCAGCGAGTCGGGGAGACAGTGTGACATCTCCAGCGTCAGACAGACCCGGTGGTGCAAGCAAGCCAAGCACCGGTTTTCTTTTCACTATCTCACATAGTTAGCTTAGTGGGACTGAGCCATCCCACAGTATATAAGAGAGGATACTGAGCAGTGCCTGTTTCTCGGGGCTTCCACCGCTAGAGGGAGCAACGAGCCATGGTTAAAAACCAGCACACTTTATTTTGTAGTTTTTCCTTAGAGTGTTTTGTTTTCCTTTTTTCCTTTTGCTTATTCTTTTTTTGGTTTACATGCCTGCGTGTGTGATTCATGAAGATGGGGCACAATAGCATTGCTGGAAGAGTGCCACTGAACTGTCACAGAAGCATCTGCCAAATGAGCGTGGAATAACAAACCTGGGCACCTGTGCTGGCGTTTCATATTCAAACTTTGTGTCTGCCTTGTGTTTTACCACACCCTTCTACAAGCCTATCGCACCGAGACAAATAATTACTAGATACTGTATTTTTACAGAAAAGTGCAAGGTGAGTAGCATAACTGAAATTAAGGTACTGTATCGATCAGTATATACACATTTATTTTCAATCTGGTCTCCAACCCTGGTCCTGGAGAGCCCTATCCAGCAGGTTTTATAGGTGTCTTTACATCATCAATGGTTAAACTTGACTAATTACGCCAAAAATTGGTTCAATTAAGTAACTGAGAGATTGGTTGAAACGAAAACCAGAAGCCTCAGTAGCTCTCCAGGACCAGGGTTAGAGACTCCTGGTACAGATAGTATACGTCCTAGCAAGGGTTGATTCATGGAGGGTGTATTTTGAAATGACTCGTGGAGAGAGGAGGAGTGACACACCTTGAGGAGGAGGAGTATGCTTCTCCAGCAGCAGTGGCATTTAGTTTGAAAAAAAGAAGGAATTAACAAAGTGGGAATGTCCCTACATTGCCTTTTTGTCAGGAGTTATTATCTTTGTGGGGAACATTTGGTCAAATTTTGGCCCCACATTGACAGTAATATCTGTACACACACACACACACACACTGCAAAAAATAAAACCCTGCTTAGCTCCAATTTCTGATTTTAGGCAACTCCCATTATAAGGGGTAATAAGAGCCCCTTCAAATTTAAGAACAATCTTGGTAAGATATTAACTCTTATTTTGTGAGTTTTGTTTTGCAATTAAACTGATCTGTACTGAAAAAAATAAGAGCAGAAGTCTAATTTTAGGAATTTGAATTTTCAGTTTTCTTGTTTTAAGAATATTGGGCTAGTTTTCTTACTTCTGATCCACATTTTTTTCAAAATAAGCTGAACTTTCTTATTTTTAAAAATCTTATTAAGATAATTATCTTATCCCATTGGCAGATCATTTAGCTTATATTATTTTGGATATGACTAGGTTTTTATATATATGTTCCAATTCTAAGATATGAATTTTGTGCAGTGCAGACACAGGCAGAGACACACCCGAGGTCTCCCCCCCCCCCCTTGAGGCTGCTCTGTGGTACCTGCGCTCCTGTGATCACCACTGGCTTCTTGAAGTCCTTGAGGAGGAAGGAGAGAGCAGAGGAGGTGTAGGCCAGCGTGTCCGTCCCATGGAGGAGAACAAAACCATCGTAGCGTGTTTGTTTCTTCTGAGGGAGGGGGGAGAGAGAGAGGGAGGGGGGAGAGAGAGGTTAATTCAGTATCTACCATACATGAACTGCACACAGTTAAAGAAAGAGAGAGAGAGAAACAGACAGAAAAACAGACAGACGCAGACAAAGATACAGTATAGACACAGTACAGTATAGAACAGTAAAGTACAGTAGAGTGGAGTACAGTACACTATAGAACAGTATAGTACAGGACAGTAGAGTATAGAATGGAATAGTAGAGTATAGTACAGTATATAACCGTAGAGTACAGTATAGTAGAGTACAGTATTGTATAGAACAGTAGAGTATAGTAGAGTACAGTACAGTATAGAGCAGTATAGTACATTAGAGTATAGTACAGTAGAGTATTGCATAGTACAGTGTTGTATAGAACAGTAGAGTACAGTACAGTATAGAGCAGTATAGTACAGTAGAGTAGAGTACAGTATTGAACAGTAGAGTACAGTATAGTACAGTACAGTAGAGTATATTATATTATTGTATAGTACAGCATTGTATAATTATGTTAGGGACTCTTCCTCATCCGACGAAATATCATTAGTTCAAGGTAAATAGTTTAAAGAAATAAATGTATTTCTATAGCAATAAAGCCCTCTCGACGAGGGCTGTACAGTGTGGTAGATGAGCGTGACTTTTGTTAGAGTTTCACCTACTGTACGGCTCGGGACACATAACTCGTCACGGTCATCTACCACATGGTAGAGCCTTCATCGACAGGCTCTGTTGCTTAAGTAGAGTACAGTATAGTAGAATACAGCACAGTGTAGTAGAATACAGTACAGTAGAGTACAATACAGTATAGTAGAGTACAGTATTGTGTAGGACAGTATAGTATAATACAGTACAGTAGAATACAGTACTGTGTAGTACAGTAGAATACAGTACCAGACAGAGCACAAGGAGGTTAAGTGACTTGCTCAGGGTCACACAATGAGTCAGTGGTTGAGGTGGGATTTGAACCAGGGACCTCCTGGTTACAAGCTCTTTTCTTTAGCTACTGGACCACACAGCCTCCTTGATTTCACTTAATTACAAATATAGTATAGTAGAGTACAGTACTGTGTAGTACAGTAGAATACAGTAGAGTACAGTATAGTAAAATACAGTACAGTATAGTAGAGTACAGTACAGTATAGTAGAATACAGTACATTGTAGTACAGTAGAATACAGTACAGTAGCGTATAGTAGAGTACAATACAGTACAGTAGAATACCGTAGAGTACAGTATAGTAGAATACAGTACAGTGTAGTACAGTAGAATACAGTACAGCACAGTAGAATACAGTACCAGTATTTTATTGGTGAAGTGCTCCCAGTGTTCTGGAGTGATTTTGGAAGAGTCGATGGGCTTCTTTACCTCTTCCACTTGATACTTCACAATGAATTGTTCTGGGCAATCTGCTGTGGCCTTTGAACTGAGGATAGAAGGGTCATTATTATTATTTGTAATAATAATAATAATAATAATAATAATAATAATAATAATAACTAGAACTGCCAGGCAGTGTTATGGCTTCCTAGCTCAGTACCAGTACCAGTTCCAAAACTGTAGGAAGAGTCTATGAATTCTATTGATGCGCACCAGGCTTGCACTTAATTTGCTGAACAGTTTGTGAACAGAACCAGTTTGAAGTTTGGGCTGCATCTTGAGGCAGCCATCTTGTTTATCACACAAACACCATTTTTGAAAATGTGAATTATGTTGACACAGGGATGATGCTTGTCAAGTTAAAAATCAACTAAACTGTTTTTCAACTAGAGCGGTTTTAAATTGAAGCAGAAAATGTAGGTCTGGTGGCCATCTTGTTTTCCAAAACAACAATATTTTGCCATATTTGTATTCTGTTGTTCCCGGGATGATGTCCACCAGTTTGGAGTTAGTTGGCTACACCGTTTTTGAACAGATGCAGTTTCGTGTTTGGAGCATGTTTCGGCTAATTTGGTAGTGGCCATTTTAATACATCAATTTATCCCAGCAACTCATGCTTCGCAAACTTCAAATGGGTTTGGATGTTGATGATATTTGCCAAGTTTCAGAATAATCTCATCACCGGTTCCTATGAAAAGGATTTTGAAAGGTTTTATAAAAAATGCATCGACGAGCATCTTGGTTTTCCAGACAAACACTATTTTTCTGTTCAGTTAGTCAATTGTATTGCAACAAGGATGATGATTCTATGGTTTGGAGATAATCAAGTAAACCGTTTTTCAACTGAAGCAGTTTTAAATTTAAGAAGAAAATGTAGGTGTGGCGGCCATCTTGTTTTACACAAGAGCACCATTTTGTCATATTTGTATTTTATTGTTCCTGGGATGATGCCTATGAAGTTCGGAGCTAGTTGGCACACAGTTTTCGAACAAAAGAAGTTTGATGTTTGGCCATTTTGATACTCAGATTTATCGCAGCAACTTATGCTTTGCAAACTTGAGGAAGGGTTGGTTGTTGATGACATAATGCCAAGTTTCAGATCAATCGCTTCACCGGTTCCCAAGAAGAAGATTTTGATAGCTTTTTCAAAATAATGTGTCAGGCGGCCATTTTGGTTGACGTAGGAGCGCAGGTTTTTAGCATCTGAATGGCAGTCTAGCTGGGTTGATACCAGCCAAGTTAGACCCTGTTCAGTTCTACTGTGGTCAAGCAGGAGCAGTTTGACGTTGACGGAAGAAAAAAAATAATAATAAAAAAAAGAAAAAAAACATTAACAATAACAATAGGCTTCCCAAGCCAGCAAAAGACAACAAAAGACAACAGCAACGTGACTGACTGCTGTGAAAAGACAAACCAAGCTTCCTGAGGAATTCCAAGAGAAACATTTACAATTTTAGAATATCTAACAAACAGTACCAGCTTGGACAGATCGGAAATGCTGAACAGACCCCCGTATTTTTCAACATGCCAAGCAATACCACAGTTCAGTGCTGTTGTGGTTGCTGGGTTACATGTTGCCTGATGCTGTGGAGTGTTGTGTCATGCTTGCTGTTGCCGGGTTTGTTATGCTGTAAGTGAGTGGTGGTATGAAATAAAAGACTTATTTTCTGTGTTTCTTTGTTATTTTATATTAATGCAAAACATTCACTGAATAGCAGTTGTATCAAGATTTACAATCTTTTAAAATTGGCATACTTTCAACAGCTTTGCCATATTACACTTTGCACAATATTTAGGTATCAATACAACTTATGAAACAGTAATAACACTTACATCAGTAATACTTAGGGTAACGCTAGGAAAATTGCTGATTTAATGATTGATGCAGTTTAAACTTAAGTTGAAAATGTTATCCAGTTAAAATGCCTTTGAAAAAAGCAGGAATGAAACTGTGTTAGTTAAGAACATAAGAACATAAGAAAGTTTACAGAGAGGAGGCCACTCGGCCCATCTTGCTCGTTTGGTTGTTAGTAACTTACTCATCCCAGAATCTCATCAAGCAGCTTTTTGAAGGATCCCAGGGTGTCAGCTTCAACAACATTACAGTCTTTAAATAAAAATTAACATTGAGTTAAATTCATTTAATATATTATCTGTTTACTACAATTTATACAAATATTAATTTTGTGACCTGGATTTGCACAGTATGGCAATATCAAGAATGGTTCCCTTGTAATAAAAATTCCTGTTTTGGTATACAAATAAAATAACCATAACCATCATAGTAAAAAAAAAAACATTTAGCATAACTGTACTTTCGTTTTGAAGAAACCACATTACAATGCAATTCTGACAAGGCCTCTCTTTTTCTTTGCTGTAGCTTAACCTACGGTATACTTAACTTTCAAATTGTCCTTACCAACCAGTACATAACAAGAACTCCCTTGTTTTTCTAAAGAAAAGATCCTGCGCTGGTCATTTATAAATATTAACCACGGTTTCCATGTTGAATCTCCTTTATATTTAATAAAGCACAGTAGGAGAGAGGTAAGTTTAAAATAAAGCACATGTGGGAAAAAAACGTGGGATATTTAATTATATTTAATTAAATCCCAGTGCATTGCAAAACAACTGCAACTCCCAGAGTGCATTACAAAACAACTGCAACTCCCAGAGTGCATTACAAAACAACTGCAACTCCCAGAGTGCATTACAAAACAACTGCAACTCCCAGAGTGCATTACAAAACAATTGCAACTCCCAGAGTGCATTACAAAACAACTGCAACTCCCAGAGTGCATTACAAAACAACTGCAACTCCCAGAGTGCATTACAAAACAACTGCAACTCCCAGAGTGCATTACAAAACAACTGCAACTCCCAGAGTGCATTACAAAACAATTGCAACTCCCAGAGTGCATTACAAAACAACTGCAACTCCCAGAGTGCATTACAAAACAACTGCAACTCCCAGAGTGCATTGCAAAACAACTGCAACTCCCAGAGTGCATTACAAAACAACTGCAACTCCCAGAGTGCATTACAAAACAATTGCAACTCCCAGAGTGCATTACAAAACAACTGCAACTCCCAGAGTGCATTACAAAACAACTGCAACTCCTAGAGTGCATTGCAAAACAACTGCAACTCCCAGAGTGCATTACAAAACAACTGCAACTCCCAGAGTGCATTACAAAAGAACTGCAACTCCAGAGTGCATTACAAAACAACTGCAACTCCCAGAGTGCATTACAAAACAACTGCAACTCCCAGAGTGCATTGCAAAACAGAGTGGGGGAATTTATTTTGAATGTTCCAGGTCAAGTCGCGATTAGACGCAGTACTGATTAGACAAGATGAGCTGGACAAGGAGAGGGAAAGAGAGACAGCTGGACAGGATGCCTGAGAGAGAGCTGAACAGGGAGACAGACATAGAGATGGAAAGGGAGAAAGATAGAGCTGGGCAGGGAGACAGAGATAGAGGTGGAAAGGGAGTCAGCGAGAGAGAGCTGGACAGGGATCCTGAGAGTACTTAGAGTACCGCCACTTTTTTTCCATTTCCTGGTCACAAAAGCAAAGTTTGTGGGGAATAATAGCCATTTTCTATACTTTTGAGGCATAAGCAATTAGGAAATAACACTTACTACCCAGGAACAAAAATTGTGTTACATAGTGAATCAGCAGCCAACCTAACTTGCAAATGTTGCATTTGAAGATGTTAGATTTACAGTAGTGTTATTATAAGCATCATCATCATTATTATACAACATACCGTCCTCAAATAAACTCCGTGGCTTAAGCTTGCACACAGAAATGTCTTCATATTGCAGACTTAATAAAACGATAACGTAGGCTACCTGTATATATAATAGTACAAACGCATTGCACAGTTTATAAAGTTGTATGCTAGGTTATTACAATATTTACATTTGGTTAATGTTCCAAAATGTCTACACCAATTTGTTGCTAAATATGTATTTTTAGATATTTAAAGAAAATCCATTAAATATATTTAAAATATATGGCTAATTATATTTAAATAATGTATTTAAAATGTATGACAAATGTAAGGCAAAAACAAATATATATTTATATAAATATATTGTAAATATATTTTGAGCATTGTAAATAAAATGTATTAGTAATGTATAAAAAATACATAACAAATATATGGTGCATTTGGCATATATTTTGTATATATGCTAGTCTGTAATCCATATATTTATTTTATATTTTGAAATTCTAACAGTAGTGGTAGTGTATATGTGTGTGACTCACGGTAGCACAAACCAGTCCCCATCTTCCTTGTCAAAGAGCTCTGGGTGTCTGCGCAGCTCTGCGGTGAAGTCTCCCGGATTCGCAGGTACCTCACCTCAAATACACACGCACACACCAATTATTCATTCAAATAACAATAAATAAATAACACTAATAATAATAACCCCTATTCCGTAACAGCAAAATAAATTATTATTATTATTATTATTATTATTATTATTATTATTATTATTATTATTATTATTATTCTTATTCTTATTCCTTATTCCTTATCCTCTCTTGTGATCGGTGGATCCAGCTGCCTGTGAGCATCAGGACTACATCGTGTCTCATCACTTTCCCACACCTCTTCAGAACTCACCTGCTCACACTACACTTATAAATCCTGCAAAACCTCTCTTCTACGTTTTTTTTTATCATATTCTTCAACTGTCCTATTTAGTCTGCTTGCATATTTTTATATTTTCTATTCTAATTATTTATTTATAAACGCTGTACTTTTAGCGTTCACTGTTGTGTGTGGATGAATGTGTTCTAGTGATGTTGAGGTTGTTATACTGTAGTGTTTTAGCGTACATTGTATTTAATTGTTTAACAAACCTTGGATACAGGTGTCTGCTAAATGTGTAAATAATAACAATAAAATGAAAAAAACATAAAAAATAATAATATGATAGTATTTATAATAAAATTCACCATTTTTCCCTGGCACCATGCCGATCGTCCCTCCCGTGTAGTAGACAAACACTCTGGTCTCATTCATTCTTTCTCTCTCTCGCTGGCAGCAATGTCTCTGTGTATGTACGAATGTGTATGTGTGTGTGTGTATTTTAAATCTTAAACCTATCGGCTTTTATAGCGTTTCCTCAAGACACACCTCTTTAGACTGCACATGTAAACCTTAACTCTTAACTTCTGGACATTATGGCACCCAACCTTAAATACACTTTTATCCCGCACTTAGCTGTTCACCACCTTGCTGCTCCTTATTATATCTGTATTTAAATCTTGCACGTAAATTGACTTATCAGTTAACTGTATGTGTTACTTTTAATTGTGCCTGTTTTCACCCCACTACACTCTTATCTAACCCTGATGTAACTACTGGCATATTATCTGCTCTAATTTGTTCTGCCCCCTAATTTAATAATTACTGCATCCTGTACTTGCTTGAAACTTGCTCTTGCTCGGCCTGAAGTTATTGTATTTGCTCTTATTGTGCTGTAATTCTTGAAAATACTGTATGTATATTTTGTAAAAATTGTAAGTCACCCTGGATTAGCGTCTGCTAATAAATAATAATAATAATAATAATAATAATAATAATAATAATAATAATAATAATAATAATTATTATTATTACATTGGGCTACCTCAGACCCCTCCCCACCCCCACACATCAATCACCAGCATTTCCAGACAAGCTGACACTAGTACCAAGGGAAAGTTATTATTATTATTATTATTATTTTAATGTCGTGTACACCAATCTTTTTTCTTCCTCCTGTTTGGAAACTTTCTTATGTTCTTATGTTCTAGTTACCTAATTTCATACAATAATTACCTTAAGGCTCCAGCCACATTCCCACGAGGGTTCTAGGGAAGGGGTTTTAACCCCATCCCCACTGACTGCACATTATAAGACCGGCTTTTTCGCCGGTCTCAAACAGTAAATAATAAGACGGACGGTGCTCGCTGCCCACACATAAACATGTCCGGCTGCATAATAACTACACCTTCTAGCAAAGTTGTGAAAACATCGCTGCAAATTTATATCTGACATGACCAAACCATGATGATAATAATAATAATAATAATAATAATAATAATAATAATAATAATAATAATAATAATAATAATAATAATAATAATAATAATTTATTTCTTAGCATCACCTTTATCCAGGGCAACTTACAATTGTTACAAGATATCACATTATTTTTTACACATTATTTTTACATACAATTACCCATTTATACAGTCGGGCTTTTACTGGAGCAATCTAGGTAACGTACCTTGCTCAAGGGTACAGCAGCTGTGTCCCCCACCCCATAATAATAATAATAATAATAATAATAATAATAATAATAATAATAATTTATTTCTTAGCATCACCTTTATCCAGGGCAACTTACAATTGTTACAAGATATCACATTATTTTTTACACATTATTTTTACATACAATTACCCATTTATACAGTCGGGCATTTACTGGAGCAATCTAGGTAACGTACCTTGCTCAAGGGTACAGCAGCTGTGTCCCCCACCCCATAATAATAATAATAATAATAATAATAATAATAATAATAATAATGAAAAAATACATAAATAAATACACAAGGGGTGGGCACTTTGCCACACCATGTTACTGACAAATATCTCAGCACAGCAGATAAGAAAAAACCGTACGTTGCCTCCTGCACTTTATTATTATTAATAACACTGGAGATGAACTGTGTTGTTTAAGCTCAGTTACTTGCTGCAACCAAATCATAATGTTTATATAAATAAACTATTCTTCATGTCAGTTTAGTAGCCTAATAATCAATGGTTTAAATAGAAAGTATTTACCCAGCTAGCACACAATGTGCTACAATGTTTCACAAAATTGCTGATAGGTTGTGGTTTGGTTATGCCAGATATAACTTTGAGGCAACATTTTCATAACGTTGCTGCAAGGTGTGAATTGATTGGGTTAAACGTAACTTTGGAGCAACGTTGTAAAAATGTTGCTGGAAGGTGTATTTGGTTGGTCAACTGCAACTTCTTAGCAACATTTAGACAACGTTGCTGCTAGGTTGTGGTTTGGTTATGTCAGATATAAATTTGCACCAACGTTTTCACAACTTTCCTTGAAGATGTAGTTATTATTTTATGGAGAAGAGGTGTGGTGGTGGTGTTTTTAAAAGACAGCTGTCGCAAGAAGGAATTATGTACAATCAGCATTCGAAAAATTAATTAATTTTAGATTGTTTGTTTATTTTTGTTATATACGATCATTATAAGAACATAAGAACATAAGAAAGTTTACAAGCGAAAGGAGGCCATTTGGCCATTCTTGCTCATTTGGTTGTTAGTAGCTTATTGATCCCAGAATATCATCCAGCAGCTTCTTGAAGTATCCCAGGGTGTCAGCTTCAACAACATTAGTGAGGAGTTGATTATGTATGTGCTGTTGTTATTATTATATAACAGTATACAATAATATTTTATATATAATGAAATTAACCCCGGCTATATTAAATATTATTAATTACAAAGTATTCAATATAAAAAAAGAAAGAAAAAGAAACTCACAAGACTCCAGTGTTTAAATAAAAAAAGTGCTCGAGCGAAGTCACAGAAGTTGGCGACAGTTACACACAGAAGACAGTATTAGTATATAGATTTATTATTAACAGACATTTTTCAAGGTAAGTTTTTTTTTTATAATTTCACTTAAGGGGGTGGGGGGGGGGGGGTATTTGTATTTTAAAAAATATATACAGTGTCTATAGAAAGTCTACACACCCTTGAACTTTTTTCACATTTTGTGTGTCAGTGCCTCAGAGTTTCAAGCATTTAAATGAGAATTTTTTCCACTTATCTACACACCATACTCCACACGGTTAAGGGGAAAAAAGTTTTTATTGAGAAAAAGATTATATATTAAAAATACAAAACTGAAAAATCATAATTGGATAAGTCTCCACGACCCTGAGTTAATACTTGGTAGAAGCACCTTTGGCAGCAATTACAGCTGTGAGTCTGTTGGGATAAGTCTCTACCAACTTTGCACACCTAGATTTGGCAATATTTGACCTTTCTTCTTTACAAAACTGTTAAAGCTCTGTCATGTTCCTTGGGGAGCGTTGATGGACCGCAATCTTCAAGTAATGCCACAAATTTTAGATTGGCTCTGAAATGAAAGAAGTTATTTACAAACCGCTAACCAAGATCATGCAACAGCCTCTTAACACAGGGGTTGTACCGACAGACTGGAAAATTGCAAACATAATACCGATCCACAAAAAGAGAGACAAAACCAAACCAGGTAATTATAGACCAATAAGCCTGACTTCTATTATATGTAAACTTACGGAAACTATAATAAGATCTAAAATGAAAAATTACCTATATGGAAACAATATCCTGGGAGACAGCCAGCATGGTTTTAGGAAAGGGAGATCATGTCTAACTAATCTGCTTGATTTTTTTGAGGATGCAACATCGACAATGGATAATTGCAAAGCATACGACATGGTTTATTTAGATTTCCAGAAAGCTTTTGACAAAGTCCCGCATAAACGATTAATTCTCAAACTGAACGCAGTAGGGATTCAAGTAAATGAATGCATATGGATTAGAGAGTGGTTAACATGTAGAAAACAGAAAGTACTAATTAGAGGAGAAACCTCAAAATTGAGCGAGGTAACCAGTGGTGTACCACAGGGATCAGTATTAGGTCCTCTGCTATTCCTAATCTACATTAATGATTTAGATTCTGGTATAGTAAGCAAACTTGTTAAATTTGCAGACGACACAAAAATAGGAGGCGTGGCAAACACTGTTGCAGCAGCAAAGGTCATTCAAAATGATCTAGACAGCATTCAGAACTGGGCAGACACATGGCAAATGACATTTAATAGAGAAAAGTGTAAAGTACTGCATGCAGGCAATAAGAATGTGCATTATAAATATCATATGGGAGATACTGAAATTGAAGAAGGAATCTATGAAAAAGACCTAGGAGTTTATGTTGACTCGGAAATGTCTTCATCTAGACAATGTGGGGAAGCTATGAAAAAAGGCCAACAAGATGCTCGGATATATTGTGAGAATTGTTGAATTTAAATCAAGGGATGTAATGTTAAAACTTTACAATTCATTAGTAAGACCTCACCTAGAATATTGTGTTCAGTTCTGGTCACCTCGTTACAAAAAGGATATTGCTGCTCTAGAAAGAGTGCAAAGAAGAGCAACCAGAATTATCCCGGGTTTAAAAGGCATGTCGTATGCAGACAGGCTCAAAGAACTGAATCTGTTCAGTTTTGAACAAAGAAGACTACGCGGTGATCTGATTCAAGCATTCAAAATTCTAAAAGGTATAGACAGTGTCGACCCAGGCGACTTTTTCGACCTGAAAAAAGAAACAAGGACTAGGGGTCACAAACGGAGATTAGATAAAGGGGCATTCAGAACAGAAAATAGGAGGCACTTTTTTACACAGAGAATTGTGAGGGTCTGGAACCAACTCCCCAGTAAGTTGTTGTTGAAGCTGACACCCTGGGATCTTTCAAGAAGCTGCTTGATGAGATTCTGGGATCAATAAGCTACTAATAACCAAATGAGCAAGTTGAGCTGAATGGCCTCCTCTCGTTTGTAAACTTTCTTATGTTCTTATGTTCTTATACATTCTCCGAAATATTATTAAATAAAACTGGGAAGCATGCCTCGATAGGCTAAATATCAGTAATACAACGTTTGAGATGATTAAAGTAACGCAACGGGATGATTGTTAATGATTTTGACTTTTTGTAGTAACAACAATAGTAGTAGTAATAATAACAATGCAACCTTAGTGTATATGAATATGGTGTCATAATTGCTATCCTAGATAGATACAAACAGAAAGGTAAGTCAAATGTACTAGTGGTCATTAAGTTTCCCTTTCATTTGGCTCATGTCCAGTCTGCTCTCAGTAACATTAATGGCTATGTTTTAGGACCATCTCCTTCAACTATGTTTATTTTTTCCATTCTCCATTTTGTTTCTTTTAATATTGTCTACTTGATAGATTATCCATTTCTTTCTTACGTCCACAACTCTAGGCCTAACACTAGCACACAAAAATCATCCACATTTTTATTCTTGCCTACAAATTTTATAATGGTTGTAATTTCTTCTTTAGATTTTTTTTTTTTTACTTGTAGGCTACCTTTCATTAAAAGTCAGTTGCCGAATTAATGATTTTTCCCATCGTAGATTGCAAAACAACTAGACATTTTTATACCAGTTTTATGAAACGCTCGCAAAAAGAACCCCTACTACTTGCAATTGCAATTCTTTATGAAACCAGGGCCCTATACACCATGATACATGTATCACGTGGCAGCCTGTGTTTGCAAGTGTGAAAACAATAGAATAGTTTCTAATGTAAGACATTCTTTTCAGGAACGTGGAGTCAGGACTGTGGGGAGTGACAACCAGCCCAACCACCCTGTGTCCACCCATCCTGTGTCCACCTCTGACTCTGAGTAGCTCCAGTGAAAAGTTCCTGTCCTGAGTGCCTGCAGCTCCCTGCCACAAAGATTGTGGTTGCCTTGTATTGTTGTTAAATATCATTGTTTATTGTGGTATTGACTATTGTCTCAGTGTCATTCCTTGCTAAAGCTAACTAGACTGGAATATTTAGTTTATGCACCATACTGCACTTTATTTATCTTAACATTTTGGTTTCTTTTTATGTGTTATTGTTAAAAGAAAATAAATGTATAGCAGCTAACATTAATGCTAGACTACATTAATTTAAATTTTTAAAAATTATTTTCATATTCTGACAAGGTGTCCAAAACTTAATTCTACAAAGTAGTGGCAACGTTTTCACAAGGTTCTGACAAGGTGTCCACAACGTTTTTGTACAATGTAGTGGCTATGTTATTCAAACAATACAAAATAACAGTGCATAACCAAAACGCAACGTTTTCACAATGTTGCTACAATGTAGAATTGTTAGCTGGGTACTGGGGTAACAAATCAATATGTTTCAATGCCGAGAGTAGCGGGATGAAAAAAAATATATACCAGGGGCCGAGAGGATCCTCAAATAATATAATAGTATATAAGAGAAGCCATGTTTTAGCAATGTGTCATATTTAATCTCTAAATTACAACATTTTGATTTTAAACTTGAAATGTATATTTTAACTCCCAAAATGGATTCATTTTTTAAGCATTGATGATTAGGCTACACAGTGAACATATACCAGACACAAAACATTTAAATAATATCTTGAATAATAAACAAAAGTCTTAATTCCAACCAGGAAGCACTGCTCCCTTATTTCAGGACATCGCTTTACAAAGCACTAAGCAAAAACCACACAAGTACAGTAGATGCCAGTTATTAGCAACCCTGATAAAGACAACTTTAGGTTATTAATAACATTTTCTCAGGAACCAATCCCGTCCCATAGACTTTAATGTTAATGATTTATGTGCATACTTCATGCTGGTTTTATAACACACTGACTTCGCAACTGCATATTTCTGGTGAACTGAGGCAGAATCGTGGCTTTGAAACTGGCTACAAAGCTGCACACAAAATTGAGATGGTTTACAGCGGGAGGTGGTACATTGTAAAAAGTAGACAACGTTGGACAATTTCTTATTTTAAAAGTGTGTTCTTTAGAATTGATTGTAAGTACATGTGACCGAAATACAACAATTCTTGGTTGTAAATCTCCCTCCCATCCTGTGAGGGCGCTAAGCAGCGAAAACAGAGTTCTTTGGACAGGCTGGTCTGACAGTTCTTTCCCAGGGTCGGGAAGTCGTTCAGTCTGGATGAAGGCGAGACTCTGTTGCAAAAACGCATTGACCCGGAAGGGAAACGACATGGCAGCCGCAGATTGGAGAGGCGATTGCACTCGTTTACCAAGGGGTCATGTGTGACAGTATAAAAGGGGACAGAGAATCGCAATCTGTTCCTTCGTTTTGGTTTAAACATTTAAACTGTAAGGACCGTGAGAGACCCTGTGAGAGAAAAAAAACCGTTTGTGAGTGTTTTGTTTTGTTTGTCTGTAATTGTCTTGTTTTGTATATTGCTAGACGGCTAAATACAATTCCGGAGCTGTCGCCAAGGGCCAGCACTAACCCGGAACAGCACTGCATGATTGTCAGTAATAAACTGTATCACCCACCACGAGCACTACTGCACGCACCCAGGACTGGTGACTGTGTTAGTAGTATTTGGGATTATATAGCGTTCTTCCTACAGTTACTTTTTCAATACCCACACATCTTAATGAATGTATATTATGCTTAAAGTCATTAAAGTGTTTTGCAACCAGAGATTATTTTAAGTCTTTGCCTCATATCAAACTTTTATGTTCACTCAAAGGAACGTTTAGTAAATAAATCAACATTGGTAATACAGGTTATCTGAGTTTATATCTACAACAACAACTTAAAGGGTACATAAGGACCTTTTTTATTTATTGTGTTACATGTTATATTGTTTTGTTTTTTGCTTTTTTCTTTTTTTACATTTTTACCACTTTTTTAAAAACCTTTAAATTGCATTCCCTGCTTCAAGATGGCTTCACATGTACCCGTGTGGACCTCTTGGAACTACATTTCCCAGGATGATGGGAAATGTAGTTCTGAGAGGTCTAGAAATTAAATGTTCTCAAAACCGAATTTAAAGTATTTGGTAACACTTTAGGTATCCGTTATATGTGGTTATAAACAATCTATAAATTGGCTATTATTATTGGCTATGCGATTAACCATTATAAAGTATGATTAGAAACAATAAGACTGTTATAATACACTTTTAACATGTTTTTCTGTTGCTATAAAATGTTATAAAAATGTCATAATATAGATTATAACAGTATTTATAATGTAATATATAACATGTCATTTGCCCACTAATAACAATATTTTGTGAAAATGTCAAGGTCAATTTATGAAGCTATTATAAAGTATCTTATAGGACGTGTTAATTACATATATTATAAGTATCCTATTATGTAGGTTATTGTATATTTTATAAATTACTTTATTATAGGCGCCTGTGTTGCAACTGTAAGGATATGGGATATGGGATTATTTGTGATTCTAATCATATAAACATTATGACAATATTAATCACATGTATTGGTGAATCGAACAATGCTCTCAGAGTCTGTATTGTCTTCTATAAAATCATCTGCCCAAGCAGAAGTTCATCCATGGGTTAAAAATAGAAGTGAATTCCTGGTTAGCTTGTGGTTGTTGTTCCCTTAAATAACAGGATGCATCTGTTAGTTTCTTTCTGAGAAAAACCAAGGCAGGATGTATCAACTTGATTATTATTATTATTATTTATTTCTTAGCAGACACCCTTACCCAGGGTGATTTACACTTGATGCTATACCTCTGTAATCTCCTTATATGGTAAAGGCAGAATGCTTGTACCTGTGTTATAATAACTTGCTCAATATATAGAAAGAGAGAAACGCACACTCAATTATGCTTCCAAATGTAAATCTTTTATTATTCAAACATATCACTAACATGTCTACACTGAAGTGCCTTCATCAGGGTGTAAACTGTGTGTAAGGTTAAGTGCTGTTGAGGTTATAAGAGCAGGTGAATCTAATTTCACAGTAAAATACCTCCATGTGGTAATTAAGCTATACTATTAAAAAGTATTGGCACAATACTAGACATTCCACAAGCGTTAAATAAAGTACATTGGAAATAACAATTAATGCGAAAGGCTTATATAAATAAATGTACTTTAATATAAGTTAACGTTCACCATAAGGAATTCAGATCAAATTCCAAATTAATTTAATTAGGAACCCTAGTTTTTAATAATAATCCAAAAGACTTTGTAAAAATAAAGTCTAAATTGCCTCCTCTCCAAATTAGTTTAACCTTCTCTGTCCCTAAATATGAAGAGAATAAACTGTACATTGGATTTCACAAAGCAACTGGACAGACTAAATTCTTGCACCAACTCTAGTAAGGTGTGCAAGATAATAAAATGGATTCAACTTATATGTTATTTTAAGTCTGCTTTGCTTCTTTGAAAATTGAGATAATCTTAGGACATAAGAACAAAAGAAAGTTTATAAATGAGAGGAGGCCATTCGGACCATCTTGCTCGTTTGTTTGTTAAGAACATAAGAACATAAGAAAGTTTACAAACGAGAGGAGGCCATTCAGCCCATCTTGCTCGTTTGGTTGTTAGTAGCTTATTGATCCCAGAATCTCATTAAGCAGCTTCTTGAAGGATCCCAGGGTGTCAGCTTCAACAACATTACTGGGGAGGTGTTTCCATGCTCTCACAATTCTCTGTGTAAAAAGGTGCATATTATTTTCTGTATAAATTCCCACTTTATGTAATCTCCATTTGTGACCCCTGGTCCTAGTTTCTTTTTTCAGGTCAAAAAAGTCACTTGGTTCGACATTGTCAATACCTTTTAGAAATCTGAATGCTTGAATCAGATCGTTGCGTTGTCTTCTTTGTTCAAGACTGAATAGATTCAATTCAATTTTAGCCTGTCTGCATATGATATGCCTTTTAAACCCGGAATAATTCTGGTCACTCTTCTTTGCACTCCTTCTAGTGCAGCAATATCCTTTTTGTAACGAGGTGACCAGAACTGAACACAATATTTTAGGTGAGGTCTTACTACTGCATTGTAAAGTTTACATTACTTCCCTTGATTTAAATTAATTCATTTGAGAGTGACTTAACAAAACATCCTTGTCAGTGTTTACTGCTGAAATAGAGGATAACAGTAAGGTGTGGTGCCACAGAATCAAGAAGGAAGTTGAGAAAGGGAAGAAAGCTACAAAAAATTCCTTGAAATGAGTGCAAACTGTAAAAGCTGAACTTCATAAGCTAGGTCATAAATTCCCCAGAAAACTGCTGGCAGAGGCGACGAAGGTGGTGGTGCTGCCGGCACCTCCGGCAGCGATTGTGGTCGTGGTGCTGCCCTCTTTGGCAACGTCGGACGTGGTGGTGCTGCCAACTCCTCTGGCAGCGATGAGGATGCTGGCCACTCTGGCAGCTCTGGCGGTGTCGTTGCTGGCCCCTCTCTCCATGGCGGCGTTCAGACTGGCTTCCGCCGTGCTCCCCTCAGCAGCCAATGCAATGACTGCTGGGGAACACCAGCATCAAACCCTTATCCTTCTGGCGCTAGAGACGACAGCTCACGCTCCTCCACCTCAGGTGCTAGAGACGACAGCTCAGGATCCTCCCCCTCAGGCACTAGAGACGACAGCTCAGGCTCCTCCCCATCTGGCGCTGGAGTCGACAGCTCAGTCTCCTCCCACTCTGGTACTGGAGATGCCAGCCAAGGCTCCACCCCTTCTGTCTCTTCACGCCGCACCAGCAGCTCCTCCAGCTCGAGAATTGCAGCCAGCAAGACTTCCCTTTTGCTGGCTTGGGGTGGTAGCTTCCCCTTCCCTGGACCTCGGGCTGGACAGCATGGTGTTGGGTGGTTGCCCTCCCCGCAATTCAGGCACCATCGGTGCATCTTTCCCAGCTCTGCAGATGGAGGGTGCAACAGGTCTCCCTGTGGTGGCAGCAGAAACACCACTCCCTCTGAGGCTCCTCCCCCTCTCAGCCGTGCTTGGGATTGGCGTTTCTTCCTTTGTCTCCTCCAGCTGGGTGGGGCTTCCCCATGGTACACCCGGAGGCCAGCTCATCCTCCCAATAGGGCAATGGGTCCAGCGATATATGCCTGGGTTTGCAAACGGCAAAGCATCACTCCTTTCCTGCCAGGCAGACAAGGCAGACTTGCTGCTGCTGCTGTAGTTGTGGCGGCCGCTGCCATTTGTGCTGTCTTTTCTTTTTCATTTTTTTTCCTTGCATGTACACAAAATATACCTGCCGCTCTGCTGTTAGTCTCCCGGGGTTCTGATCATGCTTCTGAGACCATATGTGACAGTTTGACCGAGGCTGTTTGCACTGAGAGAGAGACTCAGAAGCAGAGGGGTGGCAGTGCAAAAGAACCCAAAGCGTGTATTTGTTTACAAAAAGAAAATAATAATTATCAAAATAAAAAGGTTAAACAAAACAATCACAGTACCCATAACACAGAAGACAAAACAAAACTGGAGTTTCTTACTCCCCACCACCTTCCAACAAATTATAAAGTTATAAAGTTTTTAATAAACAAAAATACAAAATGAACCGGCACGAGGGCCAAACAAAAAGGTTTCAAACACAAAATAAACACAAAGCAAAACTTACAAAATAAGCTTTCCAGGCTGGGCGTTGCCTTCACTGGATTACCAAAAACAGAAAACACAGCACAAACAAAACACTCCTTCTCTTCTTCCAGAACTCTCCTCCCTAGCCAGGGCCTCTCCCCTGGCTTTTATCCCCTGTGGCTTTTATCCCCTGTGGCCCAATTAATCAATAATTGCTGATTATTCAATTAGGGCTCCAGCCACATTCTCACATGTTTTCCTAGCAGGGAGGAATTTTAACCCCCTCCCTGCCAGTCCCAACCACGTTCATAAAGACGGGGCAGTCCCCCGTCACAACCCACCATCACATTCTCATGTGTATTTAGGGAAGGACATTTAACCCCTTCCTTGCCCATCACCAGTACACATGCACTATTTACAGATACACAAGCTGCGCATGCGCAGAGGGTTTGCTCCACCACAGTCACACAAACAATGGAGGAGGCTGTGTGGTCCAGTGGTTAAAGCAAAGGGCTTGTAACCAGGAGGTTCCCAGTTCAAATCCCACCTCAGCCACTGACTCATTGTGTGACCCTGAGCAAGTCTCTTAACTTACTTGTGCTCCGTCTTTCGGGTGAGACGTAATTGTAAGTGACTCTGCAGCTGATGCATAGTTCACACACCCTAGTCTCTGTAAGTCACCTTGAATAAAGGCGTCTGCTAAATAAACTAATAATAATAATAAACAGCATTCAACTTTGTCAAATAAATGAATAAATAGGCACATATTGTCTTACTTTAGAGATGAGCGACAAGTGGATGACAGCTTTGCATTTCAAAACTGGTGAAGAGTACAGTTTAATGCACTGCTCTTGCTTTTAAATGATTAAATTGAATCAGATTTCTTTACTTGTGTGGAGTTTTACGACCAGTTTGTGTATTTCAATCTGTGTTTGCATGTGTGACTCAGCTGCTCTGGGCCCCCTTGTTGTACTCCGGCCCGGGATAGCTACCCCCCCCACCCATCCCCTTCTCGATGACCCTGATGACTTATTAGTAAGTTCCTTTTTTCTGGACCCTGATGACTTATTAGTAAGCTTCTTTTTTTCTGGAACTGGGTGTCAGGCACTCAGACTGTTGTTGAAAGATAACATTTCTGGACCTGTTCATTACTGCCTATTTATGTGTGGGTGGAACGAGACATGTCTCCTAGGGCTATCAGTTGCACAATGTCCTCAGCTGTTCTTTTTAATGGAAAACTGATAATGACTTACTAGTAAGTTCCTTTTATCTGGAACTGTGTGTCAGGCACTCAGAATGTATGTTGAATTATAACTATAAAATATTAACTTCAGGGTCAAGAGAACCACAATGAGCTTTGTCACTGCAGGTCTGTTGAAGTTTTCAATGAAAGCAAAATTGACTTCAGTCAATTTCTCACTGACATACACATGTGTGGTCCAGTGGTTAAAGAAAAGGGCTTGTAACCAGGAGGCCCCAGTTCAAAACCCACCTCAGCCACTGACTCATTGCGTGACCCTGAGCAAGTCACTTGTGCTCCGTCTTTCGGGTGAGACGTAATTGTAAGCAGCTGATGCATAGTTCACACACCCTAGTCTCTGTAAGTCACCTTGGATAAAGACGTCTGCTAAATAAACAAATAATAATAACATGTAATTTTATAAAATACTATAATGGGGTGCCAGCCCGCCCCTATAATTTGTGTAATTATTATCATTTTTACTGTTGTTTTTAAGAACATAAGAACATAAGAAAGTTTACAAACGAGAGGAGGCCATTCAGCCCATATTGCTCGTTTGGTTGTTAGTAGCTTGATCCCAGAATCTCATCAAGCAGCTTCTTGAAGGATCCCAGGGTGTCAGCTTCAACAACAAGGGCAGTAGTGTGGAGTAGTGGTTAGGGCACTGGACTCTTGACCGGAGGGTTGTGGGTTCAATCCCAGGCAGAGGACACTGCTGCTGTACCCTTGATCAAGGTACTTTACCTAGATTGCTCCAGTAAAAACCAAACTGTATAAATGGGTAATTGTATGTAAAAATAATGTGATATCTTGTAACAATTGTAAGTCACCCTGGATAAGGGTGTCTGCTAAGAAATAAATAATAATAATAACATTATTGGGGAGTTGGTTCCAGACCATCACAATTCTCTGTGTAAAAAAGTGCCTCCTATTTTCTGTTCTGAATGCCCCTTTATCTAATCTCCATTTGTCACCCCTGGTGCTTGTTTCTTTTTTCAGGTCGAAAAAGTCCCCTGGGTCGACATTTTCAATACCTTTTAGAATTTTGAATGCTTGAATCAGATCACCACGTAGTCTTCTTTGTTTAACTTTCAATCACTCGGGGTTGTGTGTTCAGGGCGAAAGAACAGGAGAGAGTGAGGAGAGTAATGTAAATTATAAAATAAATAATAAGCAATTGCTATGTGGTGCTGGAGGACCAGCACAGTAGTTGTTTGTTTAGTGTTCGTCCCTGTTTGTTAGTGTCTGTTCATTTTGGTTATCTGTCTGTTTATTTTGGCGTCAAGTGCCGTGTGCTGTTTTTGTTTAAATCTTTTATTTGTTTCATTAAAACACTGAGCGCCGCAGAGCCTCAGTTTCACCTGCAAGTACTGCCTGTCTGTGTGTTTCTTTCTGGCCTGATGTCACCCCTACAACCAGCCTGTTCACACTTCCCTTCACTTGTTTTTACCAAGATATACAGTATATGTAAAAGATCACTCATTATAGAAACCTTGGATTCCAAACCCCCACACATCACCCTCTGCCTGGTACTGCAAACAAGCAAGGTTTACCAAGATTAATAACCTTCTCTTTAGCAAGCCTGCTGTATGCTTGTCACAGACTGGTACCATTATGCTTTAATTGAAATTCTCTTACTTTCAAACTTAACAGTTCTTATGTTAAAATAAAACATTTAGACTTATATTCTGTTTGAATTATTCTAATATACTTGTGTTCAGCTTAAACACTACTTTCAGATCAAGCTTACTCCTCTAAATAAGAAACTTGATGCTCATGTCTGCCTTTCTGCTAAAAGTTATAATTGAATAAACAGGAATATAGAATGCTCCCACATAATTATAGGTTAATACAGAGCATATTATAACTTCTTGTATGAAAAGTGTGCTCCAGAAACACAAACCCACCATGTGTATTCTGGACCCCCTCTCCTCCCACCTCTTCCAGGCTGCTGCCCCTGATCTGCTTCCTTTCCTCTCTTCTTAATGCCGCTCTCATCTCTGGCTGTGTCCCCTCTGCCTTTAAACAGGCTTGCATCACTCCTATCCTCAAAAAAAACACTCTCAATCCTTTATCCCTCCAGAACTATCGCACTGTCTCCTTGCTCCCTTTTCTATCTAAAACTCTAGAGCGGACGGTACACCGCCAGCTCTCTGCCTTCCTCTCGCACCACTCCCTGCTTGATCCCCTCCAATCCAGTTTTTGCTTGGCTCACTCCACTGAAACTGCTCTTCTCTGTCACAAACTCTCTACTCTTTGCATGGGCTGCCTCTCTCTCCTCAGTCCCAATCATCCTCGATCTCTCTGCTGCCTTTGACATGGTCAACTACTCTATACTCTTGTCCACCCTCACTGACCTGGGAATCTCTGGCACTACCCTTAACTGAGACCCCTCCTATTTTCTCTCTACACCTACTCCTTGGGTCCCCTTATCTCCTCCCATGGCTTCTCCTATCACTTCTATGCTGATGATGCTCAGATCTTCCTCTCCTTTTCCCCCTCGGACACCCATGTCTCCTAGCGCACCTCTACCTGTCTCTCGGCTATCTCCTCCTGGATTCACTTGCATCATCTTAAACTTAACCTCTCTAAATCAGACCTCTTCTTCCCCTGCTCTTCCTCCCCTTCCTTGGACCACTGTATTTTCATTCCTCTCAAATCAACCACCCTCTCTCCATCCTCCTCTGCCAAGAACCTTGGAGTCATCCTTGATCCCTCTCTCTCCTATTCCCAGCACATCTCTACTCTGACACACTGCTTGATAATTTACTTAAAACCTTTTGAATGTCTGTTATTGCTCAGACTTTACTTAGGGACTTTTTCGTGCTTGTTTGTCCCATTATCAACATGGTACTGTTCAGATTTTTCCATGTTTATTTCCTGTAATAAAAACATTAATGTAATTTTGGGTAAACTCCAAAAACTAATGTGATGAAGGGCTGAGAAAACACAGAAAATGTGAATTTGGGGAACATAAATTATCGTATAATCCCTTATGAGAAGAATTCTATAGTTTTACTATAGGAATGTAGTTAATTGAGACATACTATAGATAAATACTATAGAATTCTATAGTAAATATTATACACCACTACAGAACAAATTAGTACAAACAGAAATGTTGTAGCAGTGGGCTGCATTGTGGAGTAGTGGTTAGGGCTCTGGACTCTTGACCAGAGGGTCGTGGGTTCAATCCCAGGTGGGGACACTGCTGCTGTATCCTTGAGCAAGGTACTTTATCTAGATTGCTCCAGTAAAAACCCAACTGTATAAATGGGTAATTGTATGTAAAAAATAATGTGTACAAAAATAATGTAATTGTATGTAAAAATAATGTGATATCTTGTAACAATTGTAAATCTGGTGTCTGCTAAGAAATAATATTATAGGAATATTATAGGGCACTATAGAGATCTATAGTAATACTAAGATTTTTTTGTAAGGGATGAACTATATACACACAAACCTAATTCTTTTTCAGCAATCAATACATGATTCTGACTCGATATTTGTTTAAGATAAATGTAAATAATGTTCACAAACATTACAACCATTTCCAAAATTACCAAATCTACCCCGTTGTAGCCCCCCCTCCGCTCTCCTAGCTCTAAATCCCGCTCCTTCAGCCTTGCTCCTCAATGTTGGAACGACCTTCCCACGACTATCAGGACTGCAGATTCCCTGACTACCTTCCGGTGCCTCCTCAAGACACACCTGTTCTGACAATACCTGTGAACCTTGCAGATGTCGTCTCCACTGGACAATACTATCTGCAGTCAACGCAGTCATCACTGTGATCCCTCGGACCCCTGTCCTGCACATTGTATTCTCTACATCATCCACTGTTCTGGCACTGTCTCACTCTTGGTCTTTGCCGTTTTTCTTTGCACTTCCTTGTATTTGCACTGCTTGTTTGGGAATTTGCTCCTTGTTAGGGTGACTCAGGGTCTGATGGTAAAGTTGCAGGAGCTCACAGAGACAAACGACTGGATTTATCCAAAAGTGGAAATGTTTTTATTGCTATTGCACTTAGCCCAGAACAGTGGATAAATTGCAGCACTTGGACAGTTAATAACTTGTGGAAAAATAAATAAAATACAAGAAACAAAACCTTATCCTATACAGCAGTGGTGTCAAACTCAGTTCCTGGAGGGCCGCAGTGTCTTCTGGCTTTCGTTCCACCCGAGCTCTCAATTACATAATTGGTCTAATTATTTGATTAACTGGACACATTTAACACTTCTCTTCAAGCCTCAAAATGTTTCACAGGTAGTGTACATTGAATCAAGTGCATTTTTAAAACCATCAACTGTAAAAGACCTTGAAAAATATCAAATATGTCAAATTCAACAAATAATTAGATCAATTGTGTTAATTGAGAGCTTAAGTTGGAATGAAAACCAGAAGACCCTGCGGCCCTCGAGGACTGGAGTTTGACACCCCTGCTATACAGGCTTGAAATAAATAACCTGGCTTCAGCAACCAGCGGTTCACTTTCAACAGCAACCACAGCTCAGACCCAACCTTCTCGGTTAACTTCTCCCTCTTTACTGAGCCAAGCTCTGTGTTATATACCTGAGCCTAGATAAACCTCACCAAGGACTAATCCATTATATTCAAATATACTTTAAAATCTTAACGGTGACATTCTAAAATCCCACACATGAATAATAAATGACAGCAACATAAATAACAATGGCTAAAAAATCACATTACCCATCCAAAACTTATTACAATTATATAATTATTCATTTTAAAACCAACAAGACTTCCCTCCCCATTAGTAAAGTCCCAGATAATACCTACAGTGGCTCTCAAAAGTATTCACCCCCCTTGGACTTTTCCACATTTTATTGTGTTACAACATGCAATCAAAATGGATTTAATTAGGAGTTTTTGCCACTGATCAACACAAAAAAGTCAGGGAGGCCACCAAGAGGCCTATGGCAGCTCTAAAGGAGTTACAGTCTTCCACGGCTGATCTGGGAGACACTGTGCATATGGCAACAATAGCCCGGGTGCTTCACAAAACTGGCCTTTATGGGAGAGTGGCAAAAAGAAAGCCATTGTTGAAAAAAACTCACATCAAAACTTGGCTAGAGTTTGCCAGAAGGCATGTGGGAGACTCTGAGACAAGGTGGAAAAAGATTCTATGGTGGTGGCAGCATCATGCTATGGGGATGCTTCTCTGCATCTGTAGCATTTTATTTTTTTTAATTTCATAAAAGAAATTCTGTATTTTCATGCTACCTCGCTTTAATAATAGCAATTTCGCAGAAGGTTTAACGCTCAATTTACACAATGATTTCTTTCAGTTTAAGAGCAACTTTAAAATCCTGTCTATCAAACTCAGACCACAACATGGTCTCATTTAAAGTCTGACCTCTGTTTTAGTTATTCTGTCTTTATTATTTGAAAAGACTAAATCAAGGCATGCCTCCCCTCTAGTCGGTGCCTTGACAAATTGTGTTAGGAAGCAGTCATTTGTCATTTCCACCATTTCAATTTCGTCCGTCGTGCCCCCCATCGGGTTTTCCCATTTTATATGGGGGAAGTTGAAATCCCCCATTAGTATGGCTTCTCCTTTTCTACACGCATTTCGAATGTCATTGTATAACAGATTATTTTGCTCAGCGTCTGAATTTGGCGGTCTATACATGCTCCTATTATTCTGCCCTTTGAAGTTGTCTCCATTATTCTGACCCATATTGATTCTGCATTGTTTTCTTTGTCCTGATTTAACACCTAGGCTTCAAGACTATTTCTTATGTATAGCGCTACCCCTCCGCCTCTTCTGTCCTGCCTGTCTTTCCTATATAGTGTGTACCCACTAATATTATATTCATCTCCATCACTCTGACAACCAAGTTTCTGTAACACCTATTACATCGTAGTTACTTGTTAGTGCAGTACCTTCAAGTTCTAACATTTTGTTTCTGAGACTTCTAGCATTAAGATAAATACATTTAATAGTTGTCTTACCTGAGTTGTTGCCCTTGTTTAGATGTGGGCTCCCTTCTGTTTTTTTGTTTTCTCCCCCCTTCCTTTCTAGTTTAAATGCTTCTGGACCTCCTGAAGGATCCTTTCTCTGAGTAGATTGGTTCCCTTTCTGTTTAGGTGCAGTCTGTCCCACCTTTATAGATAGTCCTTGTTGTAGAATGTGCTCCAATGTTCAAGAAAGGTGAAGCCTTCCTGTGTGCACCACGATTTCAGTCATGCATTTTGATTTTGTATTTCCAGCTGTCCATATGGTCCTTTGCAAGGTGCCGGCAGTATCCCAGAAAATATCACAGTTTTGGTCTTGTCTTTTTATTTCCTTCCTAGCTCTCTGAATTTGTTTTGCAGGGATCTTGGTCTGTCTCTTCCAATGTTGTTTGTACCGATGTGGATGACTACTACCGGGTCATCTCCTGTTCATTCTAGGAGCCTGTTCACGTTCTCAGTGATGTGCTTGACAGAGGCTCCTGGAAGGCAGCACACTGTTGTAGTAAATGGGTCCAAACTGCGAACTGAACTTACTGTGTTTCTCAACAATCATGACCTCCCTTCTTTTTGCTGCCTGGCCAGCACTGTGTATAGGGTCTTGGATGTTGTTTCTTTCGTTCTCTTGATGTTTGTTTTGGTCATCTAAATGTTGAAGTGGCTCAAATGTGTTGGATGTCTGGATTTCTGGTGGTTGTGTTTGACGAAGTTTCTTTTTTTTCCCTGCTTCTGCCTATCTGAACCCAGCTGTTTTGACTCTCTTCCATCTCCCTGGTGGCTTTCAGTCTGCTGGGGGTGCAGACTTCCATGAATTGTGGGTGTGTCAGCTCCTCAAGCTCCTGTTGCTGTCTCATTTCCTCCAGCTCCTTTTCTAGCAGGCTGAAGCAAGTCCTGGATCGTGCAGCACTTTACACAAACTTGGTTGAGCTCTGTTGGGTTTTCTCGGATTTCCCACATCATGCAGTTGTCACAGATTACTGGCTTGAAGACCATTTTTTTGGAAGTTTAGTTTAGATTCTGCAGCTGTCAACCTGCTTTCAAACTGCTTCTAACTGCGTTGTACTTGTCCACGACTGTACTTCTCCTGCGATGTCGCTTCCACACGCTCTTGTACTTGCAGGTGAAACTGAGACGTTGCAGTGCTCAGTGAGTTTTTAACACACAGAAAATAAAAGCTTGAACAAAACAGAACACGGCACTTGTGGACAAAATAAATAGACAAACAAAATGAACAGACACTAACAAACAGGACACGAACACTAAACACAAAACAAGTACAGTGCTGGTGCTTCCAGCACTCGTAGCAAATTGCCTTAACAAGGCACATAATAAGTTAAATAGAGCCCATCTGTGTCCAATCACAGTAGTTCAACTGATTCGAATACTCCTGGATGAAGAATCAAGCTGATTCTGTTTTATGAAGTGAATCTGAAGCAAATGGCAAAACATGCTGAACAAGGAGCTGCCAAAAGAACCCCGGGATAAAGTTATTGAAAGGTACAGATTGGGGGAAGGCTATAAGAAACTTTCAATGTCTTTGAATATCCCTTGGGGCACTGTCAGGTCCATCATTATAAAGTGGAAACAGTTTGGCACCACCAAGACACTGCCTCGATTAGGCCATCCCTCCAAAGTCAGTAGCCGTGGCTTAAGGAAACTGCTGAGGGAGGTCACTGTGAGTCCTAAGATTACTTTAAAAGAACTACAGAGGTCTGGCTGAGATTGGGGAAAATGTTGACTGTTCAACAATTTCAAGAGTACTCCACAAACATGGCCTGTATGGGAGGGTGGCAAGAAGGAAGCCACTGCTGAAAAAAGCCATATGATGTGCTGCATAGCTTTTGCAAAGAAACACTTAGGGGACACTGCACGCATATGGGAGAAGGTTTTGTGGTCTGATGAGACCAAAGTGGAACTTTCTGGTCTCAATGCTAAGTGATATGTGTGGCGTAAACCAAACACGGCACACCACCCTGCTAACACCATCCCTACAGTAAAGCATGGTGGTGGCAGCATTATGTTTTGGGGATGCTTTGCAGCAACGGAGACAGGGAGGCTTGTGAAGATCGAGGGAAAGATGGATGGTTCAAAGTACACTCAGATCCTGGAATAAAACCTGTTCCAGTCTGCCAGAGACCTGGGACTGGGGAGAAGATTCACCTTTCAGCAGGACAATGATCCTAAACACAATGCAAAAGCAACAATGGAGTGGCTCAGCAAGAAGAAAGTGAATGTCCTCGAGTGGCCGAGTCAAACCCCAGACCTGAATCCTATAGAAAATCTGTGGCAAGACTTGAAGACTGCAGTCCACAAACGATCCCCAGCCAACGTGAAAGAGCTTGAGCTATTCTGCCAAGAAGAATGGGCAAAAACTGCACCATCCCACTGTGCTAAGTTGGTAGACACTTATCCAAAACGACCCATGGCTGTTATTGCTGCAAAAGTGGCTTACACCACGTATTGGCTCAAGGGGTGTGAAGACTTATGCAATCAAGACTTTTTTATTTTATTTTTAATTACTTTTTGAATATTTCTATAATTGTTCTTTCACATTGAAAGTGTAGATGATGTTGTGTAGATCAGTGAAACAAACTCCTACTTTAATGCATTTTGAATTGTATTTTTTAGGCAGTAGAATGTGAAAAATGTCCAAGGGTGTGAAGACTTTTTCAAGGTACTGTACATATACAGCTTTATGCATTTTCAGAGAAGAAATCTTCAGCATTCACATTATCATGTGGTAGACTGTCAAATACATTGAAATCAATTAAGGGTACCAATTCTTTGAGGCAACACTCAGTACAATATTTCTTACACTGACCTGTGATTCTCTAAACAGAGCTGGCAAAGATTCCATAAAGTAATGTACTGGAGGCTTGCTCTTTACTATTTCCTGATGGCGCAGAGCAAAGGTTTTCTGCATCATTTTATTTATAAGCATCAGGTCTTTCCCTCACTTCTGCATTTCTTCTACTACTTTTACTCTCTTTGTTTCAAGGCTTGTTTCATCCTCTCCTTGTGGAAGGTTTGGCAAGTAATTTACCTCTGCATGTTTTGGCTGTTTATTTGATGGTTAATTTTCTGGGGTATGTTTACTCATTCAGCTACATATTCAAACTCTTTGTCACTTAGGTAAGCTTTGAAACTATAATTGGTTGAAACAAGCTTCTCCAATATGTCAGGTTTCATGTCCCTAGACATTTTCAAGTACTTTCCGTCTTTGGTAAAAGCAAAATTGCCCTCTCTTAACTTGTACTCCACGTCAAAAGAAAATGTTGGAACAATGAATGTTTCTGGCCATCGGCTCAATCTCTCTGGTGAAGACACACTTAAAAGTTCTGTGTCTGATGTGTCTGTTGAGGTTGCTGGATGATCTTTATAGTAGCCTTCTCAGGCAATTCTTTCCGGTCTATTAAATTACAGAGCTCATTATCAAAATCTGGGTCCTCGTACTGAAGTTGAAAGTCCAATTTTAATTCGAGCTTCTCTTTTAGTGACAAAATAAGCTGGTCCACTGAATCCGGCCTGGATGGTAAAGTTATTTTCCTAATAGTGTCCTTGTCAATGATTACTCATAGTTTCAACTGTCCTGATTCTGCCATGGCTACATATCTGAAGGAAAAAAATAATTCTTCTCAGGTACCACATTAAAGTATATTTTTACCTTTATGCCTGTGGACAGTTTTAGGGTCCATTGTGTTTATATTTTCAGTTTAATTTGTTCAGAATCAATTCTCGAGTCTACAGAACATTTGCAAAAGCTTGTTACCACGTTTTAAAACAGTAGAAATCCTCTACTGTAATTTTGTCACAATATTCACCAGCATTTGATCTTAAACTTCTAAAAATAATTGCTGCGCAAAAATCCAGAAATAATGCACACGTTAACGACAGTGATTTTATTATTCATTTCAAGAAGTCAATATAGTGTAAGGTTTTAAAAGTTTCTTTCTCACATGATCAGATGTTTATTTGTAATTTTCCTGGTGTGCTTTTCCAAATGACTGTTCTATTGAATCGACATGAGTCACTGAATATACCAAACTAAAGTAGATCATTTCAAGACAATCATACAAAAAATATGTAAAAAGTAGTATTTCATTTAGATTACATGTAATGTAACTGTGACCAACTATACAGTATGGCATATGTCAAACAACACGATTGAAAATGTGGATTGATCAGATTATTTTATTAATGTTATTATTTGTTAGAATTAAACAAATATTTAGGTTGCTATTTGATGTGTTATTGTGTTCTGAATACAACAAACATGATGGTACTCTATTATTATTATTTATTTCTTAGCAGACTCCCTTATCCAGGGCGACTTACAGTCATAAAACTCTAGCTGTACAGTGCACAATAACGTGCTACTGTAGCTTTATTTGGAAGACCAAATGCACACTGCGACGTTGCTGCTCACTGCTCACAGAGCAAACCAAAAAGATAAACTCAACCACAAAACAATCACCAATACAGGTCAGACTGGGCAAATGCCTTCACTGATCCTGTATATTTTTAATTTTACTTTTACACTCCTCTCTCACTCCTGTTCCTCCTCTCGAACACCCACCTCGAGTGCAGAGAACTGCAGGTTTATATACAGGTGACCACCTTCTGCACAAGTTTTTTTTTTTAATATTGGATGGTGTAAACTGTGCTAAATTCAGTTGGTGATGCCGGACGTAAAAGACATTAACCAATGAATGTGTTGAGGTCGTTGCATTGAAGGCACTTCACCCTGGCACCCTTTGAGATGTCCTATCAGATGCTTGGATTTCAACATTAAACAGTGTTCTAGGGCACAGTCACACCAACATCCTTGTAGTATCTATGAGTAAGGCTTGCTTACTTCCTGGAAATGACTCTCAATCATTCAGGTATGTTTATGTGGCCAAGAAGATTGACAGATGTTGGTCGTCAAACTTGCACATTAAATTTCAGAAGAGATGGACTCTTCAGTGTTGTATTTAAAGATCGATCACGTGATCTAATGTGCAGCTGTGCCATTGGGATGTTGATGGAGCACCAGTGTTGTCCCAAGGTCTCTACACAGAAATTGATGTTATCAGCTTCTGTTTGAACAAACATGCCTGGTGGTATGTTGGAAGGAATAACAATGCCTCCTGTCTAACTGTTCTTGAACAGCTCTGGTAACAATTCTTTCCAATTCATTATAACTTACAGTGTGATCAAAGCGATTCAGCATAGTAATGACTTGTTTTGAGCCTGTGATGTGTCGCACAGACATTGCTAATCCCACATGTTTTAGGGTATGCTATTGACCTTTAGAAACTGTGTAAATTAAATATTGTGCAATAGACAGTATAAACTGGTGAACTGTTTCATTAGCTGATTCCTATCTTTCACTTGTATTAGGATCAGCGGTGTTCTGGCCTTCAATCGTCATCTGCAGGAATTTATAAAGCCTGTCTGGTGTCACTTTGGATGATTAATGTGAATTTATCAGGTCTGCCACTGGATGCTTGGTGTCTTGATGCAGAATTTGAGTCGTATGTTATAAGATGTAGCTTATAAAGCTGCTGTTTATTTTTCATTTTGCTCAATCGCTGAAGACCCATGTGAATACATGTCAAAAACCTTACATTGTACAAATAGCTGATTTGATTGTCCAAAATGTTTTGTAGGAGTGGAAAAAATGCTGTTTCGTACACTGAGTCATTACCTTCTGCATTATTTTCTTCCTTATTTCAGGTTTGATTTGCTTGCATATGTACTGTTGCATAACTTGTGGTATTTTGTGTCTGATGCAATTAGATCAGTGATTGCGATATGTATGCAAACCACCTCATCACATATTGGTGCATCTTTCACTGCTTTCTCTGCATTTAGCGTGTCTTTAACTCTGGCTGGGAGGTGCTATGAGAATATACTGACTTGGTGCTTTCTGTAGGCCTTCAACAAGTCTTTTCGGATTCGTTTTATAAACTTTAACTATTGGGGTTCCACTGAACATTTTTGTTTCCTATCACTTCAATGTCTGGCACTAAGCAAAAGAAAACTTCATCCTGTATTATATTTGGATCTTCACAAAAGCATTGGATGGCTTCTAGTGTGGCCTTGCAGAGGGATTCATTTGTAACTGTTTGGCACTTCACACATTCATCCCAGTTTGTGATCAGACAAGATTGTACAGCTGCTTCCATCCCCTTATCACTGGCAAACTACATCTGAAAAACAGTAAGCAAAATAGATCCTCACTGTACCACAACAAAGCATTGATATTCCCTCTTTAACTGAAACTTAAAGGTAATTCATTCTTCAACTGCTGTTAAACTTTCTGATGTCTTGCGCTCATTACCACTCTCTGAGTCCTTCTCAGTAGATGAGATGGTTAATACCTACAACACCACCTTGACTGGTATCTTAGATGCTGTAGCGCCAATCAAAACTCGTGAGAGTGTCTTTTTAAAAAAAAGCTCATCGTGGTTCAATGATACAACTAGTAAGTTGAAATAGGAGGGTCATAAAATAGAATGGAGATGGCAGAAATCTAAATTGCATGTTCATTACATCGCATGGAAGGGCCACCTGGTTAAATATAGGAAGGCTCTGGTGGTGGCTAGATCATCATATTATTCTAATTTAATTGAAACAAATAAAAATAGTCTTAAATTTCTTTATTGCAGATAAATTAATTAATCATTCCCCTAATAGTCCTACCCTTGACATTGGAGCCTCTCACAGCTGCAATGATGTCTTTCATTTCTTTAAAAATAAAATACTAGACATCAGAAATGAGATTCCACAGACACCTTCTATTAAGGACGACTCCAGCACAATTTTACTAACTACACCTATTAAGGCTACTATGGGAGCTTTTTCTTTGATTACCTTACAAGAACTGACAGAGCTAGTTCAACATATGAGAGCTACTACATGCTCTCTATTGATCCTGTTCCTACAAAACTATTAAAATATGTTCTTGGTGTTATTAAAACCCACATTTTAAAAATTAGAAATGGTTCACTTTCCTCCGGTATAGTTCCCTTAGCACTTAAGGTAACAAAAGCAACATGAGAGGTAGGGCTTTTTCTTGTAGAGCTCCTAAATTTATGGAATGCTCTGCATTCATTTGTCAGGGAAGCTGGGACCATTACAGTTTTCAAGTCAAGACTAAAAACGCACTTTTATAAAATGACTTTCTTATAAAATGTGTTTTAATGTAACTTTAAAAATGCTGCTTTGGTATTATTATGTGTATACTGTTATATTTAAATGGTCTGACTGTGGCATTTGTGTGTGTGACATGCTATACAAATGTATAGTGGTTTGTTATTTTTTTCTGCTATGTACTGTACAGTGCTTTGAGATATTTTTGTATGAAAAGCGCTATTTAATGCGGAACAGTTTTGTTCAACTGAATCTTATGAATATCCTGAATATCCTCTGCTACATTGTTCCAATTAATTACATATATAAAAAATAAAATAATGCACACACACGCATACACACATACATACATACACACATGGTATTCCATTGGTTTGTATATAATGTCCTTGCCGATATTTTTTTGAAAACAAGACCTGACATCCCCACATTGTACTTTTTAACTATTAGATTCAATATTTACAGAATACTTAAAAACTGCTGCTATAATCATGATTCTATTATTATTAATAGCTTTATCATTAAATTATACCATATCGTGTTTTTTATTTACAATGATGGTAACCTATACTCTGTCGCCCAAATGCTTATACAGTCAGCAAAAACATGTTTTCCCTTCGTTTTAAATAAAAATGTGATTTGGTATAGTTTAATTATAACGCTATTAATAATAAACAAATCACGCAGCATGGTCCTAATAGCAGTTAAGTATTCTGTAAACATTTCGTCTAATAGTTAAAAGTGCAATATGGGGTTTGCTTTCAAAAGATCATTGACATGGATTTTGCCTAACGTATTTGTAATATTATCAGATAACACCCCCCCCCCCCCCCCATATGTACAGTGCACACTCTCACCTTCACACGTATGTATGCACATATTGTAACAGAATTATTTTACTTAAGTGTTCGGTGGCTACTTCTGTTCATGTTGAGTTTATTTATCGTGGTGAAGAGCAAAGAGTACCAGAGAATGCATGATTAGAAGATTCACCAAACAATTAACTATAAACAAATTATGTATATTGGGTAGGGAGTTCTATCGTAATTTTAAAAGCTTAATAATGAATTACATATATGGTATACATATAGCATATAGCTAACAACTACACAAATGGCAATTCAAACACATTTATTTATAGCCTACAATTGCAAAATGCACATTAAAAGAGTTGTATAATAAGAACATAAGAAGAACATAAGAAAGTTTACAAACGAGAGGAGGCCTGTAACAGGGCGAGCAGCCCTGTACATTGTTTTGTTTATATTTAGAATTGAGTCCCCTCCGCCCATGTGCAGTGTATTTTGTATTTGTTTTGTTTTATGATTTGTTTTATTATATTTAAATGTATGACGGCGAGTGCCGCAGGATTTATTATTTATGTATAGATGACGGCGTAGCCGTTTTATTTAGTAACGTGGATGGGAAGCCCCATCCACATGGTATTTAAAAACTCGTGCAGAAGGTGACCATCTCCCGAATTAATAAGGTGATTTAATTTGTTGCTAATCGGGAGATGGTCACCTGTTATAAAAAACCTGCAGCTCTCCAACTCAAGGTGTGGGTGTTAGGAGTGAGAGGAGAGAATGAGAGGAGAGAAACAAAACGAAACGAAACGAAACAAAAGTAAAAGGATCAGTGACAGCTATTTGCCCAGCCTGACCTTTGTTTATATATTTTGTGTTCGTGATTTGTTTTTGTTTGAACCTTTAATTTCGCTCTTTGAGCAAAGTGTTTTTTTTGTTTAAATATTTTATTTATTTTTGAATAAAAACGGCGGCGCAAGCCTTTTTGAACTGCAGTACTTCCCCGGTGTCAGTTTTATTTTCCCTTCCTGCTTCTGCCGTGACGTCACCGCTCGTCATTCCTGTCACACGGCCATTCAGCCCATCTTGCTCGTTTGGTTGTTAGTAGCTTATTGATCCCAGAATCTCATCAAGCAGCTTCTTGAAGGATCCCAGGGTGTCAGCTTCAACAACATTACTGGGGAGTAGGTTCCAGACCCTCACAATTCTCTGTGTAAAAAAGTGCCCCCTATTTTCTGTTCTGAATGCCCCTTTATCTAATCTCCATTTGTGACCCCTGGTCCTTGTTTCTTTTTTCAGGTAAAAAAACTCCCCTGGGCCGACATTGTCTATACCTTTTAGGATTTTGAATGTTTGAAGCAGATCGCCGTGTAGTCTTCATTGTTCAAGACTGAATAGATTCAATTCTTTTAGCCTGTCTGCATATGACATGCCTTTTAAACCCGGGATAATTCTGGTTGCTCTTCTTTGCACTCTTTCTAGAACAGCAATATCCTTTTTGTAACGAGGTGACCAGAACTGAACACAATATTCTAGGTGAGGTCTTACTAATGCATTGTAGAGTTTTAACATTACTTCCCTTGATTTAAATTCAACACTTCTCACAATATATCCGAGCATCTTGTTGGCCTTCTTTATAGCTTCCCCACATTGTCTAGATGAAGACATTTCTGAGTCAACATAAACTCCTAGGTCTTTTTCATAGTTCCCTTATTCAATTTCAGTATCTCCCATGTGATATTTATAATGCACATTTTTATTGCCTGCATGCAATACTTTTCTCTATTAAATTTCATTTGCCATGTGTCTGCCCAATTCTGAATGCTGTCTAGAATATTTTGAATGACCTTTGCTGCTGCAACAATGTTTGCCAATCCTCCTATTTTTGTGTCGTCTGCAAATGTAACAAGTTTGCTTACTATACCAGAATCTAAATCATTAATGTAGATCAGGAATAGCAGAGGACCTAATACTGATCCCTGTGGTACTCCACTGGTTACCTCGCTCCATTTTGAGGTTTTTTCTGTTTTATACATGTTAACCACCCCCTAATCCATGTGCATGCATTTCTTTGAATCCCTACTGCGTTCAGTTTGAGAATTAATCTTTTATGCGGGACTTTGTCAAAAGCTTTCTAGAAATCTAAATAAACCATGTCGTATGCTTTGCAATTATCCATTTTCAATGTTGGATCCTCAAAAAAGTCAAGCAGGTTAGTTAGACACGATCTCCCTTTCCTAAAACCATGCTGACTGTCTCCCAGGATATTGTTACCATATAGGTAATTTTCCATTTTAGATCTTATTATAGTTTCCATAAGTTTACATATAATAGAAGTCAGGCTATTGGTCTGTAGTTACCTGGTTCAGTTTTGTCTCTCTTTTTATGGATCGGTATTACGTTTGCAATTTTCCAGTCTGTCGGTACAACCCCTGTGTCAAGAGACAGTTGCATGATCTGTGGCAAAATATCCCCCCGAAAGAGGGTAAATGACTATTGTTTTTTTTGTTGTTGTTGTTGTTTTTAAATCCGTGCTGTCCGATTTTAACCAACACGCCAGATATGTGAAGTGTTCTAAATAAATGTACATTCTGCATGACAAAATGCACAATTTTAAATGAAGTTTACAAATTATACACAACATAGATATTCCCATTATATTTTATTTCCATTTTCTTGCTGCTCACTGGTGGGAGAGCCGCCTCCCTGTACGCTAGTAGTTTCCATAACAGCAAATTGTGATTCCATTCATTTTTCTTGATCTCTTTAACATGCATTTTGATTAAAGAGTTCCCCTTATCGAGTCGTTGAGATAGGAAGTAATGTAGGTGACCCGTGACAATTAAGCTTTTTAATGAGAAATGCGTTCATAACGTCCTCATCGACTCAATTTCAAAGCATTAACGGATTGAGTTAATTAACTTGTTACTAAAGCTCTCGTTACTAAACCGCGAGTTCGATACATTAATGATGATTTATGAACACCCCCTCCCCCCCGTGGTCTCTTAATAAGTAGGCCTACAGCATTTTGCTACAACAAAGTTACTGACCTCTCACCTAAAAGTAACCCTAACCCTAACCCTAAACAGTGACTAGACTAGACAATGGCTTTAAAGCAGGGATAACGACATTTACTGGGTTTGTGAGGCAATTCTGAATACACGTATACAGTATGTATCTTTGTATTTCAACTGTACTGGTCATTAACCTATCATGTTTTTAAACAATGTTAGGATATACAGAATTCATGCCCTTTAATGTAATCATTGGAGATTAAAATAATACAAATGCATGTATTTTTTCCAGGGAAAAAATGAATGAGAATGAAAAATAACCAAGTCAAACAAAACCTGGAAGCAAAATAGGAACAAGGAGCAATATATTTAGGAGGAAGCCATACTTATATTTATTTTTTGATACGTTAATGTGCCAATGTAAGATGTTGTGACAGAGATTGAATGATTCTTGGTGTTAGATCTCCTTCCCAACCTGTGAGAGTGCTGAGTAAAGAGAACAGAGTACTGTGGACTAGATGGCCCGACAGTTCATTCCCAGGGTTAGGCAGAAGTTGGCCATCTAGAAAGGGGACTGAACTACGGTATACAAACTCAATGACCTAGAAGGTTAACGGTGTGACATCCGCGGATTGGAGGAGAGGGTGTGCTAGTTAACCAAGGGGTCATGGTTGACGGTTTATAAAGGGGACCTAGTGAGGTGATCTGTTCCTTTGTGAATGATTAAATCAAACAACCAAAAGGAGAACCTGTGTTGTGATACGTGAGTGTTTTGTTTGTCGTCATTAATATACTGTTGTATTATTATCTGGATGGCTAACACGATCCAGAGCTGTCGCCAAAGGCCAGCACTAAACCAGGATCAACATCATGGCACTTTGTTGTCACGAAAGAATTGTTTTCACTACAAGCACTAGAGCATGCACTGTGGACTGGTGTTGCTGTCTGTGTCTGTGTTACGTGTGGGTGAACTGTATTGTTTTACTATCTTATAAATGAAAGACTGTAATTAAAAGCTAATAGGAAAATATTTCACCAAAGAGGTTTTTAATGACAACATAGAGGAGGAATGTCACCAGTTTGGGGAAGGCTAAACAAACTACACTTTAAGGGTATTCATAAACCTTTAAGATCACAACATAAGGTACATTTTGAAGGATCTGTAAATGTGTGATTAAGAATTTGAGTGATATTAGAGAGGCTGGATGGTTATTTGGAAACTAACTTAAAATACTAGCAGTGGAAATATTTGTGTTGTATAATAAAGTTAAAATGTTTCTTGTCATGCCGTATGCTCTAAGTGTTATTAAAATGTGTCATTGTCATTCTAAGATTATGTTCTGATAAACACAATTATTGTTAATGGCAATGCTTAATTTACATCAACAGACATTGAATCAGAAAAAAGTAGTATGAAAACAGGCAAAATAAGGCTGTATTATTTCCTAGATCTCATCAAATTAATAATTATTTTAAAAAAGCACCCTTTTCAGATTGGCAGCTTTGGGAACAAATTATATATAAAGGTAGGGAACCAAAGTGCATTGTGGCATGCTTTAAAATAGTGAATGAAAGGTTCTTGGAGTGATTTAATATATTTATATATAATTGTAATAAAGTAATCTTATAAAACATACAATAACCTGTATAATAAGATACTTATAATGTATGTAATTAACACGTCTTATAAGGTACTTTATAAATTGACCTTGACATTTTCACAATATAGTGTTATTAGTGGGCAAACGATATATATTACATTATAAATCCTGTTATATTCTATATTATAACCTTTTTATAATGTGTTATAGCAAAAAAGGCAAGTGTATAACAGTATTATTATTTCTAATCATACTTTATAATATAACATGTTTATAGATTGTTTCTAACCACTTATAATGGATATCTACACTAAAGTGTTACCCACTATTTGGGGTAAGAGAGGAGAAGGAGCGAGCCCGGGCAGTCAAACATCTGATGGAAGGCATGACCAGTCTGCCTGCAGAGAGGAACGGAGAGGGTGAAAGGGGATATAGGAGGTAGGAAGGGGCATAGTGGTAAAGAGAGCGGTGGGTAAGGGCAAGGGTCTTGAATTTGATACAGGCAGGGAGAGAAAGCCAGTGTAGAGTCTAGTTAAGGTTCAAGAAACCTGAGTAATTAAGAGTTCAGCATAAACAAAATGCAGAAGAAACAATGGGAACAGAGGAACAGAGGAACACTGGGAAACGCTGCTTTAGGTGACAAATTCTGACAAAACTGCAACACTACTTCATCCATAGAACCTCCCCCCCCCCCCCACACACACACACACACTGAATTTCCAGTGAAAATACTCCTCAGACTAATACCCCAGGTGCAAATATACTACAGTGTTATTATAGTGCGTTCACTACAGTTCCTTACCATGGTATTTTTGCAGAAACAAGGGTAAGTATCCCCTTTAAGCCATCAGATCTGTTTTTTTAAATTTGTTTTTTTAATGTCAAGCTCAGGTTTTCTGCAAGTAAAAATAGTTTAAATGAAAGATTCATCTCCCATTTATTTATCCAGACTTTATTTTGACAGGTTTGTATTTGATAATAAAATAATATACAAAATATGAGAAATTTGAAGTGGGACATCATCATTATTATTATTATTATTATTACTATGTAAACATTGAGCAGATGCCTTTATCCCAGGTGACTTCCAGGGTTTGTCAAACAATAAAATACAATGTGCTATAAAAACACTTCCAGCATCACTTTTAGCATATTTAGGGTTAACTAAACATTATTGCTTAAGTAGGTGGGTGTATGTTGCCGACTCCTCATTTGTGAAAGACGTGTACATCAGCTCATTACTCACAACTCTAAGTATTTCAAAATAAAAACCTGATATTTTATAACTTAACTTGTGTTGTTTAACTAAGCCACATTACATCTTACTCTTATTAGGTCTGAAGTTATTGTTTATTGTGCTCGCTTTTATTGTATTGTAATTATTTAAATACTGTATCCATATATTGTAACAACTGTAAGTCACCCTGGACAGTTGTAAGTCTCCTGAGATAAAGGCATCTGTTAAACAGACCCGGGACAAATATAGTTGTATATGACAAATATAGCTGAAATATTTAAATATATATGCTCAAATAAATACATTTTGTTTTTAAATATTCAAATATGAATTATTAGAAAATTTTCATTTTGTTTTGCAGAAAACAAATACTACAGTAGAACCCTGTTTATGTGAGCCTCGATAATCTGGCTCTCCTTATAAACCGAATCACCGCTTTCCACCTAGCAGGCTGTAAATGCAGAAATGGTGTCTTCACGTCTGAAACGTGGTATAATGCCAGTGGCACGCACAAGCTTACATCAACAGTCATTGGCAAAGCAAAAAATCCACATGCGCCTAAGAATTCAAACATGAACAGTAGCCTACTCTGTTTCGTGATTTTTTTTCATATGTTTTTACCAAACATAAGGAATCATCTGATGTAAACAACATCACACAAACGCTATTATTCACCTGCTCACCCTGATAGCACTGCTTACCTCACAAGATGACACAATCTTATTTTTTTCTCTCTCCAGACATTACGTCTCTTGTGTAGCACATGGAGCTATGAGTGCTAGAAAGTCTAAATGGCACTATTCCCCTATTTCTTTTAACCAAGTACAGATGTCAAATCCACCCAACCACTGCTTACAGTACTTGAAGCAGCAGTCCGATACTGACCTATAATTATGTAGCAAGTCTTGCAATTAGTAAATTGTGGTTGAGGAGGATTTCAAATGAGGAGCATAATAAACTTGTTAATTTCAACAACCTCAAAAATTAGACTTGGGAATAAATATTATCTTGAATATTAAAATGTCAATGTCAAATACAAATGTAAGTGTGACTTACAATCGTATATTATTTGATGTCTTTGCACCCGAAAATAAAAATGTTTGATTTGATTGTAAATATTTCTACTAAAATATTAAAACGTTTACATTGATTGACAGTTTTAAAATATATGTACAAATAATGCATATTTATTTTAATAACTTCAAAACAGGATATTAAACCAGTCAACAGAGCTAAACGGTCACTACGTTTACAAGTTGTATTGGGAATACCGCGTATTCCGAGTATCCATTCCATGCCATGTAAATAGGGGATTCTGAAAATACATCCATATTTCTAGACTTTTCCGAGCTCCACAGTTGGAGCACAGAGTTCAGGTCACCGTCCTCCAGGAAATTGCAGGTGAGTTTAAGTACCGTTCACTTTCAGCAGAACTCTGTGGTTGCTTTAGTTTACTGTCCACTTTGTTTATGCATGTTTCCCCAAGACCGTCCAGCAGAGGCGCTGTCATGTCTGGTCCCTCAGGTAAGTAAGGTCCAGTGCTGCCCCCAGCGGATCAAGATGGTGTTACAAGCCAGGTGGTTATTTACTATGGGGTGCCATGTGTAAAAAAAAGTGTTAATATTTTATTAATATTTTTGATATATATATATATATATATATATATATATTTGTATTAATGTCTTTTTTTCCAGATTTAATTTAAATCTTGTATTTTTTCCCCAGATTTATAAATGTTGTGAAAATAAATACATATTTTTTTTTAAATGTGTAAATTCAGATATCATTTATAAATCTAGTTACAAGATTTAACATTTAGCTAAATGTTTAACTAAATATTAAATCTCTTAACAAGATTTAACATTTAGCTTGTAATGCTGAAATTTGCATATTTCCCAATTAGAATTACAAGAGCCAATCAAATCGCATGAAAGCACAAAGCAGGTGGAGCTCATTTGCATACAAACTCCAGCTTTACCTGGCCAGTTAAATATTTAGCTAAGTGTTAAATCTTGTTAAGTGATTTAAGATTTACTTAAATATTTAGCTAACTGTTTAATCTTATTAAGTGATTTAAGATTTAGTTATTATTTAGCTAAATGTTAAATCTTGCTAAGAGATTTAATATTTAGTTAAATATTTAACTAAATGTTTAAATATTGTAACTAGATTTATAAATTACATCTGAATGTACACATTTAAAAAAACAAGTTTATTTTAAACAACATTTATAATAGATCTGGGGAAAAAATACAACATTTAAGTTAAATCTGGGATACTACCAGCCTCCTTGGATAAAAGCAACTGTCCATAATTAAATAAAAATACACTTTTTCCATTGCACAGGTCATGGGTATTTATTTGCACACTGGCTATTCAGGCTTGTGTGCCATGTGACTAGTTTAAACTTCCCTGGGCCATCTGTGTATTTTTAATCCACACGAATTACAGCACTGCTTTAGCCAAATTAAATCACACAGTCCCAATACATACAGCTTTCACTCAAGCTTTGTTCTCACAGAATCCAGTACTCACACTCACCGTAGTCTTTGGCCTCTAGTAGTGGAATCTAAAGCTATGTTGTCACGAATCAATCCCTTTAATTTGGTTGCTCGCGTCTCCAAACACTGCACTTGCTTTCTTGACTTTTATTCTGAATGTGGAACTCAGCAGGTAATTACTTACATTATTTAATCAGTTACTTTGTTCTGCTTCTTCAGTATAGTATACCGTTAGTTTAACACTCTTTAGTTTAACACGGAGATCATTCTGCGCAGATTCTGTGCAGAATCTGACCAGTTTAGCCAATGGGTGCATTTACGGAGATCATTCTTAGAAGATCATTAGCTAAATTGGTCAGATTCTGCACTGAATCTGCATAGAATGATCTCCGTGAACACACCGGGCCCTAGTCTGCATCAAGTGGACTAAAATGGAGTCTAGCAAATCGTACAAATCTGTACTAAATTAATCCTGATTGCAGTGTACCAAACAGCTAATCCTGACAATTGGTTTAGCTAGTCTGAACAAGTGGAACAAGTTAGACTGGTAAATAAGTCATGAGTCAATGTTTTCAAATAATAGTTACTTTCTGCAATCTGTGTTTAATTATTTTCAATTATTTACAATTTGTATTTCATTATTTCCAAATAATAGTTACTTTTCACAAACCATATTTATAACTATATTTACCCCAGGTATGCTACTAAATGTATTAAATAATAATAATAATAATAATAATAATAATAATAATAATAATAATAATAATAATTAGGGGGTGTTATTATGCATGCTTGTGATGGGGTTCACCCTGCCCCTGTATTATTATTTGTATGTTTTGTATTATCATTATTATATTATTATGATTTATTGTATTACTATTGTTGCGGTGCGGACAAAAGCTGCTACCATTATGTGTTATTGTTTATGTGTGTTTCTAGAACCTCGTGAAGATGTGTGACTGATCAGCTACTGAGTATTTAATTAGCTGACCGTCGCGCATTATTTTTAAACTCGTGCAGACTCTGGCCGAGGGGTAATAAGATAATAACTAGCTAGTTAACTCCTCAGCCAGAATATAAAAGACCTGCAGATTGGCTGCACGGGGTTGAATGTTCAGATGAGGAATGAGAGCGAGAGCGAGAGGAGCGAGAGAGAAAATTAAAAAAAACTAAACAAAACATATACAGGATCAGTGAAGGCATTTGCCCAGCCTGACCTGTATTGGCTGTTCATTTTGTGTTCATGATTTGTTTTATTTATAATATTTATTTTGCTCTGTGAGCAGTGTTTTTGTGTTTAAACTTTTTGTTTTATTTTTTGTATTTAAAATAAAGATGGTGCAAACGCCATTGCACCCTACCTGCAGTATTTGTTTCAGTTCCTGCTTCTGGCCTGACTTCACCACACACCCCATCCTATCATAATGCTGTATGTGGGTCATATTGTTTTCATTGTGAGTCTATAATGAAGTATATTTGTTAAATTCCTTACTAAAACAAGCCAATCTTCTTATTCCTCAGCCATTGCCAATCCCCTGCAGCCTGAAACTCCAGCATGCCTCTGTTTGTGAACAAGAAGAAGATCGAGGATTTCGAAACGATTGAAGAATTTTGGGCAAAATATGGAGACGATTTGAGGGTATGTCTGTGTATTATTATTATTATTCATTATGCCAAGATAAATCAGGGTTAGAATGGAAAAGGAAAAAATGCATTTATTGAATTTGAAAGAATACGAATATATTACAGAAAATATTTTAGAATACATTAAATAGATAGATAGATAGATAGATAGATAGATAGGTAGATAGATTGATTCAAGTGTTGTCAAAAGTTTACATACCCCAATGTATGGAACTTTCCCTACATTGGGGTGTGTAAACATTTGAAGACAACTGTACAGTACAGTGCCCTGGGTCCGAGTGCATTGTGCGATACCCAAGATCGGCAACTTATAGGAAACCATAAGGCTACCGTTCACCAGTTTGTCATGCATGAAATAGTGAAATACTGCATTTCCCCTGGCAACATCGGGTAATTCAGCTAGCACAGTATATATACATGTACCTATATATACATGTACATAATTTATATATATATATATATAAACTGTAAAGAGAGCAATCTGATGAGTTGAATTGTTTTAAAAATATACGTGTTAACAGTCAGTTGTGTTTTGAAATATAAACTATGAAATCTACCAAGCTGAGATGTAATCCATCGAAAATCATGCCAAATACATGTTGTAATTTGAATGAATGTGCATTTGTTTAATGTGTTATGAAGAGGAAGATCTCTTGTTATTACTGCTGCTATTCCACATGTGAAAGCGCAGCATTTGGGTGCACTGCATACTAATAGAAAGAGCAGCGATAGGTGAATTTCAGGATCAGTGCAAGAAGTCAAATGAGATGGTGCCAGATTCAGACAGTATTCTTGTATTTTGATAACCCTATTTGAAAACCTGTTGAAGGTTGTTGGCTCCCAATTACACAGAAATAGAACCAACGACAGAGAGGTGGAGCAGAGATTGGTATCTGTATCCGGTCAGATATCTGTGTGTTTTGTAATACAAACTTCAAAATCAATGCAGTTGCAATCATTTTGTGTTCTGGTACAGACAATGAAACAGGTAACCGTCCTTGCATTGGCAATATAATAGGTTAAATTAATCAAAGGGAAACAAAATATCTGCATATCATATTGTTGGTTTGCCATGCTGGATCCATCTAAATGCTGAATTCCAGGAGCCAGACAAAGAACAGGACATTAAAAGTGTGAAAACCTATTATTATTTACGCACCATATCTTACATACAAACATTTCATTTTTTTTGGTTTGTTTTTTATTTTGAATTAATGTTAATGCTTCCGGACCAAAACATATCACTTTCCCAAGCACATTCCATAGTGCTGAAAGAACAGATCTCTGTGACAGTAGGCTATTGTATCAAGAAAAGCCTAGATAGATGGAGGATGCCGATATGAAATAGGAAATAACTCAAATTAAACATAAATAAGCTTTACAGTATCTGTACCAATCATGTAAGTAAATGTTTTTATTAATTTATTATTATTTAGATATTTAGCAGACACCTTTATCCAAGGCTACTTACAGGGTTTGTCAAACAATAAAAGTACCATAAAAACATTACAGTATAACAACCTCAACATCACTAGAACACATTCAGCCACACACAACAGTAAACTCTAAAAAGTACAGCGTAAATAAACAAACAAATAGAATAGAAAATAGAAAAGTATGCAAGCAGACTAAATAGGATAAGTGTGGTGGAAACAGGTGAGTTTTGAGGAGGCAGAAAGTAGTAAGACACGATGCAGTCCTGATGTTTAAAGGCATTTTCATAACATTAATACAATAACACAATACAGCTGTATTAACAGCACACAGACAGTGGAAACAAGAGGGAATACAGTACACAACCATAACACACAGATCGCTACAATATTAAACAACGGAGATGTTTGACATATACCATCATAATACGTAATACGATTGCTAAAGTAATATTTAAATAAGCACACTGTATTTAGATCTTTGATCGACATAACGGTAACTTAATAAACTTCAGATATTTCACAAAAATATTTCCCTCAGATTATTATAGGAAAACAGATACTTTAGCGTTGTTGAAAACATTAACGTTATCTAAATAACGGTGCATTTAAAATTGGCTGTGTGTTTATGTTTTGTGTACTGTATTCCCTCTTGTTTCCACTGTCTGTGCTGTTAATACCGCTGTATTGTGTTCCTCTCCCCCCACCCGTCTGCATTACCTGTTTGCTGGTTCACTCTTTCCCTGTGGCTGTGCGAGCTATCCTGCACGTCCCTGTCATTGGCTGTGAGTTGAGTGTGCCCATTGGTCCTGGTGTACGGCTGGAGACCAATGGGATAGCTGTTCGCTCCGACACTCGATTAGCATAAAGGGACGGGGCTGTGTTATAAAAGGGGCGTTCTAGAGCAAGCAGTGAAGCGGCTAGAGCAGTGAACGTTACAGGGTGTCTAGAGGCGGCGTCTGAAAAAAGCGTTGAACCTGAAAGCCACGTGTTGTCTCCTTCTCTTCTGCCTACTGCGTGAAACGCTACAGTATATCATGGCCTAATACAGTAGACCTGACTGAGTGACAAAGCCTCATAACTAAATATTATTACACACGTTTTGGGTGTTGACAAAGTCATACTGCCGATATCATTTTATCGATTACAATTAAACCATTGGTTTAATCAGATTGGATGCTTTTTTTTTTTTTTTTTTTTTTTCAGTTTTAATGTTTTGGTCATTCCCTTAATGAGCTTACCTTCTCTGACAGTCTCGTCTCCCCCTGTCCGCGATATTTTTCTGTTCTCATTATTATTATTTGTTTATTTAGCAGATGCCTTTATCCAAGGCGACTTACAGAGACTAGGGTGTGTGAACTATGCATCAGCTGCAGAGTCACTTACAATTACGTCTCATCCGAAAGACGGAGCACAAGGAGGTTAAGTGACTTGCTCAGGGTCATACAATGAGTCAGTGGCTGAGGTGGGATTTGAACTGGGAACCTCCTGGTTACAAGCCCTTTTCTTTAACCACTGGACCACACAGCCTCCTTTTCTAGTGGCAGCTGTCATCAGCCCTTGATTCAATTTGCACAAAATGTGATGATAATTTGCCCTGAACTGATGCTGCATCTGGCTGTTTGTGTGTTTGGTGGCTAACTTACCACTGTAAAGAATATAGCATTGTGAGTGTATCTGTTATAAAATACACACGACCGTGAACGGTAACATTTATTATAAACTTTTAGAAGTTAAAAAAAACAACCAGATATTAACTTACTCAATCTGTTTATAGAAGCGTTGGATTTTGAAATTATAAATGTAGTAGTTGCTTCTAATAGGTTCCTGTATGGATGGGATTTAAAAAAAAATGTATGGATGGGATTTATGTCGTTTAAATTAAATGTACCTGATATTCTGACATTCAGAATCTTTAAACTGCGTAATGAATATTTGCTTCTCATTGATCAGTTTCCCTAGTTACGGCATGCGCAGTGCCAAAATCGGATTAAAAATCGGCTCAGTGGAGCCTGCTCATGATCCGTTCAGTACAACGCCTTCTCAAGGTCCGGCTCCAGTGAGCCCGGATCCGATCCTGTTTTTTGATATCTTTGAATCTTCTGCCTCCACAGCGGACTGAGTGCTGTTGTCCTTTCAGCATCACAAACTGAAGCCTACGGAAATCATTACATTTTTTTCTACTACAAATGTTGTTAATTCATAATGATTACAGAAATATAAATATGTTTTAATACCCCATTCGGCAACTTGCTTATTAATAAAATATGCCAATATCTATACTGACAGTTCCTGTTGATACCCATTCCCCTGAAATACAATTAATCAAGAAACATTTCAGCACCTTCAGCATCTTATTGTAATCAATGTGGACATTGCCAGAGAAAGTAACACTGCAATTACTAAACAATCCTTGGAGGATTTAATCAAATTTACAGTGAATACTTTGTTTTGCAGGATGCAGCAGAAAAATTCAAACAGATGAAACCAGAGACAGAAAAATTGAAGTTACTTTACGTCTCTCAAAGGGAGTATGCAACAATTGATTGGGGCACAGGTAGGCCAGATCAAATATAGTTTCAAACTAATATTTCTTTTTTCTCTGGAAAGAACTGAGACTCTGTGTGACTGAGAACAAAAACACTGCCCAAATGAATTTGCATATGAGTTGTAAATGAAATTAGGTTTTGTAAACTTTGGACGACAACTGTATACACACACACACACACACACACGGTATAAATCTATTCTCCAGCAGCTTACACGATTACATTTTTATTAAGAAGGTACACTGCCAAATACAGCAAACAAATGTTTCTACATATCTTCCTCTGAGTTCCTGGTAAGTGACACTTTTGTTAACTCCTCAGAGCCTTTTGAGAATCGTAGTTCATCATGGTGATGTCGCAGCGCTGTTATGGGCACATGCTGTAAAAACAAACACGCCGCAGTGATGACGCAGCGCTGTTATGGGCATGCACTGTAATGGTTGGTGCTTTAATAGGCCCTGCGGTGATGTTGGTGCGGTCTTGGCCTTGCGGTTATGTCATGTAACCATGTTATATCTATCCAGCTAATTAAATAATTAGACCAATTAAGACACTGAGGACTTGGGTGGAATGAAAACCAGCAGACACTGCAGCTCCTCCAGGAACTGAGTTGGAGACCCCTGCCTGAGCCATCAGTTAACTCGGTGACACTTTAGTTTAGGGCAGAGGAGCCCAACCCCAGTCCTGGAGGGCCGCAGGGTCTTCTGGTTTTCGCTCCACCTGTCCTTAATTACCTAATTATCTGCTTAAATGGACAAGCTGAAGCCTTTCCCCAGCTCTTAAGCAGCTGGCGATTTAAGAGAGCTAGAAAACCTGCTGGACTGGAGGGGTTGTTTTGTCTTCGGCTGTGTAGTTCACTCAGACTGCTCCAGTAAAATGCCCAGCTGTATAAATGAGTACAAATTAGGACAGCAGTGTGGAGTAATGGTTAGGGCTCTGGACTCTTGACCGGAGGCTGGTGGGTTCAACCCCAGGTGGGGGACACTGCTGTTGTACCCTTGAGCAAGTTACTTTACCTAGATTGCTCCATTAAAAACCCAACTGTATAAATGGGTAATTGTATGTAAAAAATAATGTGATATCTTGTAACAATTGTAAGTCACCCTGGGTAAGGGCGTCTGCTAAAAAATAAATAATAATAATAATAATAATAATAATAATAATAATAACAAATATAAGTCGCTTAGGATAAATATAATAAATTAACAATAATTATGCAAAACTTGTTTCTCCAAAATGCCTACTGTAACTGTAAGCTTGGGTACACAAGAACACTCACACATTTTTTAATCTTTGCAGATCATATCAATGCGATTGGAAGTGATGAGGCGACAACCTGCCATGTGATTGTTCTCCGTTTCCAAGGTAGACTATTCGATAACTAATGTAATTAATGTAATGGCTGCAAATTCTAATGTATTTCCTATTACCACAGGAATAATACATGGATATCTCATGCACTTCCTTTAAGTTCTGATGCTGATCACAGGTATAAGGGATAAAGTTAGTGTTAGGGGTCAGGGGTTTGGAATAGGGTTACAGACTGGAGTTAGGGATAGGTTTACACACTGGGGTTGGGGTCAGGGTTAGGAATAGGGTTACACACTGGGGTTGGGGTCAGGGTTAGGAATAGGGTTACACACTGGGGTTGGGGTCAGGGTTAGGAATAGGGTTACACACTGGGGTTGGGGTCAGGGTTAGGAATAGGGTTACACACTGGGGTCAGGGTTATAGAGCTTATACGTGTGCTCAACATCGGCACTCCGAGGAAGCGCATGAGATGTGTGTTATTCTGGTGGTATTCAGTCAGAAATACATTAGGAATTTTAAAGTGTTACCTATACACTAATTATACTCTTGAGTGTAACACCTTTAAAGGGAAGAAATGAACTTGTAAATTAAGCTTTACCCCTTTGCTAAATATTGTTGCTTCTACTCTGTGCAGCAATACTCTCTCCCGATCAAATCAGTAACATTGCTCAGCTGTTCAGGAATAGGGAACTGCTGATCAGTAACATTTCATTAATAAACTTATATGAAGAATACTTCATTAATCAGCATACCAGCAGTTATTTGGATGAATATTGGTGCTTAATTACCGTGCAAAGCAAACCAGTAATACTGATCAGCTGTTATGTATTCTTGCCTCCAATCAGACCGAGTGACCAGCTGATCAATGTTACTGATTTGATCGGAGAGGTATTTGAGGTCATAGGGCAATTTAATATTAACTGACAGAAGAAAAAGAGGGGATTTTAACATGTAAGTGGTGGAAAAAAGAAAGATAAAATAAACATTATTATTATTAGTAGTAGTAGTATTATTGTCATTGCTGTGCTGGGTATAAGCAACAATATTCAATTCAGCAAAGGTGTAATGCTTAATTTACCCGTTCATTTGTTTCTGTATAAACTAAGAGTAGGAATGCAAGACATTGGCAGAATAAAATGAGCACCGGTGAAACATTGACAGTAATTATTACTATTTAGACATTTAGCATATGTCTTTACAGTATGCATGAATAACTGAAGAAACCCTACAAAATTGTGAATATTTTCACCCAAAATTATATTTTCTTCAAGGTGATTTTTTTTTAAATATACTTTTATTAAGCTGTGGCAATTAAGGAGTGAAATAGGTTGCTCTCTCTTTCTATTATAATCCATTTGGTCCTGACTTAACAGTGACTTCAAACACCAGGTGCATCCCTCCATAATGAGACATGATTGTGTAAATAGCCAATAGCATAAATAGCCAATAGCTGGTGTGCTGATTAGTTAATTATGTTTCAGATCAGTTTTGTTAGAGTGACTTGATTGACATCTTGAGTTTTTGGACTGAGGTTTTGCCGCACGGAAGCCAAACCACGCTTTTTCATATGACTTCACATGCTGCTGCACTAACAGGCCCTCCATGTGCAGCCACACTGGAGCTATGGTGGAGTTAAAACTTTTAAGTGTAAGATGTTGTCAGAACATTAACAGAGAAAAGAGAAAAAATGAGGGTAGGGCAATGTAACACAATGTAACATAACGTAACACAACGTTAACATGATATTTTTTTTTTAGAAACTGCCCTTTAAAAAAAAAAGATTTGACTATTTGTGAATAAGTATTTTTCTGGCATCTCTTCAAAAAGCGTAATGAAGGTTGGATTCTTGTCTTTTCAGGCACTAGCATTGTCAGCCTCGGTCACATTGATGGCAGCAAAGTTGGCGTTGGTGTGAAAGGCATGCTCAATGAAATGAAGGCTGCTCTTTGCAAAGGCAGCGTGGACAAGAGTATCCAGTACCCCAGGTAAGTTTCTGTTAATGCACAGTCTAAATATGCTCAGTTCTTGTGCCAAATTAATAATTGGGGTCAGCATCACCAGATCTGTTCCTAATTTAGTTTGAACAAAAACGGTTGCTATATTTGACATCTTTAACCACCATCTTGCAATTTATCTCATTGCTGACACTTCTATATATAAAAATATTAGAGCGGTGGATGTTGTTGTGATAAGTTTTACATCCAACTAAAAATGTTACCTTCCTGAAATTTTGCACGTATATACTGTTAATTTTGCTTCTAAACAAATGGTAGATGGGTTTCCAAGTTGCATATCTGGTAAAGGCCTCCTCAACGGAGTGCAAGATGCATCCCTATAGGCGAGAGGGAGTTGGTCTCAAATCACGCCTATGTCAATGCCCACTTAGGCTGGTAGGCAGGGCTCCCTCGGTTCATAGAGCTCAAGCAACTTCTCTGGCTCTCTCTCGGGCACCTGCAGGTTCAGGGTGTTAGCAGTTCCAGCTGTATCAAACCCTCCTGACAATGTGCTAGCTGGGCTGTGGGCGCTCTGGGCGTGCAGTGCGAAAAATAGCAGCCGGCTTTGACAACGTATCAGAGGACGCCTGCATGTGTGTGTGCTTTCTCTCAGGTTGATGCGATGAACCAGGTTGAATTAGCCATTCCAAATTGTGGTGAAAAGGGGGGGGGGGGGGGGGGTAATTGCAGATTCTAAATAAAAGCCACTGTGAGCCACTGTTAAAAAGGATCACGGGAAACATAGTGTGTGCCTGTGTGCTTATTTGCAAAACGCTGTCTGATAGTGCGGATACAAACCGGCCAATGTTAATCAGATACCAATCAATCAATTAAAGTTTTTCTAATTTGTGCTCATACTCATTTTCTCAAAATCTTAATAACAATACGGCCAAATTGAGTGGTAATCAATGGCTGTGTTTACATGCTGGTAGGTGGTACGGCTGGATTGCAATTTTAGAGTATAGTGGTTAATACTGTACTAATTTAACAATTCCTGCTTTGGACCTTTATGTTGTGTTGATTTGTGTTTAATGTGTATTCAGACATGAACTAAAACTATTTCAAACTGTAACCAGCCATACCACCTGAAATATGTATCTACTGTCATGACTTATTTACCAGGATGTAAACACAGCCATTATCATTATTTACCCTTTCATTTTTTAACAATTGTTTTTTATTTGTTTTCCAGAAAATAAAGTAATACAAGTACAAATGAATATAAACAAATAATGGGAGCTCAAAAACAGACAAAGTTCAACAGTAACAGGAATACAAAATAATAATAATAATAATAATAATAATAAAAATAATAATAATAATAATAATAATAAATTATATGTATGCATACATGTACACAAAATAATAATAGTAATAATAGTCTATCCATACTAGGGCATTGTGAGGCGTGTGAGTTTTAATGGAATGTCCAGAGTATTAATGGAATGTCCAGTCAGCAATTTACGTGTAACCAAAATATGTTTATTGTTTTTGTTACACGATAAAAAATAAAAGAATGGTGTGAGGGAGGGAGGGGGGTGCTGGAACAAATAACGAAAAGAATGGAGGGTCAGTCGTTTCTCAGTCCTCTTGAAGATATCCCAAACATGAAACGGATAAACAAAAGATAGACGTTATTTGTATTCCAAAACACAGTGACAAGAAACTAAAAACCAAAACAAACTGTACTGTGTCTCTCCCTCAAGCCCAATAATCCCGCCTATGTTTTCAAGGACCAACCAGGAACACAGTAGTGCATTTCCTTTAGTATGCAAAGCCCCTCCCCTGTAGTGAGTGGAACACCAATCCCAAACTGACAAGTGTCCTTACAACTCACTTGACTTGAGTGACCGGGATTTACATACTCGCACTTCCGTCCCTCACCAAGGTGATGTCCCTCAAAGATGACTTTTGTCATGATCACGAGACCTTGGTAAGGGAAGTCCCGAGTTAGCTTGATACCTTCTACTGTCGGGAGGCTGAATTACAGACCGAAACCCCTTTGACTCATCACAGGCACTGGTTTGGACATTCTGATCCAAAGGGAAATGTGTGTCAGTGTGCCACCCCCCATACAAGTACTTACCAGGCAGCCCTGCAGTGTGTCTGAGTCCAGACTTCATAGTCATACATCTGCTGTTCAAAATACCTTCACTAACCAATGACCTCTACTAATGATTCATTATGTGTTCTTAACAAGAAAACTAGTTTCCATATATAACAGTTTGTAATTGCCTGTATCAAATTCAAGACCCATGTCCTTCCCCAGAGATCAGAGGATGGGGAGGAGGAGGAAGGGAATTAAAGGAGGTTGGATTTTGAGAGGTTAAGTTTGAGGTGATGCAAGTGCATCCAGGAGGAGATAGCAGACAGACTGGTAGTGATACAGGAGGGGATGTTGGGGTGAGGGGGGGTGAGGGGGGGGGGGGGGAAGGAGAGGAAGACCTGAGCATCATCTGCATAGAAATAGTATGAAAAACCATAGGATGCGAGGAGGGGGGATGTAATGAGAGAACAGGAGAGGATCCAGGACAGATCCTTGGGGGACCCCTGTCACAAGAGACTGTGAGTGGTGGAGGTTATATTAAAAGTCATCTGGATACATTGCAAGCCCAGTGCATGAACGATCGACTTACAGGAGTCCAAAACATCTTTATGTCCTTCGAAACAGCAGGGCAGCAGTGTGGAGTAGTGGTTAGGGCTCTGGACTCTTAACTGGAGGGTCGTGGGTTCAATCCCCGGTTGGGGACACTGCTGCTGTACCCTTGAGCAAGGTCCTTTACCTAGATTGCTCCAGTAAAAATCCAACTGTATAAATGGGTAATTGTATGTAAAAATAATGTGATACCTTGTAACAATTGTAAGTCGCCCTGGATAAGGGCGTCTGCTAAGAAATAAATAATAATAAATATTATTATTTATTATTATTCAAATTTGCGCTGTTACTGGGTGTCCATCATCGATTTTGGTTAGTTGGGGGATCGTTGCACACCCTAATATGCATTAGCCACAGCCTCAAATCAGCCCATTTTTCGAGGGCAGACACTATTGTGGGCAGATGTTATGCAGTAGCGTTTGCATACTGTTGACACATTTCACTTTACAGAATAGAGCCCATTGTATGTTATTGTTTGACAAACCTTGTAAGTCCTCCTTGGATAAAAGGCATCTGTTAAATGTCTGAATAATAATAATAATAATAATAATAATAATAATAATAATAATAATAATAATAATAATAATAATAATAATAATACCATTGCTTTTGTCCACAGTGTGGATTTGTACATGGCAGGGGGATTCTGTGATAACAAAAGGACTTCTCAAAGCAACACCATGAAGCTGCTTCGTAAGTCGACTCTAGCTTTATGTCCCTGTCAATCTGAAGTTCAACAGCCGCTTCATATGGGCAACTCAAATCAGAACTGTCATTCCCTAAGCACAACAAAGGGCTGGTTTCACCGACCCCGATTAGCAGCAGTCCTCGATTTTTCTTACCTAAATTAACAATGGGGTGGTCCAAGATCAGTGCTAAATCAGGGGCTGTGAAAACCACTGGTATCCAAAAGAGTGACAGGGTCATTGTAATTAAAAATGTTAGTGTTACAATTGGAATTGAGCCCAGTTTGTTCCAATTATCCACATCTTTGTATAAAGAAATGTCTCGGATTTCTTAATCTTAAAAGTATTTTTCAAGTCCGTTCTGTGGCCCATAGGGTCTGATTTTACAGCTTCTAATTTTAAATGACCATCATTGACCTGTGGGGACTTGTTTATTTGTTTTAGTTTTCTTTAAATATTTATATTTTCTTCCAATATTTAATGTATTTTCCTTGAGGTTCACATGACTTAATTCTAAAGTGATACAACCCAGAATGCTGGAATTTTTTGTTTAGTAAGAACATAAGAACATAAGAACGTTTACAAATGAGAGGAGGCCATTCAGCCCATCTTGTTCGTTTGGTTGTTAGTAGTTTATTGATCCCAGAATCTCATCAAGCAGCTTCTTGAAGGATCCCAGGGTGTCAGCTTCAACAACATTACTGGGGAGTTGGTTCCAGACCCTCACAATTCTCTGTGTAAAAAAGTCCCTCCTATTTTCTGTTCTGAATGCCCCTTTATCTAATCTCCATTTGTGACCCCTGGTCCTTGTTTCTTTTTTCAGGTCAAAAAAGTCCCCTGGGTTGACATTGTCTATACCTTTTAGGATTTTGAATGCTTGAATCAGATCGCCTCGTAGTCTTCTTTATTCAAGACTGAATAGATTCAATTATTTTAGCCTGTCTGCATACGACATGCCTTTTAAACCTGGGATAATTCTGGTTGCTCTTCTTTGCACTCTTTCTAGAGCAGCAATATCCTTTTTGTAACGAGGTGACCAGAACTGAACACAATATTCTAGGTGAGGTCTTACTAATGCATTGTAAAGTTTTAACATTACTTCCCTTGATTTAAATTCAACACTTCTCACAATATATCCGAGCATCTTGTTAGCCTTTTTTATAGCTTCCCCACATTGTCTAGATGAAGACATTTCTGAGTCAACATAAACTCCTAGGTCTTTTTCATAGATCCCTTCTTCAATTTCACTATCTCCCATATGATATTTATAGTGCACATTTTTATTGCCTGCATGCAATAAATTACACTTTTCTCTATTAAATTTCATTTGCCATGTGTCTGCTCAATTCTGAATGGTGTCTAGATCATTTTGAATGACCTTTGCTGCTTCAACAGTGTTTGCCACTCCTCCTATTTTTGTGTTGTCTGCAAATTTAACGAGTTTGCTTACTATACCAGAATCGAAATCATTACTGTAGATTAGGAATAGCAGAGGACCTATTACTGATCCCTGTGGTACACCACTGGTTACCTCACTCCATTTTGAGGTTTCTCCTCTAATCAACACTTTGTTTTCTACATGTTAACCACTCCCTAATCCATGTGCATGCATTTCTTTGAATCCCTACTGCGTTCAGTTTGAGAATTAATCTTTTGTGTGGGACTTTGTCAAAAGCTTTCTAGAAATCTAAATAAACCATGTCGTATGCTTTGCAATTATCCATTTTCAATGTTGCATCCTCAAAAAAGTCAAGTAGGTTAGTTAGACACGATCTCCCTTTCCTAAAACCATGATGGCTGTCTCCCAGGATATTGTTACCATAAAGGTCATTTTCCATTTTGGATCTTATTATAGTTTCCATAAGTTTACATATAATAGAAGTCAGGCTTATTGGTCTGTAGTTACCTGGTTTGGTTTTGTCTCCCTTTTTGTGGATCGGTATTACGTTTGCTATTTTCCAGTTTTTCGGTACAACCCCTGTGTCAAGAGACTGTTGCGTGATCTTGGTTAGCGGTTTGTAAATAACTTCTTTCATTTCTTTGAGTACTATTGGGAGGATCTCATCTGGCCCAGGGGATTTGTTTATTTTAAGAGCTCCTAGTCCCTTTAACACTTCTGCCTCTGTTATGCTAAAGTTATTTAAAATTGGATAGGAACAGGTCGACAATAAGAAAATAAAAATGACTGGGAGAGCACTTTCCAGCAGGTAGCGCATTTCATTTTGACATGAAAGAGAACTACTTCTCTTACTGCTCTTTCAGGATGCAATGTGTCAGACGTCAGATCCATCTCAGATGCAAGTGCAGTGGAAAGACAGCTTGCATAGCCATAAGGGTATCTGAAATGATAACAGAGGGAAAAAAACATATGTATGCTTCTACAAATGTGTATTTAGTCTTTCTGTGCTTTTCCATTTGTTTTTGTTTGCAGAGTTCTTTATGAAGCAGGAAATCAACATTCACATTCAGTTGGCTTGCGTGTCAGATAAAAATCACATAGCAGTTACATTTATTGGAAATGGCTCTCTTTCTTTTTCTCTTTCCTCAGTGAATATCTAATTATTTAAAGAACTTGCCCGCAGCCTGATCTCAGAGGCTAAGCAGGGCTGGGCCAGGTCAGTACTTGGATGGTAGGGAAAAACAGATTGCTGTGTGCAGTGGTGTTGGTGGACCAGTAGGTGGCACTCTTCCCTCTGGACCAGGAATTCCCAAACCAATGCCTCAGTAGTGTCACAGGGACACTGTTCTGTATGTCAGAGACGTTAAACTCTCTGTGGTCATTAAAAATCAAATTTCAAGAAGAGTAGGGATGCTAACTCTAACCCTGGTGTCCTGGCTAAAATCCCAACTCACCAATAACTGCTTCCCCATATTCTTCCACTCCCCTTCATCCAGTTGTACTGCTTACTTAATCATTGTTTTGTTTAATAATTTATTAACATGTTCTTTATTAAAAGTGACATTCATATAATCTACAAATTCAGGTTATCACAACGTTGTCACAAAGTGGGCTATAATGTTGGTTTTAAATTTAGTGACATAACCTCTATTTCGCAATGCTAATCTGTATGACATAACATTAAGAACTGTAAAAGCCTAGCTCTATATAGAGAAATAGTACAAGAGAATTATTCGTTATGTTAACTCTACAAAAAAAAAACTTTCTTCTGTCACTTTCAGTTATTGATAGCCTACACATTTTATTACTTATTTAATAAAAAGTGTGGGGCAGTCTTCCATCGCGGACTGGGTCAATTTAGGGTTAAAAAATATGTGTGTCTGTGGCATTGCAAAATAGAGGTTATGTCACTAAATTTAAAACCAAGATTACAGCTCACTTTGTGACAGTTGTGATAACATGAATTTGTAGATCAGTTATAATTCTCTCAGATCAGCCAATAAACACAAATATACAGAACACAAATAACATTGAACTGATCAGGCTTAAAGTCTCAGACGGAAGATAAGCCAATAAACATAAATTACAGAAAACAACAAAAGAAAAAAACAATAGAACCAGCAATAATTTCAAGATGGCCTATGTAGTGCTCTACCCATAGGGGGCATAAGGCCATATAACCAAAAGAAAAACAAAATCCCCTCTCTCGAGTTGCTAACTTTGTTTGCTTTCATTTTCTCAGGAGCTAAACAAAGTAACAGAGCTCAAACGGTACATACAGTCCCTCAATCGTGCACCAAACAATTGACGTTCAGTCTTATCCATGGCATTTAACACGGTCACAGAAATAAATCCAGCAACCGATGCTTTCTGTACAGAATAGGAAAATCAAAATAAATTTTCAAACCAGATCCCCGGCTCCTGGTATTGACCTTGTCCGGTTAATAAAGTGGTGCAGTTTCCTTGATCCTCACAAAAGATGAATCCGTGGGAGCTTTTTACTGTCCTTTCTCCTAAATCGTCCAAGGAAAGGGGAAGTGAAAGCACCAGTTTCCCTCAACCTCCTTGCCGCATGTTTCTTTGTTGGTTGTGACCTTTCGTGATAGTAGAAATCGAACTTTGGCTGAGCTCAGAGAAAGTGTTAATGCACTAGCTAGATAGAGTAATGTGGCGGAGTGTCCCACCCCTATATTTATATGGGCACTGTTTATTATTATTTGGATTATTGTTTGCGGCGAGGATAAAAGCGCTGCGTATTTGTTATTGTTTTTGTATTTTTAAAAACCCAGTGAGGATGCGTGACTGATCAGCTAGTGATTTATTTAGTTAGCTGACAGTCACGCATCCTTATTAAACTTGTGCAGACGGTGACCATCTCCCGAGTTAATTCATTGATTAATTGTTGCTAATCGGAAGATGGTCACTGTATATAAACCTGCAGCTCTCTACCCTCAGCGGAGAGCATATTAGGAGTGAGAGCGGAGAGAGCAAACTAAACTTAAAAATAACTGCGGAGCGTGCTGGTTTACACCAGCACGATACTTATTTGTTTATTTGTTTGGCCCTTGTGCCTTTTTGTTTGTTGTTTGTTTAAATCTTTTGTTTATTCATTTAATAAATATGCTGAGCGCCGTAGCGTTCAGCTTCACCACCGCCATTCCATCCGTTCATTGCCTTTGTTTACTTCCTGGTCCGTGACATCACTACCCACACGTCACTGCAACAACAGCTCGGCCACAAGTAACAATAATAATAAAAAAAAAAAACTAAACTCGAGGAGGGATATTTAAAGAAACCAAAAAACAAACAAGGCACATTGCAGGCTGTAAAGACACACAGTCACTCAAGCAGCAGGCAGAACGATTAGACCAAGTGCAGACATGTTATACAGCCAGGCCACAGCCAGGCATCAAGCTCCGTGCTCAATTGTCTTTTAAAGAAACAGGGCGCTGATAATCCCAGTTCGCCACAACTAATAACGTGCCTCAATGTCTGGTAGCCAAGGCTAAGAATGAAAATAGCACAAAATAACACAACAATAGTGTACTAGTCCCACAGTTGTTGTTCCCAGCTGCAGTCTTATCTCAGTCTTCCCAGAAGCTTAAAAGAACAAGTTTAAGATGGTACAATTACTCACACTCGCACGTTGTTAGTCTCTCTCACACACACACACACACACACACACACACACACACACATACATACTAGTTGGGTCAAAGGCCTCACTTCGATTTAGAGGTCCTTAAGCCTTACAATAGAAACCTGTTCACGCTGTGCCTATAAATTGAAAACAAAACAAAAAGAAAAAAGAAATGACACTAACGCACATTGCACATTTTTCCCTCCACCTAGAGCTGAACGATGTTGTCCGTGAGGGGAATCACTGGCCTGTTGTGTATGGTGTAGGTAAGATACAAATGTACAAATGTACAAATGACAGTATACAAAGGGATTTAAATAGGTGGTCCATAGCGCAATACTGTACCCATAGTGTGAAAACACTGGACCCACGGACCCAATATCGACGGCTCAGTGCGCATTTGTGGACCATTCACAAAGATAAAGATGCGAGTGGTTTAAAGTTGTTTAAAGGGTTCCTATAAACCTATCAATATAGTAATAAATGCCTTTGCTTACTTGTCAGCATCCCCAAATGATTTAATATGATCTGATCGTTTTCCAAAAATGTAATTGGTTACTACTCAATTTCCTAGTATTTATTAAAATCCTATATCCTACCTCCAGTAACCAAGGTTAATCTTAGTAAATCATTCTGTTGAAATCGATTTGCTCTAGTGTGTTTTGTGCATTTAAATCGGTGTGTTCAGTTATAAAAAAAGGCATTATTATTTGAAGGCAAAAAATTAAAAAAATGTAATTACTACAAAAACTGATTTTCACCAATGTGCCAAAAAAAATCCTCCATCCCACGGATATCAATCAGTCCTTTATTTAATACAGCGCCCTTCGCAACAAGTTATATGAAGTATGTTAAATGCCATCTTGATCTGGTTTAAGACCGACTTGATAACCCTTGAAAACAAGAAGTTGTTGTATAATATTATACCATTCATATTTTTGTTTTTGCAGGAGTGAGTTTTGCAAGGAATTCCTGCTTTGGTCCTGGACTCCTTGACATCTACCCAGCCTCTTTTCCAAAAGAGAATGAATCAGTAATTCCTCAGATCACTCTCAGAGGCGCAAGACTCGTAATGGACAAAACGGTACCAGCCTTACCTTCTCTTTGCTGCTGTGTTAAAATGTGTGCATTTTCTGGGGGCAACCCCTTCAGTAGCAGAATTAGGCTGATCGATCGCCAGGGTTTGGCGGGGGTGGGTTTACATTAAGTCGGCTGGGGCTGCCTTGGTTCCCCCCGCTCGAGCGACTCCTGTGGTACTCTGGAAAGAATGGCCAGAATCGTCACGGATAGTCCAGTATTAGTTTCTTCTGGGTCTTCAGGATAAGAGCATGTATCAATCAAGACGACTGAGCCAGGGGGGCAGTGCACAGTTAGCTGAGTGACACTGTGTGTGTGTGTGTTGTGTGTGTGTGTGTATGGGGGGGGGGGGTGCGGTTGGATGGGCTGGCTGGGGGATTCTTGGCTTGCTTGTGTGTCAGTGACCCTTGTGTGTTTATTAAGGTGGTGATGTTGTTAGTTAGGGCTGCAATCAAACCATATTCTACAAGAAAGACATACTGTAGTACGTTCCTGGGTGAACAGAAGTTGTTGGGTTAATGATTCAAGTCCTTGGAGGACATTCATTGTCTTCAGTATAAAAAACAAATTTCAAAATATGCATGAAACGCAGTATTTTGGGGTTGGGCCAAATTTAAAACATCAAACTTCCTACCACCCCTCCGAATGGAGTTTTAAACTAAAGTTCTGGAGAGATATCAAACCCCAATCTCGCCCTCACTGAGCATTAATACAAATTACAAACCCTTTTTCCCAGCATTCATCGTTTCGATTCGCATCCCTCCACCCTCCCCAAATACCCCCTGGCTCAGTCCATATAGTGGAGGTGTCTCAACCACTTGGCCAGGCCATCATTCCCTCAGCCAAGCGAATTAAAGCCAAACCACATTTAATTACCATCTACTAAAGCTACTGAATTGTAACTCACCATGTAACTGATGTTGGGTTACCTTTGGGGAGGAGCAAGAAGTCTCTGGCAAAACAAAAAGCCATTTGATAATTTGAGATTTGGCGTAGGGCTAAAAGTTTGGATTTGGCCAGAGCCCTGGTCTTTTTTTGCAGTGAAATCAATGAGACAGATGTGTCTGAGACCAGTGCTGCTATGCTTCAGGGTATGGACTGAAACGACTGAACGCTCAACCATCACTTTAGATTTTAATCATTTTGAATTGCAGGGGAATAGACCTATGATTTTCTTTTTCTCATTTTTTCCCCCACACTAATCCTGTAGATGCGTAGTCTGTACGATGGTAAGAAAAAGCAAATGACAATCGGACCATATGACTGGTTTTGGGATTTTGTGAAGAATGACGATGACACCAGGGATTTAACAGATGGAGAAATAAGAAGGGTAAATCATTCTTGAGATGTTTTATTATTATTACTTAGACATTTAGCAAATTATCCCAGGCAATTTACAGGGTTTGTCAAACAATAAAATGCAACGTGCTGTAAAAACAACACAACAGCATAACAACCTCGACATCGCTATAGATTAAAAAAATAAATAATAATCAGCACGCACGCAACAGAGAACATTAAAAAATAATGAAAAATATGCCAGCAGACTAAATAGGACAGCTGAGGAATATGGTAGTAAAAAGGCAGATTAAAGTTCTCTCTTTTTCTTGCCATCATGGAGAATTCATATGATTAACAGGTTTATGGGAATATGGAGCAGGAGTGAACCAGGTTTGGTAGAGTTTGCATGTGAAAATGAGCAGTTTGGTGTAAACTGCAGTTGGGAAGTTGAATGTCATTTTGAGTTTGAAGGAGAAACGCAGAGATACCGAGAACGAGACAGCTGACGCTGTTATCCAAAGTGACTTACATTTGTACCCATTTAGACACAGTGTTTATGCTAGGCGGCACCATTGTGCCAATGCCCCCCTGAAATAAAAAATATCCCGCTGAATTTTTGTTAACGCGCCCGTGTGTCCCCCTTCCCAGACGCAATACCAATAAGCAGTAAAATGGCGTCTGCTGTGCTTAATGCATTTTGTATTACTATGACAATTCTGTTTGTTGTTTTCAAATACTGACACCAGATTAATCTTTTTGTTTGTTTACACTTGCCTTTTACAACATTTTAACCAATGCCATTTTCATAATTAAACTCCCGTGCCACTATTCTCCAGTCCAGTAGAAGGCGCCACAGCCTACAGTAGTGCTCGCACCCTCCCTACAGTTACAGTAAGTTACAAAGTAAGCCAGTCACATCAGGCTTGTTAACATGGCCCAGCGCAAATAGCCTTGTATCCTTGTTACAGCCGACCGTGAATAAAAACTTGATGGTTTTATTTCAATATTGAACTATATTTAATTGTCAGAATGTTAGCATATATGAATCAGTATGTAATAAGTCTTCTAAATGACATTTTCTACTCACCTACTTTCATTTTTTTCTGTACATCTTTACATCCAACACTACACTATTTTTTAATCGCAATACAGAATTCACAATTCTGCACAGACATTTGCAGAATTTGTCTCACATAGGAAACCGTTTTATTATTATTATTATTATTATTATTATTATTATTATTATTAAATCAGAAATGCAGGCATGTTGATTTGCTGTAGCTTATTTTGGTGCCTGCAGCAGCACCCAACAGCTTCCGTCTAAACTACAGGATGAACCCCCTCCGGGGCCCTCTGAGTGCATGGGCCCCAGCGCAGTTGCACCTGCTGCACCTGCTATTGCTCCGCCACTGCTGTATTATTATTAGTTTATTTAGCAGACGCCTTTATCCAAGGCGACTTACAGAGACTAGGGTGTGTGAACTATGCATCAGCTGCAGAGTCACTTACAATTACGTCTCACCCGAAAGACAGAGCACAAGGAGGTTAAGTGACTTGCTCAGGGTCACACAATGTATCTGTACTACAGTGTTGATTTTGATATGCCAGCTGCACTAGCAGTCTTGCGGAGAAATATGTTCGTTAGACTTGCTTTGCGTGCTTGCTGGGGGAAAAAGATCGATCTTCCCTCACAAATATTTGACAAAACAGTTATTTACTCATGCAGTCACGAACATCATCTGTATTTTGCCACAGCAAATTTGTAATGGCAAATTCATATGAGCGGAGGTGCTCAAACAGACGCTGCCCTCGAGTGATTCTGCAAACACTATTTAGCGCCCATCTGGGACCTTTGCGACACCGCCCGGTATCAGCACAAATTTCGAGGTGTGTCCTTATTAACATACAAATCGAAGTGATTCTGCAAACCTCCACAATACACCTTAATGTTTGCTGGAAAGAGGTTAAAATAATAGTACTATATGTTAATAAGGTGACATCTTATATTTTGCGCTGATACTGGGTGGTATTGAAATGGTTGTGTGCAGAAAGTGAAAACCAGTTTTCTTTAGCGCGCACCTCAAAACAGCTGCAGAATCGCATTTTCATGGGCAGACACTATGGTGCCCAGACACAATGGAGTTAGCGTTAGCGTTCTGTTGACACGTTTGACTTTGCAGAATAGAGTCCATTGTGTTTATTTGTCATTTTACTATAGTAAAAGGCAAACTAGTGTAACACTAAATGTGGAACATCCTTTTTTGTTCATTTTTTATTGAACATAGCCTATGATTGTTGCGGTTTTATTTACTTACTTAGTCTATAGTTGCATAATTTAATGCTTTAATGATTAATTATGTAAGTAAACAAACATTTAATGCATGCGAGTGTAATGCATCCTGTGACAAACCGTCTTGGTTGTACACATTTCCAGGTCTTTTACACTCACTTAAAGTGGAAGCAGAACACAACAATGGATGTAAGGCTGAAACAGGGTTTTGCCTGTATATTTATTACAATAACAAAAAAAAATAAAACAAACAAAAACCTAACTCGCACTGGAGTCTTCTCTGATAGTTAGTTTTCCCCCTAACTACGTTGCTTACCAGATAACTTTTTTTAATCAGCCCTCGTGCTTTTCTCTCTCTCTCTCTCTCTCTCTCTCTCTCTCTCTCTCTCAGGTGGACTCATTTGTATAAAATGGTTGACTCGGTGGTTCTTTCGTACTATCAGAACTACATGCACAAAAATAATGAATGAAAACCCCCAAATAAATACATTTGTACATGTGCGGGCCTCTGCACTGTCACAATCCGTACAGTAAACTGTATCCATACACAGTAGATAGATAGAATGATAGATTATTAAGAAGTTTCTGCCGGTCGATTCCTGGTGAAATAGGCTATAAATTAATTTGTTACACCATTACAAATGAATTATTCAACTCAAAGAATGTAGCTCAATAAACAATCCCCCCTTGAGGTGAAGCCAGTGAGACACAGGAATACAAAAGGAAATAAGTGCTTTATTTATTTTTAAAAAATCTAAACAATTTGACATCTGATCAGCCATTTGTTGTATTTATCTGTCAGGTATTTCATTAAACGGACGCTTGATTGTCTATTATCTGTTCGTGCTTCACATGCATGCAGGCTAATTGATTTGCATCTGATTGACATCGGCCGATTGTGGGAGCGTGTGGCAAAGTGGGTTATAGTGTGCAGGTGCAGAGGTGATACAGTGCTCCAAACAATGACAGACACAGTACTGGTGATATGATGGTTCTTTTATTTTTAATCCAATAGTCGAACTTACCAACAGAAAACAATAATGAAATACAGGCAGTACTCAATGCTTGGTACTGCTCTGTATAAATAATGCACAGGGAAGTCCCAAATGATAACACACGAATCCACACACAAATAGACACACACAGACAAAACATACACGGTCACCAGTCCTTTAGTGAGTGCAGTAGTGATAGTGGTGAATATAACGATAATGGGCTTTAATGCAGTGATGTTCCGGTTGGGTGCTGGCCTCTGGCGACAGCTCCAGAACTTGTGTTTAGCCGTCTAACAAACAGATAAGTAACAGTTAGACAAACGAAGACAAAACACTCACGGAACATTTAACACGGGTCCTTCTGGTCTCCAGTACATTTACCCAAAATGAAGGAACAGATTACGATTCTCCATTCCCTTTTTATGCTGTCACACATGACCCCTTGGTAAACGAGTGCAACCACCTCTCCAATCTGTGGCTGCCACATCATTTACTTTCCGGGTCAATGCATTCTTGCAACGGAGTCTCGCCTCATCCAGATTGGCCGACATCCCGACCCTGGGAAAGAACTGTCAGACCAGCCCGTCCAAAGAACTCTGTTCTTGCTGCTTAGCGCCCTCACAGGTCGGGAGGGAGATTTACAACCAAGATTCACTGTATTTCTGTCACGGAGCTCCTTCATATGTTTGTTTCTGTAAGTCCTTTAAGGGGAAACCAGACAGCTGACATTTCCACATTCCACATTTCCAGACAGGGATTCCTTTAAAAGTTATGTGTGATTTTAATGAGGTGCTCGTTTTGTAAAAACTCCAATCCGTCTCACAGTGTCACAGGCCTTATCCTCCCGTTGTGAACCCCTTTCCTCACTGAGATCAGGAATTCTGACTTTGTGTGTGTATTTTAAATCTCGCCTTCAAACTTAATAGTTCAAACTGACTTTTTTTTTATATAAATTGAGAATCTGCAATTACCGCCCCCCCCCCCCTCTTTTCACCCCAATTTGGAATGGTCAATTCAACTTGGTTCATCAAATCGACTCTGTGGCTCCTCAGGAGGGATGAGACAAAGCACACACACACACACACAGTCATCCTTTGATACTCATGCTATTTTTCACACTGCAAGCCCAGAGCACCCACAGCCCAGCTAAAACATTGAGGGTTTCGATGCAGCTGAAAACTGCTAACACTCGGAATCTGCAGGGGCCCGAGAGAGAGGCCACAGGAGTCGCTGTGATGAACCAAAGGAGCCCCATCTGACTTAAACCCTCCCCACCCTGGCGACGCTCTGTCAATTTCACACCGCCCCACTGGGAATTCCCAGCCAAAGTGGGCAATGGCATAGGTGGGATTGGAGCCCAGCTGCCTTGCCTATAGAGACGCATCCTTATATTCTATCATGTCTTCCTTTCCTGGCTTTTAATGTACAGCGTTTTGCAATGACCCACCATGAAAAGTGCTTTATAAAATAAAGTTTATTATTATTATTATTATTATTATTATTATTATTAATAATGATGTCTCGCGCAGGAGTACTCTACTTAAGTATTTTCAAGTCTCACTGAATTTTTTATTTCTTTTTTTGTTTTTGGCAGAATTTTTCGACTTCACCCCTGGTTGAAAAGCCAGAATTCTCCCAAACGATCAAGGAGCAGTACAAGTACCTCGCTGACAATGTGATCCTCAAAAGCACCACAAATCAGGTCCTTTGTTACAGCTTGATTCCAGAAGGATGGGTGCCATCATAAAAATATATACATTTGAAAAGTAAATTAATATTGGACATCATTAAATTATACATAAAAACTGTAAGCACTTATTGATATAGCACACACATCAATCAGAAAAATTGTTTTCAAAGGTTTTTTTCTCTTTTAAGTGGAGGATCGATCCAATATAAAGATGTACTCTTGATTAATAAATCTGATGCTTACCACCTTCCAACTGCTGTTGTGAACCACCCCCCCCCCCCCCAAAAAAAAAAAAACAATAAAGATGGATTTTGCAACCAAAATTTTGACTTTTTATTCTTTTCATGGAGTGAGTGACGACTTAGGGCCTCATGCACTGAACAGCGTTAACGTGTTTTGCACACAGTAAGCCCGTTACTGCATGTTTTGTACACCTGCTGTATTCACTAACCAGTTGCACTTGCATGCAAAATGAATTGCGTGGAAAAAGGTACCGCTTGCAAGTCACTTAAATAATGAATAACTTTAATGCATGGAAATGTATTTAAATTGTTTCCCCTAATACTCTCTTTAATTAGAAGACAGTGGGTGCGTTCACGGCACTTTTCTGCCGCCTGGATTGCAGAGGGTCGTCTGCGTCTGACGTCACGGTCTGTGCTGATGCAGCGTGGACAGCTTTGGTAGATGAACAACAGTTCTGAGCAGAAGCGAAATGGAGGTGGTGTTGAGAGAAATTCCTATCGCAGAAGAAGTGGATGCAATCGAAGTTCCCTTTGTGCTCCACCAGCTTCATAATTTACAGCATGATCAGAAAATGTATAGTAGAAACAGTCCCTGCTATAAAGAGATAATATAAACGTATGTTTTGTGATGTGGGACAAATTAATGAGTATTATAGCAGGCAGGATTCCCCCGGCCCTCTCACATAGGGGTTGTTAGTCAGTACTGTATTTTGATCTGGGACAAAAATAGTTCAAATATTTGCACATATGGTCACATATCTCACTTCAACTTCCTGTTATTAAAGCTGATTTATTCTCCTTAATTCAAAGTAGGTTATTCCCTGTTTCTGATAGCCTTTCATCAATAACCAATTACACCTGCTGAAAATGGTTTTAGGTTCATTTCAACCGTTTAGCATTATTTTATTTTTTTTACATGTTTAAACCTTAGAACAAATATCTGAATATTTGAAAAGTATAATAACTGTGTGGAAAAGGAGTCAAATCATTTTAATTTGTATTATAAATCATTCATAAGATAATTAATACCTCTTGAGAAGCTGCACGGCTGTGCAGACTTTTAAGCCCGTGGATGCGTGACCTGGTGACGTCTTTTCCGGCTGAGTTCACGCAGACGATGAATTTGGACAGGTTTTCCGCAGAATCTGCGCAGACTTAGCAAAGTCTCTGTATTGTGAATGCAGCCAGTGGCCTGGCCAGGTCAACCCTAAATACTACATCTCCCAAAATCCTTTTCTTCCTTTCTCTCACCCCATTGGTCCATTCGAATTCTCATCCACCAGTACTCTCTCTCTGTCTGTCTGCACCTGTTTATCTGTCCAAATTGTCAATTACTAGGGGTGCCTTGATTCCTGTATAGCACCCTAGAGAGAGAACATTTTTCTACCTGTTAAACTACACCTTAATGTTGTTATTAACACAGTATGTTAACACAGTATAGACACACTGACTGGACTGTACAGTACATTAACACACACACTACACAGAGAGAGAGGGAGGTTATCACAGTATAGACACGATGACTGGACTGTACAGTACATTAACACACACACACTACACTGAGAGAGAGGTTAACACAGTATAGACACACTGACTGGACTGTACAGTACATTAACACACACACACTACACTGAGAGGGAGGTTAACACAGTATAGACACACTGACTGAACTGTACAGTACATTAACACACACACTGCACTGAGTGAGAGGTTAACACAGTATAGACACACTGACTGGACTCTACAGTACACTAACACACACACACACACTGCACTGAGAGAGAGGGAGGTTAACACAGTATAGATACACTGATTGGACTGTACAGTACACTAACACACACACTGCACTGAGAGAGAGGTTAACACAGTATAGACACACTGACTGGACTGTACAGTACACACACACACACACTGCACTGAGAGAGAGGTTAACACAGTATAGACACACTGACTGGACTGTACAGTACACTAACACACACACTGCACTGAGAGAGAGGTTAACACAGTATAGACACACTGACTGGACTGTACAGTACACAAACACACACACTGCACTGAGAGAGAGGTTAACACAGTATAGACACACTGACTGGACTGTACAGTACATTAACACACACCGACCCAGGACACCGCAGTTTCAAAGCAACAAACACAAGCTACACAGAACGCCAGCACCCTACCTACAGAGCCTTCACCACAGACACAACAGCCATTCTGACCCCAGCCTACACCCAGCACTCACAACCCAATCCCCAACACTGCCACTCTGGCCCCAGCCAACACCCAGCACTCACACCCCCACTCCCCGGAGCCATGGCAAAGGAGCTACACCAACATCACCAACAAAACCAGGAGCACAGCCTCCGGTGAAATGAATGACATCAAACACCTGCCGAGAGCAATTTGCTCCAGACTGATGATAGAGTGAGTTAGAATGAATGAACATGATGACAATAATAATGCTAGAACAATACAAAACAGTAACACACCACTGGGTAATTACAAATCTGATAAACAATTGATTCAAACACAAAACTATAACCAAAACTCTGATGGAGTAAATGAGGCTGTTCTGGCACACTTACCAACTTAAAATTTAAAAAAAGCAAAGCTAAAAAAAAAAAAAAAAAAAAAAAAAAACTGCTCCACAAACAAATGGTTTGATACAGAATGCAAAGAGATGAGAAAAGAATTATGAGCTCTATCAAAGCAGAAACACCATCACCCAGAAAACAATGAACTGCATTTAAAATACTCCCACACTCTCCCAAACAATACAAATCCACCCTCCTAAAGAAACAATATGCATTTCAGGCTAGGAAATTACAAGAGATAGAGGACTGTATTGACACTAACAAATTCTGGGCAACCTGGAAAAAGTTACACTCCAATATAAAATGATCGGAAATTAGGAATACAAAAACGGCAATATCTGGAAAAAAACCTTTCCAAAATGTTTATCAACCAATCCCACAGGCAGAACTAACCTATGAACAAAGAGGAATTATAGAAGAATTAATCACCTTAGAAAAACTTATGAAAAAGATCCAATCCCCTCAAGACTCCTCCATCACACTGCAGGAGGTCAAAGACAAACTTAAAAAAGCATGTGGGCAAGATAGCATCCTCATTGAAATGCTACATTACAGTAACCTTGCAATACAAATCACCCTGGTGAAATTATTCAACTTAGTGTTGCAGTCTGGCTGTTTCCTTGAAAACTGGAACATAGTCCATATAACTCCAGTACACAAAAAAGGAAACAAATTAGACCTAAACAATTCCAAAGGTTATCTGTGTTAGCAGTACCCTGGGGAAGCTGTCTGTAACATTTTAAACAGCTGATTACCGAAGTTCATGCAGGAACACAAGATTCTGAGCAGAAGTCAGGTTGGGTTACTCCCCCATCACCGCACTACAGATCACATACACACCCTGCACACCCTGATCACCACACATGGACACCACAAAAACAAAGAGAAAAGATTTGCATGTTTTATTGATTTTAAACAAGCCTTGATTCAATCTGGCATCCAGGACTCTTCGTAAAATTACTCCAAAATGGAATTCGAGGAAAACTATATGACGTCATTAAATCCATGTACACAAGCAACCAATGCAGCCTTAAAATCAATAACATGAGGACAGATTCCTTCACACAGAGCAGAGGCGGGAGACAGGGCTGCAGTCTCAGCCCAACACTTTTTAATTTATATATAAACCTGCTGGCCACAGATCTGGATCAGTCCCCTGACCCTGGACTGGCCATAGACGACACACAGGTCAAGTGCCTCCTATACACCGATGATCTAGTGTTACTGTCACCCACAGCAACAGGCCTCCAGCAAAAACTCACAACACTGGAGATATAATGTAAAGCCTGGGCCCTAGAAATGAATCCTGAAAAAACAGTGTGATCCTGCCCATTCTTCTGCACGGCAGTGAAGCTGAGGTCCAGCTCTATTCATCTTGAGAAACGGGGAAAAAAGCCCAGCAGAATAATTCCACCTGCAATTTTGTAAAAACATCTTAAACATCCACAGAAATGCTCCCAACGACGGTTGTAGAGCCGAACGTGGATATTTCTATCTGCTGCTTACAATTCAAAAGTGAGCAGAGACTGAAACTGAGCTCTGACACAGCGCCACTCCTCCAGCTGACACTGTGAAAGTGAGCTGAGCCGCACAGACAGCACTAAGCTGCTCAACACTACAGAAAGCATACAGCCCCTCCCCCACCTCCCCCCAGCACAAGATAATGGGCAGCAGTGTGGAGTAGTGGGTAGGGCTCTGGACTCTTGACCGGAGGGTCGTGGGTTCAATCCCCAGTGGGGGACACTGCTGCTGTACCCTTGAACAAGGTACTTTACCTAGATTGCTCCAGTAAAAACCCAACTGTATAAATGGTTAATTGTATGTAAAAAAGAACGTAATTGTATGCAAAAATAATGTGATATCTTGTAACAATTGTAAGTCGCCCTGGATAAGGGCGTCTGCTAAGAAATTAATAATAATAATAATAGTGTCTACATTAAAAACAAGTTACATAAACACCTGGAGACAGCAAAACAAAACACACAACAAGCTGGAGTGCTACACTGTGCTGAACAGGGAATATTCCCTCACACAATATACAATGCACAGGCTTAGTGAGCACAATCTAGAGGTGGAAGTGGGTCACCACAGACAAACGTGGAAACCCAGAGCAGAGCGGCAGTGTGGATCGGGAGACACTGAGACAGAACAGCACTTTGCACTGGACTGCACGAAATACACACAGGTCAGAAATGCTTTCTTCCACGGTTCAGCAGCCAGATCCCCGACTTCTCACAGCTTCTCACAGAGGGCACAGCACAGCTGGCTGCCCCATACATAACCACATGCCACAACATGAGAGATATACAATGACAGACACGAAACATTTTACTGTAAATTATATATATATATATATATATATACTGTATATATATATATATATATATATATATATATATATATATATATACTGTATATATATATATATATATATATATATGCATTGCATCAGATATGATTTTCATATTTCTATAATTGTTCTTTCATGTTGAAAGTGTAGATGATGTTGTGTAACAAACTCCTACTTTAATGCATTTTGAATTGTATTTTTTAGGCAGCAGAATGTGAAAAATGTTCAAGGGTGTGAAAACTTTTGCAAGGCACTGTATATATATTTACGTTAACGTTACAGTTCAAAATCACAAAGTCAGGAAATGGGACATTAGGCTGCACGCAACCTTAACTCACCCCTATTATGCCTATGCATTGCATCAGATATGACGTCATACATGACATCAACAATGACAAATCACATGACAAATGCTCCACCCAAAAGGACATTACCTGGGTGTGTTTGTTGGTCTGTACAATATTGTGCTATCAGCTTTCCTTAGGAACTCGTATGACTATAACGAGACAAAGCAACAGTTTGGTCCTCGTTATCAATGGCACTGTTATAGAAAATCTATCCTTTTCCTGAGTGAGATACAAATTCAAATGCATTTGGGAAACTGATGGTCTTGGGTAGATGTGGCAATACCATATTGCAGTTCAGTATTTGCATAGTGGCAAGTGCACCTACTTTTGCATTGGAACAGCAGTATTATGCAACACCCATATCACATCTATAGACAATAGTGTAAAGAGTGACACTGACAGTGATGGCAATGAAAAGTGTAGTTGTTCTGTCTATGATTGTGTCTATGTTGGCAGAGTGATTTTCATACGACATGAAGCTTGATAACTACAGTCCAGCACAGAGATTTTTTTTTCCCCAGTGTAATGACTTTCTGGGTAGTCCTGGTGGAGCATTTGTCATGTGATTAGTTGTGCCAGCATTCATGTCATTGCTGATGTCATTACTGATGTCATGTATGACATTATATCTGATGCAACTCATAGGCATACTATGGACGAGTTAAGGTTGCGTGCAGCCTAACGCCCCATTTCCCGACTTTTGTGATTTGGAACTGCAACCTTTACGTTATTTTAACAAAGTTGTTACTGAATTTCCTTTTCTTTACCGAATCTGCTACAGTATTAATTTCTAAGGTCCTACACATGTGGAAGGAAATGCATTGTACCGCAACCCATGAAGTGGAGACCACACAAAAAAGCAACCAGACCATTGTGCCAATTACTTTAGTCCGAATTACTGTACAATATTGTATTTGTTAAAAGAAAGGCTAACTTCAGAGGAAGGCTGTAATATGTGTTATTTCATGAGTCAGGGAGACAGGAACGTGTCTGTGCTGTCAGGCTCTGGCAATATGTTCATAAAAGCAAAGCAGTTTCTCTGCTTGGGGGCTGCTTTTAATCTGCCAATTGTACCTTCTGCACCGTGTCTTCATTCACATTATCACTATCATGATCTCTCTGCACACTTCTGAAAGGAAATACTGCACGTTACTCACCTGGACCTGGCATAGTAACAAGTACGCTAGGCAGACATAACATAACCTAAATATAAAACGACATCTACTCTGAACATTCGGTCCAACTAATTACACCAAAGTTACTACAAAGTACCACAAAATTACCACATACTACCACAAGCAACCGGTAACACTTTATATTAAGGTGCTGCTTATTGATGTTTTATAAATGTTTTATAAATATATCATATATAACTATGTTATAGAGTGTTAATAAAGCATTATATATGGTTTATAACTAGGCTTGCTACTTTTCAATTTTAATCGGTAAAGCTTGTTAAATGTCGAATTCCCCAAAAATATGAGTTCGACTGAAATAAATTTATATAGGATAACGGTTAGTAAAACCACTTGCTATTTTTTTTTCTTACCAAAAATAATTTAGAAATCATCTCTAGTCTGTGTAGTTTTTATACTTGCTGTCTATCCTGTCTCCGTTCTGCTCTGAATGGCTAGGGCTCCCTTAATAGGCCAGTGTAGTTTTTTTACCATCAGTCATTTTATCCTGTTTTGACAGATCTCGTTGGCTGAAGCAGCGATAGAATGCTCTCATTCATTTATAAATGACTGTCAGTCAATAAGACCGACTGTGCACTTTCATTTGCTTGCTACAGCACCTGTCATTCAAAGCGCCTACTTTGAAATTAGCAGCAAAGTTTAGGTAAGCTTTTACTATTATAGGTGTATACGGTGACAGTTACTAGTTTGATTTGAAAATGTTTTTTTTTTTTGCATGTTAAATATGATAAAGGGGTTTCTCTAAATTAGACCTTTCTCAATGGCATAAAAACTCTTTTTTTTTAAGCATAAAGGTTGATTTCACCCATGCTCTGCTTGGGTTGAAACATATAGATAACCTCTACCCCCCTTTTTTCTGGCCGAGGTGTCAAAACATTCAAAACTGTCTGGTTTATACCCTCTTGGAAGACACCCCAGGATTTATTTAATGATAGTGAAGATAAACCACTTGTCCAGTATTTTAGTTTATGGCTCTTTTTAAAAGCATTCTTTGTCCCGGGGGCTGCGCACAGTTGCCCGAGCACCGCCCGGGATGGGGAGGGAGAGTTTAGGTCAGCCAGGGTGTCCTCAGCTCAGCGCGCACCAGCAAACCCTGTAGTCTGGCCGGGCGCCTCTGGGCTTGCCAGTAAGCTGCCAGGAGCTGCATTTTTCTCCGACACTGTAGCTCCCAGGTGGCTGCAAGGTGAGTCTGCAGTGTGAAAAGAAGTGGCTGGCTGATGGCACATGCTTCAGAGGACAGCTTGTGTTTGTCTTTGCCGCTTTGGTGACTACTAAATTTAAAAAAAAGCATTCTTTGTCAGTGGGGGAGTTTGTGACAAGAAACCACGCAGACACAGAGAATGGCTTAGGAACCTCCACCCCCCCTCTGTATATTCCAATTCTGTTAATTTCATAACAGAATTATATTATGACCCAATATGACACTACATAGTTCATTGCAACCAGCTGTACAATTAACTCATTTGTTATACCCAATTAGCCTCATTAGACCATTGCATTTTGAGAGATATGGTTTTCTGTCCGTCTGAACTACTAACTGAACTTCATCTCTAAGTCTCCAGTGCACCTGCAGTGTTACAGGCAGTATATGCTACTAGTGATACGTGGACCAATATATCTCGCCTCTGCTATTCTACCCAATACTTTACCACAATATACAGTCATCTCTTATTAATATTGATTTCAAGGGACCGGCAAAAAAAATCATCTTATCAGTAATTGTTATCATCAGGAGTCCAGGCCAAATGCAGTGCAATGAAAAGTATCATTTAAAAGTACTGTGCATTTTATTGAAAATACAGTTGTAAGTGGAGTTTTAAAAATTACACCTTGCGACTTTCATCCACAGTATTATTGTATCTTGGTTTTTCAGAATTTAGTTTATTTTACATTTTAGCAGCAAATAAAATTTCAGAGTAATTTCCATTGTTACTGCTGGCTGTTAGTCGAGGTTTAAGAGGTGCAGAGTAAGGGACACCCAAAGTCCCCGTGGTGTGCAGGGGGAGTCATACAGTCAGAGGAGAGCAGGTTCTACGGGGGGTTCCACAGGGAGATTTGCTTTGACTCCCACAGGTTAGGGAGGCAAAGTCGTCAGGGATTGTTTCTCCCCGTTGTTCTACTGGGCACAAGGAGGACTGTTGTGCGGAATTGCTGCAGTGATGGAACATAACTGTACATTCTAAGTTGGAGTACAGGGTTAAAGTAATTGGGAGCACTTGTAGTGTCCAGAAATGTACTGCTGCCCCTTTAAGCAATACAACTGAGAGTAAAAAAAAGAACTGAAATTCAGAATCCCTACTCCCTAATTACAACATGCAAGTTTCTTATAAGGCAGGGAAGTCCCTTCTAAAATTTAAGCTAAACATTATTATGGATAGTAACTGATCTGCAATTTGAGCTGGATTCTCAAGGCCAATTACTCCAAATTGTCATTAACATTTTTTTTTTTCAGATAGTAGAAACACACCCAATAAAGTTACCAACCTAGAAATAAACAACTCACATACCAAAAATAGTGGCTTGTGATTTCATTTGTTCATTAACTACCTCATCAACTCAATTTCAAAGCATTAATGGATTGATTTAATTAACACATTTAGTTTGAAAATCACTTGCTACTAAAGCTCTCGTTACTATAACACGAGTTTGATATAATAACACTGTTTTTTGAAAGTCCTGCCCAATGTGCTAATGACGATAAGGAGTATATAGCTTTGAGAATGTAGCCATCCTGTCACACTGACTGTATTGTAGCTACTTCTTCTTTCAGGATCTCTGTTTGTGGAGTATGCAGTGCGGCACTTCCTGCTGTTCAAGGTCTACAAGTCTAGAAAAAAGGTATCACTGTTAAACTATCTTCTATTTCTACAAAGAAGCAGTGCTACTGAAATAAGGACACAGACGCACAAACCATAAACTCACACATACTGTTATATACATTATACATTCTATATAATGGTAGTGCGAAACTTGCTATAAAATAGCTATTAGCTCCAATCATAATCTATAACTGTCAACAACATAATTAACAGAGATGGAGGTGCAAATAACTTGTGTTGAATATTGAAACCTGTAGTTTGATGGCTCTGTATAATTAGAAGAATTTGCAAGCAGTTCTACAGCATATGCATATTACATTATTAAAACACTGCACTATGCTTGGAAACTTTGGATAATGTTCAGTAATACTAAATACACTTATACTTATTACAAGTACTCTGTTTTTCAGATGAAAGGGAAGAACAATTGTGAGAATAATAAATTAAAGCAAACACAAAAATATATTCATTGTGGATCAATGCCAATTGTGTCCATCATGTTTTTTTTTAGTAAATTCAATTAAAACATTTCAATTAAAAGCCAGAAGACACTGAGAAAGACTGTTAGTCATCCACTGAATTTACTAGTTTATTCTAGTATTTCTAAGTGTACCATTATTGAGTTATGGATGTAAAATATTAGAAAACTTACAAACAAAAAAAACATTATTGCAAAAACACATGCTCTGTGTCCATGGTTTGTAGACTGTGGCAAAGTGGCTGCTGATTAGAAACAGGTGCAGAGGTGATGCAGTGCAGAAATAATCACACTGTAATCCGGTTTGGAAAAGGGGTTTATTTTTATTTATAAACTCCCAGTCTGGTGATTAAACAATAATCCCCTGGCAATACACACCAATGTGTAGAGCACAAAAGGAAACAATAATAACTGGTTTGCAGACCAAATAATAATGCATGTTATCCGCCCAACAATAATGCTTAACATGGTCACCAGTCCGGGTGCGTGCAGTAGTGTTCGTGGTGGGTGATAACAATCAAACAGTGACTGTAGTGTTGTTGTTCCGGGTAGTGCTAGCCCAAGGCGACAGCTCTGGAGACGTGTTAGCCGTCTAATGAATTTACAAAACAAAAGACAGTTACTAACAGTGCTACAAACAAACAAAACACTCACAAACTCTTTCTTTTTAAATACAATTCAAAGGGAATTTCTCCCGGTCCTTCCAGTCCCGTGTTACTCTGAACCAAGCGAAGGAAAAGATTTACAATCCCCCGTCCCCTTTATGCTATCACGTATGACCCCTTGGTAAACGAGTGCAGCTGTCTCTACTGTCTGCAGCTGCTAAGTCATTTCCCTTCCGGCAACTGAGTCTCGCCTTCTTCCAGCCTGACCATCTTCCCGGCCCGGAGAAAGAACTGTCAGGCCAGCCCGTCCAAAGACTTCCCCTTTCGCTGCTTAGCGCTCTCACAGGTCAGGAGGAAGATTTACAACCAAAACTCACTATATTTCTGTCACAAGACACATAACATTGGTCTTTCTGTTGCCAGCTGATGACAGGTTTATACTTTATACCATGAACTAGCCATTAGAGGTGCTTATTGGGTTGGGCCAAAGATAACTTTATTGGAGTTTATTCATTTCTACTGCAAAAATCATGCAAACGACAATTTGAAGAGTAAACGGCTTTGAGAATCTAGTCCTATCTCATTTATCTGTTCACCTTGACACCACATCTCCAGAAATTGAAGTGTGAATGCATACTGTATTGCAGTACGTAGTGTGGTAGGTATTCATGCTAAAGTGAGTTCCTCTTACTGCAGTGAGACTCTGCACAGCTTGTCCTGGTTTCACACAGGAACACCACCTTAACCAGCATGAGAACATGTTTCTTTTTGCAGCGCTGCTCATACTGAGTGAGTATTATTATTTCTTTACTTTTAATAAAGATGAGGGAGCTGTCTTGCTGGGAATGATACCTTTGTGAAACATTTTACCAGGCAATGCTAGAACAGTTAATAGAATGCAGTCAATGAAGAAAGTTAAAGACTGCACTATGATAACAGTGGGCAGCAAAAGACAAGACTTCTTAGGAACAATGGTCTCTTATCCTTAACAACATTTTGTGAGTCGACTGTCGAATTTCAAGGGAACAGCAAAAACATTTGTTTTATCAAGAATTCTTTACATCTGGTGACATACCGCAGAGTGCTGTAATTAAACAGTAATAGAAGTCATCTGATTACTGGTTAAGCACCATTGCAATCCGCATCACACCTCACTTTTATCCTTTAAATACAATATACTAATATATTAATGTAACATTAATATTATGTAATGTAAGCATACCTGTAGGTCAGCATGGTGCACAACACTAATACAGCACAGTAAATTGAATAAAAGAGGACCTCGAGCAACCAGACTCATGTAGTCTGGAAAGAAATTGACTTAAGAGCGAACCTAATCCACTTAATGTGTCCTGGTTTGGTACGTTACAATCAGTGCCAAACTTGATCTGGTATAACTGATGATCCCAATAAGATAATCGAGTTTTAGTTGCTGAAACTGGGATCAATTGTAGTAACGTTAGTCCAATATTTGCATGTTTACAAAAATTGGAAATGTTAAGCCTTACTAATGATATAGATGGTTAATGGCTGCATATGCCAGAATGTACTATTCTACTTGTTATTTTACATCTTAATCCTTGTATTTATAGACATTGCCATGGATAAAGTGGAATCCAATTCTACAGGTATGCTTTATCTATTTATTTGGCTGTTATTTAATCTTTGAACACTGCAGACCTGCATACAGCTCTAGGAAGGATCACGCAATTGAGATTCTATATTTCAATTGTTTTATTTTTATGTAATGTTATGTGTGAAATAGATGATGTGTAAATATCATTATGCAATACCTTAATTCCACCTCAAACCTGTGTATTAGCTTGTATTTTCAGATAGGTAAGATTTAAAACCAGTGAACCACACACTTGTCAGCTTTTGATTGTGAATTAAAGTGTTGCAATGGGGAGCAAAACAATACCGTCCACAATCTTGTATCACAACTTCTGTAATAGATCATAGCCATCACAAACCAGAACCCAGCAACGATAAAAGCATTTTGGCAACTGCAAACATTTCTATAGTAACTTTTCTCCATCATCTGCATCTGTTAATCTGGAATCTGTATTTTAGACACAGTTTAAGTGTCGTTGGTGTGAAATGCATTACCTGGTTTACAATACAATATGCTTAGTCACAAGCAAAGCATAAACCAGGTCCACATTTATGCAAGCCATGGATCCAGCTCAGAACACTGCCTAAACTGGTTTTGTAGCCTCAGGTTATTGTGAAGGCTAAATAGATTTAATTAACAAGTAACTTTTAATATGAAAATGAATAGAGTCTTGATTTATAGTACAAGAAATATCTGTGTCAAATAAAAAAAGGAAATACAATGAAGCAAATGTAGAATAATTTTAAAGTATTGATTAGGATTAACTTTGTCAAAAATAAATCACGAGAACATAAATCAATGTGCAAACAAGAGGAGGCCATTCAGCCCATCAGCGCTCATCTGGTTCCCAGGATTTGGTTAATTGCAAAATGAAAAGTGTCTCCTTCTCTCTGTCCTGAGTATGTCTCCACTTTGTTTAGTGTCATCTGCTCCTCATCTTGGTTCTGTGCTTTAAGTATTGATTAGGATTAACTTTGTCAACTCCTTTTAAGATGTTAAAGACTTCAATCAAATCCCCATTAATTCTTCTTTGTTCTGGACTAAATAAATTCAGTTTAAAGATGTGTAACTGTCTTGCTCAAGATACAAGATAACATTTTTTTTATTATTTTTTTTCAGGTGTTTTCCATGCCCTGGATATTATTACAATGAATGAAAAAGTATTGAAAGGAGCTAATGTGTCATTTCATTGTCGGTTTCCTAATGAAGAGAAACTTAACTTAACTGAATACACCTTCTATCTATGTAAAGATGGAACGTGCATTGCAATGAGAAAGTGGGGAGGAGAATCTGGGGTGACTTTTAGCATTAAAAATGTAACCAGGTATGATAGTGGAAACTACAGCTGTGTGTACTCAGAGCAGAAGAGAGCACTAGAAGAGGTGACAGTGCCAATGCGAACAACTATAATCTTCCTTCAGATACTTGGTGAGTAATATTACCTATAAGGTGGCATCTTGTGTTTGTTGAGGTAACTGGAATAATGTTAATTTGTAGCAAATTTGCTGTAATGGCAGCAAATTCATAATGAATTCCGGCTCAATACCACAGGAATAGCACCTGAATATCGTATGCATTCCCTCCGCGTTCAGAAGTAATTCATTTTTAATTCAACCCTGTTAATTCATGTGGATTCAATTACCCATATTCATTCCATGTTCCTTTGTAACAGATTATGTTGATCACATGTATAAGGCAAAAGTGTCTTTTGTTTAGTTTTTATACACCCTGTGCGATGGATGCTCATATGGCATCTTCCTCTGTGAATACACGTTGGAGAGACGGTGTTCTGGGGCTGGTTTATTTGACACTCATATTGAAACTCTCAGTTAAGTCTCTTTGGTGGGGAAGTATGAAAACACCAAGGTATTGCAAGCCTGTTTCAGGAACTGCCTGCAGAGGCTGATACTGTTTCATGTTTAACCGTTTGCACTCAATGGACCGGTTTTAACTCTAGAGGTTTTCAATGGCAGGGTTTCCATGGAAAAATAAAAATCAGTCTCACCTTTTTTCTCACGCTATTTTGGTAGTGCCTTTTGGGTAATTTGGGTTTTCATGTAATTTTCTTTTACGTAGAGAAATTCTCCTTCCAAATGCAAATAACCTAAGTTATGGGAGAGTATATCTAAATGTTTCTGTCTGAGTTCCAATTTGACCACTGCAGCTTCTTAAACTGGATTTCCACAAAGTTTTTTAAGTTGTTTTGAAGAACTGCAAGTGTCTGTTTTGTTGTATTAAATACATTTTGGCTACTGTAAAAGGCGGATGATGCATTACATTGTTTTGTGAACTCACTAACGGTAAACACTGCAAAGACAGCCATGCAATGCTGAAAATGAAGCATTTGGTTCTGTGCTTGTATTTTACAATTCAGTTTGGAAAAGAGATATTTTAAGCACTAAGTATTTTGAACACACGTAGTATCTTAAACATGCTCATATTATTTTAAACGCTCATACGATTTTAAACTCAAATAGTATTTTAAACACATATGATTTTATACACTTGTATAGTATTTTAAACTTGTATTGTTTTTTAAACACTGTGGCAGGGTGGAATCCCTGCCAGTGTAATGTGCTTGTGTGGGGACTATTGGGTTGGCAGGGAGGGGGTTAAATTCCTCCCTGCCAGAATACATGTGGGAATGTGGCTGGAGTCTTAATTTAATGATTGATGGTTAATTAGGCTCCAGCCACATGGTATATAGGAGAGAAGAAATCCTTTGTCTAGTGAAGGGAGTTGAGCACTGAGCACTGAGCACTGAGCACTGAGCACTGAGCACTGAGCACTGAGCACTGAGCACTGAGCACTGAGCACTGAGGTTTATGTCTGTGTTGATCAGTGAAGCCTGACATTAGTGTTTTGTTTGAACTGTTTATTTTGGCCCTTGTGCTGCTGTTTGTTTGTTTGTTTAATAAATGTCTGCAACAGCACTTAAACTGCAGCTCTCTGTGTCTGAGCCTCTCTCCGAATCACTTACTAACTTCACTAGTCTGCGCAACAGCACTTAAACTGCAGCTCTCTGTGTCTCTCCTGCCGGTAACGAGGCTTGCCAGTGATCCCACCCTGTCACAAAAAACTCATATAGTATTTGAAACACTCGTATGATTTTATACTCACGTGACTTTATACACTCATATAGTATTTAAAACACTCATATAGTATTTTAAACACTTATAAGGAGGCTTGGTGGTCCAGTGGTTAAAGAAAGGGGCTTGATACCAGGAGGTTCTAGGTTAAATCCCAGCCACTGACTGACTGTGTGACCCTGAGCAAGTCACTTAACCTCCTTGCGCTCTGTCCTTTTGGATGAGACGTAAAACTGAGGTCCTATTGTGTCTCTGTAAGTCACTTTGGATGTCTGCTAAATGACCAATTAATAATAATAATAATAATAATAATAATAATAATAATAATAATAATAATAATAATAATAATAATATTTCAAATACTCATAGTAGTTCAGAGACAAAACCACTTCCTATTCTGCAGCTCAGTTTCACTGCAATGCTACATCACTAATCTATAACCAGAAGATTTCCAACACAAAAAAGTGGGTTGACAATGCAGCTGTTTCTAATACTAGGTATATACATGCATTTTAAAACTTGGTTATCACTCCTGTACATGCTGCGGTCTATAATATAATAAGAGTCGAATGCATTATTATAATAACAACAATATACGTTTGTTTTAAGATAATGATAATGACGGCATGAAATGGAAAACAACAAAAACAGGTATGTATCTTTTTGTATTTTCCATCTGTCTGTCTGTCCGTATGAGTCTGACTTTCACTCTTAATTATTAGTCCTTTATGCTATTGTATTTAGTGCTCTGAATTGCATTGCACTTTAACATTGTATTAATTAATGACTGTATCTGTTTCAGTTCCTAACTTTGTAGTTGTCAGTGTGCTGTGTACACTTGGATCCATTGCTGTGCTGTCGGTGGCAATGGCACTGCTGATCACCCTATTCAAACGCATGAAAACCCTGAAGATGGAACCAGGTAGTGTGTATTTAGTGCAACAGCTCTGATCAGTGCCGTTTACACCTGCATTTCATCTGCTCATGCCAGCTCAAGAGATGGTACAAGGAAACTGACGTGCCCATATCTAAATCCAGTTACAAACTAGGTCTTATGCCAAGTGTCTGAGGGGTGGGTGTACAGCTATGGCCAAAAGTCTTGTATCACCTAGAATTTTTGGACTGACACATAATAACATAAATAAAATATATATAAACATCATTTTTAGATCTTTTATTTAATATCATTTAATATCAAGCCATAAGAGTAGTACATTATTTCATGTCAGATTTCAAAATGTCAATTTTTTTATTTGTGTCAGTTTTTCATTAAGCGGTATATCATTCAAATGTTAATGTAACATTATTCAGAAGGTTTCATTCGACTTTATGAAGCAAAATGTGTTAATTCTGTGAGGTGATGCAAAACATTTAGCCATAGCTGTACATACTACGTTGAACATCACCAAATATAACTAAAAACAAACTCAATGTATATGTCTAAATGTGTTTCGTAGCCAGGATACTTGAGCATAAAGGATGCTAAGTATCAAAATATGCATGTGTGCACAAGCAGTTTGAACTGTGATTCTGAGAGAATGTTCTGATTGGATTGTAAGTGCTATCACAGAATCCTGGATTGAAGTAAATAAACAACATATTAGGAGACATAAGCCGAAAAGCCACTGACCGAATAGCATCAACTGCAACAAAGACGTTCACAAACCAGCAAAAGCATTGTTAGTTCATACCTACGGCAGTTAACATTTGCAGATCAAGGTTCTTTAGATTTTGTCAACATCACCACCTGAGTGCCGTGTATAACTTAACAATCCATTGTTTCTTGGTATTTGAAATCAAATGTGTTGTAATATTGCTGTCCTGTTACAAAGCTGTTAAACCACAGATGCAGACTGGTGCTGTATTACCTTACTGCAGCAAGCCTGGTCATCTTATTGACACAACAGAAAATGAACATGTTCCTAAACAGCGATGCCAGACTAGTGTACATTTTTAATGCAAATTCATCTTTGCAATGCACTGTAAGGATGAGCGGATGTCTTTTTAATACATCAAAAGTTAAATGAATCTCACTGGTAAATGAAATAATAGCACAAGCAATAGTGTTGTTATTAGTTACAGCACACTCTTGTTTCATTATTTTTATGTGTGTAAATAATCAGCATGAAGCATTTTAAAATGCCTGTGAGAGGGGGCGTGTGGGTGAGTCACTGATTGAAGCCGAGTCACTTTTTTTTTTTTAAACGCCACACAAGCAAACTGTTTTCTTTTCACTGACACCGTTCTGAAGCACCTGCAGGTGCTAAAAGCACACGTAAAGTTCAAAATCAAACAATGAAACAAAAAGGAAAAAAAACACTAAATAAAACTACAAAGACAAGTACTGCTTTCCGGAGGGTCTCGCCACCTCCGCTATTCTGCAAGGTACGAGACTATATCGTTCTATTATTCCCTAAATATACTTTTGACGGGGTTACCCAGATCCCCCCAAGCTAACTAACTAACATCCCAGGGACTGGATTAACTAACACCAGTTTGGGTACATGGAAAATACAAGGTTGGCGGTTGTGTCCTTTCAGCCGTTTCAGTTTGCTCTTGCTGTGGTTGCTTGCAGCCACTTTTCGTCAGGCTTGTCCCACATCAAAATCCTAAAAGGTATAGACAATGTCGACCCAGGGGACTTCTTTGACCTGAAAAAAGAAACAAGGACCAGGGGTCACAAATGGAGATTAGATAAAGGGGCATTCAGAACAGAAAATAGGAGGCACTTTTTTACAGAGAATTTTGATGGTCTGGAACCAACTCCCCAGTAATGTTGTTGAAGCTGAAACCCTGGGATCCTTCATGAAGCTGCTTGATGAGATTCTGGGATCAATAAGCTACTAACAACCAAACGAGCAAGATGGGCTGAATGGCCTCCTCTTGTTTGTAAACTTTCTTATGTTCTTATGTTCTTATCCCTTTCTTTCGCCTCCTGTACCGTTTTACTCCAGTTCACCCGTCGCAGCTCCAGACAGATTGTCTCCTACAAGGGCAGCCTGAAGGAATAACAGAACATTCTTTTTTTTTCTTGGCCGCCCTGCCAGACCAGCCCCCGACCAATCAGAGGCCCTCGCTCAACCTCTCTGTGTCAGTGCCATGATTGACAGGCAGGTCAAACCGGGCTTTTTTATTTTTTTTGAAGATGTCTCAGCTGTAAAAATAAATACATAAATCAATAAAAATAAGTAGTAAAAAATAACACATGGGGTAATGTGTTCATGCTTCTTTTTTCTAGTTATAACTCTTATTGTTGTTATAACACGTATATTTCATACAATGTTGGTTCTTTGGAAGCTACCTTGTCTGTGGAACATGCATATTCCATATTCCATATTCCTTTGTATTTCGAAGCTACAGTATCTACACCAGAAACCCCCAGTGAGGCTGGTACCAGCTCCGCAGTGGATCTGAATAAGAGAAGGCAAAGTAAGGAATCAAACCATCCTCTTTTTCTCTTTCTCCTTCTGTCTGTGTCTTGCATTGTAATGTATATCATATGAAAGAAATCAACAGCTCCAATTAGGGAGCTGTCAAAATCCCAGTATAGAAGCACTGATATGGACCAGCCGTTTAAACTGATTTATAATCCAAACCCTCTGCTAATGAAATGAATGCTGAAAGAAGCTGCAGTCACTGGAGTTCACAGTGGTGAATTGAAATATCATTGCAAACAGTGAAAGTATTTTAAATCAGTTATAACAATGGCTGTTAATCAAAACACAAATGGGACTGACTTAAAAGGGTAACTTGGCTGGTGGCACTTCCAAGGTAAAATAATAATTAACAAAATTAATAATAATAATAATAATAATAATAATAATAATAATAATAATAATAATAATAATAATAATAATAATAATAATAAACTAGCCATGGTCCAGGAAGTTAAACAGAATATGAATTATAAAACAAATAATCAGAATTATGAAACAAGTAATCCATACGTTTCTTTATTGTGTTTTTGTATGATAAATGACTGTGCTGTCAACTTGCCGAGCACACTGCTACTGTTTTGTACTTTTAAAAATATGAATACAAAATAGCAAAACCGGGACGATTTAACAATTTACTGTCTCTGACCAGGACAAGAAATGAAGGCTGAAAACCAGGACGATCCAAGATTTCCTGTAATGTCTGGTAACCCTATGCTATTTATCCTTAGAGAAACTGAGTGCCTGACCTGAGCTTATTGACCTGCCAGCATAACACAGAGAAGACTGTCAGGTTGTTTAACATGGTTTCCAGTACAGTGCTACAGGAAAGAGCTGTCCACAAGCATCACATTATTATTTCCATGAAAGACACTTTTAATTGTCAATTGGCATAAACATGTCCCAGAATTTGATTGCAAGCCAGACATGGACCACTAACACTTTGTAATCATGAACCAGAAAGCTTACATAATGAAACAGTGCCCTCTAGGGGAGAAAAGAAAACCTGCACTGTGTCCACTGTTCTGTCACTCTTCAGTGGCTGTTGTTGCAAGGGCATGCTATACAGATTGTGATAGTTGAAAATAGAAAATATGATTTATGAAGAGGGAACAAGCGTGCTGTACCATCTGGAAAATGTTGCAGGTGATTGATTGATTTATTTATTTATTTATTAACCAGTGCTTTTTTTAAGTGTTTAAGCAAACGTGTAGACTCAACAGGACACATGGAGATAATATTTGTATTATGTATTGTGGACAATTATTAACTGCACTGTATGTTTCCACAGAGGTTACCCAAACACAAGCGAGGTGAGTGGATCTATTTTACTCTATACATTTATCAGTTTTTCCAGCAGCAGCTTCATCAGTATCTACACATAAACTTAATCCCATTTAACAGCCTCATACCTTCAAGCTTGAGGTTGCAATCTATTTTTCTTCTTTCTTGTTAGCACACAGCCAGCTGTTGAAGATTATGCAGAGCTACAGTGTTTTCCAGGTTAGTAAAATCCCATTGTAATTTAAAGGAGAGGTTTTTTTGTTTGTTAAGATACGAGAGCACATTGAGTAAAATGGGTTCTTCTGCACTGTGGTTGATATTATATCTGAAACATGTGGCTCCCTGTGGCAAAGTGTTTACCAGTGTGCATCTGCAGGTGATCCATAATCAGACAGGCAATAATAATCCAGGTGCAATGTTGTTTTATTTGTATGATCCAATTGCCTGTTTTAATCCCATTTGTTTTCAACCACACGTAACACAGACACCAACACAAAGCCCACAATGCATGCCCTAGTGCTCGTAGTGAAAATGCAGTTCTTTAGTGAAACAAGGTGAAGTGTTGTCCAGGTTCATGCTGGCCTTAAACGTCAGCTCCTGGATTATGTTTAGCCGTCTAACAAAACACAGACAGTGTATTAATAACGACAAACAAACACTCCCGGTATTACAGCACAGTTCTCCTTTCAGTTACCTTATAACCATTTACAAAGGAACAGATCACTTAACTAAGTCCCCTTACATACAGTCAACCATGACCCCTTGGTTAACGATTGCAACTGCTCCTTCAGTCCGCGACTGCCACATCGTTTCCCTTCCGGGTCGATGATTTAGTGTACGGTAGCTCCGCCCCCTTTCTAGATGACCGACTTCTGTCTAACTCTGGGAATGAATTGTCGGGCCATCCAGTCGAGGGTACTCTGTTCCCCTTATACAGCGCCCTCACAGGTCGGGAGGGAGATCTAACACCAAGAATCATTCGATCTCTGTCACAGTCCCCTTCAATGATTTTTTTGTTACTCTTCATATAATGTATCCCAGGAAATTCCAGAGAGGCAAACATAGAGGACTGTTACTGGACTCTAATGACTCCTCAGAAGAAAGGGAGAGGTAAGGCTCTTGGTCAAATGTCTATCTGATTTCTGTCTCATATTGTAAGAGGTTGTTTCTTAATGGTAGAACATGTTTAATGTTTAAATTAATGTTTAATGTTTTGACAATGTAATACATTACAATCTTAAAGGAGTATGGCACGCCAAATGATCACTTAGAGATACCTCAAATTGCATTTAAAGATATCTTGAAATATTTAAAAAATATCTTTAAATCATTTCGAGATATCTCAAATTGAATTACAGATATCTTTATTTGTGCAGTTTTTAAATATCTAAAATTCATTTTAAGATATCTGTAAATCAATTAGAGATATCTAAAAATGAAATAAAGATATCTCAGTTTGATTTACAGATATCTTTAAATGCTATGGAAACCATGTGTTTTTTGCTAGCATGGTACGCCAAACTGTCATTTAGAGATATCTTAAAATTAGGGTTTTAAAGATATCTATAAATCATTTGAAAAGATATCTCTAAATTATTATTATTTGTTTATTTGGCAGACGCCTTTATCCAAGGCGACTTACAGAGACTAGGGTGTGTGAACTATGCATCAGCTGCAGAGTCACTTACAATTACGTTTCAACCGAAAGGCGGAGCACAAGGAGGTTAAGTGACTTGCTCAGGGTCACACAATGAGTCAGTGGCTGAGGTGGGATTTGAACAGTGGCGACGCATAGGGGGGGCACGCCTGGTCACGTGCCCCCCCAGATTTCTGCCAGGAAGTGGCTTAGCCACTGTGTTAGGATCGTTCACTCTGAAACATGTGTAAGAAATTGCAATATTGTTATATTTTTCGCTTCCCATTATAGCGGGGCGGACGTGGCATGGGCGGCGCTGATTTTTCTTTTCGCTCACGGAAAGAACTTTTTATTTACCGCGTTGCTATCAACCAATGAGAATACATAAGCAAGCTGTACTTGCTCAACCCCAAACACAGATGCATGAAACATATAGGCTATGATTACTGTATATGCTATGTAGCCTAGCTACTACACACATAGATGTGGTAGAGGACATCTACTATGTAATGAGAAGCCTATGTATTTACATAGAATGCACTCGCCTCATGACATATCTTATTGCCAGCTGACCTCTCCAGCAGCCAGCCTACTAATAAGATTATCATTTTTCACGGATTGTGCAGCCAGCTTCATCAAGGGACGGTAAACAAGTCCAACCAGGTCTTGGAGATGGAGTGGTAAATGTACAACCTGTTATTAATTGAATAACTAAAGACATAAATCAGAATGAAAACAGTTCTGGACGCTGCTGAGAGAAAACCGGCAAAACTGTTTCAATTCCCGAGTTCGGTTACCTACTTGTTTTCATTCTGATTATTTGTTTAGGCTACAGCGTGTCCGTCAGCTCAACTAGCGAATGTCAGTGCAGTGTGATACCAAAAAAAATGAGTGGTTGGATTTGCTGTCAATCAACCCAAGTTTTTTGTTGGATCAGCTGTTTGCACATTTTTTTTTGTTTTTAAAGGCGCTGTAGTTATACAATGTAGTTAATGCAACTGTGTGCACAAGTCCCTCCTCCCCTGAACCTCCAGAAGATTAGGTACCATCGGCAGTCCTGCGTCAGTCAAAGAGTAATTACATTAGTCAGGATTTGTGAAATTAAATAAAATGGTTTGCTTTGCTTTGAACACCAAATGTGAAATGAACAACCATAAGTACGAATGAAATTATATATAGTTATTTATTATCATAATGTGAAATTGAAATCTGATGCGCATGTTAAAAGTTCAAGTCCTTTGCTTCGTATTTCCTTTTTTGTTTTTAAACGGAAGTGTTCTGAACTGAATCTCTATTTTTAACTATTTTGCACAACAGTGTATTTGGTTATTGGATCTTCTGTTAAAAAAAAAAAAGTTCTTTATTTTTCGAAAATAAAACGTCAATGCACTAATAAGAAATCAGGTTGCCAATTTCACCACTGTGACTATTCACCTTAAAAAAGTTACCATTGCCACCCTCTCCCGAAAAAAAATCCTGGCTACGCCACTGTTGCCAGGTTTTATTATTTAAAAATGCGCAGTTTATTTCAAACTTTCAAAACATAATAACATAACAAAGAGTGTCTAAGACCCTTCACCGTTATATTTGTTCTCGTGTGAGACTTTCACTTTTTCAGTCAGCGAAAACATGTGCTAAAACGGAGTGAATTTGAGCCCTGTTAAAATGGCAAAAAGACAGCTACGTTTGGAGTTTTTCTACAACAAAAAAGCTAAACCTCCAACGCCAGAGACATCAACAGAAACCGAACCTGACTCTTCTGTAGTTCAGAATGTTACGAACAGCACAAGAGTGTGACGATCCTTCCATTTCAAACGCTCAGGTTAGTGCAGGTGTAGCTGTCTGTCAATAAGAGACTCTTGCCTGTAAAGTGTTGTTTGCAGCTCTCTTGATTGTGACAATCTGGCGTAGAACTGTTTGTGATGAAATATCTGGTAATGTTAGAAAGCTAGCTTAATGTTTACATAAAAATGGTTAAAATCGGGCATCGGGTTTGAGCACGTTTTTTTTTTTTTGGGGGGGGCTGTGCCCCACCAGTTTTTCTAGCCATGAGTTGCCAATGGATTTGAACCGGGGACCTTCTGCTTACAAGCCCTTTTCTTTAACCACTGGACCACACAGCCTCCTTGATATTTTCAAATGAACCAGAAGCCTTTCAAGATATCTCAAAATGACTTCCTGTGAAAATGTTTTGAATGGACGACACATTTAGAGAGATCTCTAAATGAACAGGAAGTTATATTTAGGTATCTGTAAATGATACATTTAGAGCTCATTTAGAGATCTCTCTAAGTGAACAGGAAGTAATTTTAAGATATCTTAAATTGAATTTCAGATATCTTTAAATGATTTAAAGATGTCTCAAAATCCATTTTATATATAGATATATCATTTAAAGCTCCATTTAGAGATATTTGTAAATCAATTTAAGATATCTCTAAATGTATTTTAGATATCTTCAGATATCTCTAAATGTATTTTAGATATCTTCAAATATTTATTTAGATATCTTCAAATATTTATACATGAAACTTGGTATTAACATTATTTAGTATACGTTACATACACAGCTCAGTTCTAAATGGATTGACTCATGAACATTTGTAAATTAACACACAATTAAGGTGAAAAGGGGACATTTTATAAAGAGTAGACCACTTAGGTATTTTGTATTATGATAATAACAAATGTCTGTGATGTTCTTTGAGCCCTGGATGTGGAAGCAGCTATCTTGTTTGTTTGTGGTCGTGTTATCTCTGTGGTGCCGGGGCGATGTGTATTGCTCAGATCCACCCCTTTTTTTCTGGCTTTTCTCGGCTCCTATCGGTCTCACTCGGCCATTGAATGGTTTTCTCACCTTTTTCATGAGAAAAAACGACCAGAGACCTGTGCTTTACGTCTTTTTGATGATGTTGGACAGGGTCCGACGTCGGACCAGAAAGGAAAAATTGTAATGGCGGACCTGGTCTGTGCAGAATTCAGTAATAAATAAGCTAAGCCAAATCAAATCCACTCATGGCTGACCCTTCACATTTTGGTATTCAAGTTTTGTACATTGATAGAGTGATTTTCACTGCAATATAATTCAGTGATAGTGCAGGCTCTACCATGTGGAAGTTGACTGCGACTGGAGTTATGCATCCTGAAGGTGAGAATGTTAATGGAAGTCAAGGTCAACTATCACATGGTTGACCTTCAATTTAAAAAAAAAAAAAAAAAAAAAAAAAAAACTACTGTGACAGGATGATGGAGGTTGAGACTCAGACAGTGTGAAAACTTCAAAAATAAAGCTTTTTAATACACAAAAATACAAAATAAACCAGCACGAGGGCCAAACAAAAAGGTTTCAAAACACAGACAATAAAAACAAAACAAAACTTATAAAATAAGGCTTCCAGGCTGGGCGTTGCCTTCACTGGATTCAAAAATAAACAAAAAACCAGCACACACAAAAAACCCACTCTTACTTCCTCAGCTACTCTCCTCTTTCTAGAACTCTCCCTGGGAGGCTGAGGCCTCCTTTCATGCCAGGTGGCTGGATGGTAATTGAATAATTAATTGACTGATTGCTCCCACCTGACGCAATCAACCTGGGCAGGGAGGAGAATTTAACTCCATCCCTGCCAGTATTTCTAAGGGCAGAGCCCTGCTCTGCCACACCTACATTTACCTTGAACTTGTAATGATTCATATGGTAGCCTTAAAACACAACAATTCAAAGCGAGAAAGCAGGCACATGCACAGATTGATTTAAATTTGATTCACAGTTGATGCTCTGTCATTCCACCAGGAATCTACTATCTGATAGATACTGTTTTCTAATAACACTTTTTCCAAGTTCTTGATTTTACGATTAAAATGTAACAATATCAAGTTAGTCTCCCCTGGATGTGACTTTACTATTGGCACACTTCCAATGAGGCAATGAATCAAGGACAGAATATTGTTTTTTTTGTATCTATTATTATTTTAACAGTTATGGACATAAAAGTGTTTTTTAAAAGACATTTAAACAGTTATCATTTATTGTGCTTGTGATGACAATAACAGGGTTGTAAATTCCTTACAAAAAAAGTGACAATTAAATGAACTTCAATGGTGCAGTGAAGCCACAAATGTCAGGAAATGCAAAACCACCCATAACTCAGCTGCATGCAGGTTAGGCTTTTAGCATCGATACTGAGATGTAATGGGCAGGGTAGCATTCAATGATAAAGGGAGCAGTGAACATGGGAGAGGTAACAAAATTAATTTTAAAACCTTAGCAACAACATCTTTAACAAGGAATAATGATAACAGCAGCAGTGAAAATCCATCTTCAATGCCATTTTTCCTGCTCCCCTGATTATCTGTGGTTGAACGTTGTTAATATGTTGTAGATCTTGAGATTCGCTCATTCAGTTGTGGTGAAACTTGGTATGGGCATTCATTAGCACGAGTGCAGTACTACAAAATATCTGGGTGAAACAAACTACATGGAAAGGAGGTAAGATAAAATCAAACACAGTCAATAATAATTGCATACATTTTTTTGTACCAGGTTAGATCAAATAATTTGGGTTAAAACCAGTAGGTATACTATAAGCGTGCAATCCTCCCTGTGTTCCAGTAGATTGTTTTGGCAACCTTAGTACTGACCGTGTTAGGTAAATACATTCTTAAACACATTTTTCTTTTCGGTACCTGAACTTATTTATTAGATTTGAAAAAAGAGGTAATACCGCCTGAGTCTGCAGGGCCACCCTTTGTCCTCCAGTGGTTGGTTCCTGTTTGTATAAAGACTAATAGCTTGGTCGTGGGATTAGTTGAAGCTGACACCCTGGGATCCTTCAAGAAGCTGCTTGATGAGATTCTGGGATCAATAAGGTACTAACAACCAAACGAGCAAGGTGGGCCGAATGGCTTCCTCTGATTTGTAAACTTTCTTATGTTCTAATGTCTGTAAGGCAAGTAGTTAATAACACCCAGGCAGAATAAATTCCTGACTTTAGGAACAAATATAGCTGGGTATCATCAGCGTAGCAATGGAAGTTCACTCCCTGCCTGCGGATAATAGACATATTCCTACTCCATATTAATGACTTTGATTCTGCATTCAGAACTGGGCAGACACATAGCAAATTACATGTAATACAGAAAAGTGTAAGGAACTGCACGCAGGTAATGAAAATGTGCATTATAAATACCATATGGGAGATAATGAAATTGAAGAAGGGAACTATGAAAAAGACCTAGGAGTTTATGTTGACTCAGAAATGTCTTCATCTAGACAATGTGGGGAAGCTATGAAAAATATGCTCGGGTATATTGTGAAAAGTGATACATTTAAATCAAGGGAAGTAATGTTAAAACTTTATAATGCATTAGTAAGACCTCATCTAGAATATTGTGTTCAGTTCTGGTCACCTCGCTACAAAAAGGATATTCTTGCTCTAGAAAGAGTGCAAAGAAGAGCAACCAGAATTATTCCTGGTTTAAAAGGCATGTCATATGCAGACAGGCTAAAAAAATTGAATCTATTCAGTCTTGAACAAAGAAGACTACGCAGCGATCTGATTCCAGCATTCAAAATTCTGAAAGGTATTGACAATGTCGGCCCAAGGGACCTTTTCGACCTGAAAAAAGAAACAAGGACCAGGGGTCACAAATGGAGATTAGATAAAGGGGCATTCAGAACAGAAAATAGGATGCACTTTTTACACAGAGAATTCTGGGAGTTTGAAACCAGCTCCCCAGTAATGTTGTTGAAGCTGACAGCCTGGGATCCTTCAAGAAGCTGCTGGTTGAGATTCTGGGATCAATAGGCTACTATCGACCAAACGAGCAAGATGTAAACTTTCTTATGTTCTTATATCATTAATAATGTTCTCTCTAATAAGACAATGGCAGACGTCTGAGGTTTTGCTCTGTTCAGACGACTGTGCTGATGATCCCTCCTCTTCCACCCTTGTGTTGTTGTGTCTGTATCTAGATCTGTTCTATTGGAACCAGGAGCTTATTCAGTAAAACAAATGACATAGAAAACATGTAACAGCAAAATTACTTAATATGAATAATTCTGGTCACTCTTCTTTGCACTCTTTCTAGAGCAGCAATATCCTTTTTGTAGTGAGATGACCAGAATTGAACACGATATTCTCGATGAGGTCTTACTAATGCATTGTAAAGTTTTAACATTACTTCCCTTGATTTAAATTCAACACTTTTCACTATATATCCAAGCATCTTGTTGGCCTTTTTTATAGCTTCCCCACATTGTCTAGATGAAGACATTTCTGAGTCAATATAAAGGCCTAGGTCTTTTTCATAGATTCCTTCTTCAATTTCAGTATCTCCCATATGATATTTATAATGCACATTTTTATTGCCTGCGTGCAGTACCTTACACTTTTCTCTATAAAATGTAATTTGCCATGTACCTGCCCAGTTCTCAATACTGTCTAGATCATTTTGAATGACCTTTGCTGCTGCAACAGTGTTTGCCACTCCTCCTATTTTTGTGTCGTCTGCAAAATTAACAAGTTTGAATACTATACCAGAATCTAAATCATTAATGTAGATTAGGAATAGCAGAGGATATTGTTACCATATAGGTAATTTTCCATTTTAGATCATATAATAGTTTCCATAAGTTTACATAAAACAGAAGTCAGGCTTATTGGTCTGTAGTTACCTGGTTCGGTTTTGTCTCCCTTTTTGTGGATTGGTATTACGTTTGCAATTTTCCAGTCTGTTGGTACAACCCCTGTGTCAAGAGACTGTTGCATGATCTTGGTTAGCGGTTTGTAAATAACTTCTTTCATTTCTTTGAGTACTATTGGGAGGATCTCATCCGGCCCAGTGATTTTTTTTTAAATTTTTTATTTTAAGAGCTCCTAATCCCTTTAACACTTCTGTCTCTGTTATGCTGAAGTTATTTAAAACTGGATCGACGTGTGGGGCATATTGCTTGTATCCTCCTTTGTAAGAACTTGTGAAAAGTAATCATTTAATATATTTGCTATTTTTTTTCTCTTTTTCTATGATTTTGCCATTTGTATATCTTAGACATTTTACTGTGTGGAAGGGTGGTGGGCAATTCACTGACACAGAGGAAACAGAACTTTATTTGTAAGGCCGCTCAGGCACACTGATTTATTTTTACCCGCAGAGGGTGCTGTTGTCCATTGCCTGAATACTTTCAACAGTAAACAGGACCACAGGGTTACCAATACTGGTATACAGTCCAGTGCACATACAAGTGCTCAAAAATAATAATGAAAACAAAAGGCGAAAGAAAAATGGAAACTAAAACACTGTAATAAAACTAGAAAATAAAGTTGCTGCACTCGGCAGTGTTACCCCGACCGTCGTTATCCGCACGGCCCCGGTCTCCGTTCTATGCTCACCCGTTCCCTCAATCTGTGGATACTGTTCGGGGTTCTGCCAAGTTTTTCCCCTCTACTAAAAATTCCTTTGCTTTTCTTTTAAATTAATTTTATTGTTGTGTTCGTTCTTCTCCGGCCGTGCTGGGCCGCCAGCAGAGCTTCCGCCAGCTGACTCGTTTCATCTTAGAGGGGCAGGCTGAGGGAACAACAGAGCGTTAACTTATAGGGTCAGCAATCCCCCAAGGCCTGCCTTTCAGCCACTCAGAGAGAGGGAAAGCCAACACACCCTCTTCACCACCTCTCTGTGTCACCACCATGAATGACAGGTGGATCTACGAGGCCGCTGCCCCCTTCCTGCAGTACCCCGCATGCGCCAGACAGTCAGCACAGATCTCCCCTGTTACATACCGCCTCTTTGAATGTTCTCTTGCTGTTATAATATTGGAATTGGTTTTAGCCCCCTTAGCAATGCTCATTTTTATCTCTCTCTCTCTTTGCCTTTCTAATTTCCTTTTTGACTTGTGTTTCCCGTTCCAAGTACTCTTTATGTGTACTTTGTTCTTGGTCCCTTTTAAATGCTCTGTAAAGTGCCTTTTTTATCTGAATATTTTTTTTAATTGATCTATTAAACCATTTGGGCAATTTTGTTTTAGATTTAGATTTTTCCTTCTTCTCAGTCAGCTCAATCCCCTCGCTAACTGAACTTTCAAAAATAATAAATCTAAAGCAGGTATTTTATTTCTTTGGTTCTCATCGGTCGTGGTTTGGTACAACACATGCACCACTCCAGTACTTCCTGTTTCATCCTCTCCATCTGAGTCCTGCTAGTTTTCTTATATTCCTAAAAGGGGTGGAACTTCCTGTCTCCAACCAGGTCTCTGTCTAATTAAGAATTAATAATCCACCACAGCCTTCACACAGCAGCGACCATTAGTGATGTAAACTCAAAATGCAGTAAGCAAGAATCACAAGAAATACCAGGCACACTATAAATTATTCTCAATTGAAGGTTTTACACCTAACCTCTGTGACAGAGATTGAATGGTGCTTGGTGTTAGATCTCCCTCTCGACCTGTGAGGGCACTGTGTAATGGGAACAGAGTACCCTTAACTAAATGGCACGACAATTAATTCCGTAGGGTAGTAGTCTATCATCTGTATTGAAAAGAGCTTGCAATTTGGAAAAACCTCAACCCCCGGCAGAGATTAATCTTTTGGTGTTTTTGGGATAGACTAGGTCAGAATACATCCATCTAGGGTGGGTACGTCATTGGCAATGTGGAAAAATAAAAAAATACATGTAATAGGAAATGTAATACCGATCCACAAAAAGGGAGACAAAACCGAACCAGGTAACTACAGACCAGTAAGCCTGACTTCTATTATATGTAAACTTATGGAAACAATAATAAGATTCAAAATGGAAAATTACCTTTATGGTAACAATATCCTGGGAGACAGCCAGCATGGTTTTAGGAAAGGGAGATCATGTCTAACTAACCTACTTGACTTTTTTGAGGATGCAACATTGAAAATGGATAACTGCAAAGCATACGACATGGTCTATTTAGATTTCCAGAAAGCTTTTGACAAAGTCCCGCATAAAAGATTAATTCTCAAACTGAACGCAGTAGGGATTCAAGGAAATGCATGCACATGGATTAGGGAGTAGTTAACAGGTACAAAACAGAAAGTACTGATTAGAGGAGAAACCTCAAAATGGAGTGAGGTAACCAGTGGTGTACCACAGGGATCAGTATTAGGTCTTCTGCTATTCCTAATCTACATTAATGATTTAGATTCTGGTATAGTAAGCAAACTCGTTAAATTTGCAGACGACACAAAAATAGGAGGAGTGGCAAACACTGTTGAAGCAGCAAAGGTCATTCAAAATGATCTAGACAGCATTCAGAATTGGGCAGACACATGGCAAATGAAATTTAATAGAGAAAAGTGTAAAGTATTGCATGCAGGCAATAAAAATGTGCATTATAAATATCATATGGGAGATAGTGAAATTGAAGAAGGGAACTATGAAAAAGACCTAGGAGTTTATGTTGACTCAGAAATGTCTTCATCTAGACAATGTGGGGAAGCTATAAAAAAGACTAACAAGATGCTTGGATATATTGTGAGAAGTGTTGAATTTAAATCAAGGGAAGTAATGTTAAAACTCTACAATGCATTAGTAAGACCTCACCTAGAATATTGTGTTCAGTTCTGGTCACCTCGTTACAAAAAGGATATTGCTGCTCTAGAAAGAGTGCAAAGAAGAGCAACCAGAATTATCCCAGGTTTAAAAGGCATGTCGTTGCAGACAGGCTAAAAGAATTGAATCTATTCAGTCTTGAACAAAGAAGACTACGAGGCAATCTGATTCAAACATTCAAAATCCTAAAAGGTATAGACAATGTCAACCCGGGGGACTTCTTTGACTTGAAAAATGAAAAAAAGACCAGGGGTCACAAATGGAGATTAGATAAAGGGGCATTCAGAACAGAAAATAGGAGGCACTTTTTTACACAGAGAATTGTGAGGGTCTGGAACCAACTCCCCAGTAATGTTGTTGAAGCTGACACCCTGGGATCCTTCAAGAAGCTGCTTGATGAGATTCTGGGATCAATAAGCTACTAACAGCCAAACGAGCAAGATGGGCTGAATGGCCTCCTCTCGTTTGTAAACTTTCTTATGTTCTTATGTTCTTAATTACCTGAAATTAATATTTTAAAAACTATACAGAGGTTGTATTACAAATGACAATAACTGGGGTTTTAAACACTGAATTAACACAAAAATGGTATCAATGCATTCAGCAAGGTCTGTGTTTTTGTTTAATATGTCACAGTTATGAGTAATATAATCGTGTGCTGTTGTTAGGGGTCAAAGGTTACATCAAGTCATGTTCTGTGCTGATTTTGGACCTTCTGAGTTTAGATAATCCTCAGATGTGTTCTGCCAGAGCTAGAAGTGATTAAGAAGGTTAACAATATTACTCAGATTATGTGTCAGCTTTTTACCAATTAGATTTGACCCATGTCTTACCATTTGGTTTTGACATAGTGTCAGATCTGCCCCTTTTTTTTACAACGGAATGTGTCATTTTATGAAGATTCCGTGAAAATGAACAGTATTCTGATTACCTAAAATCTATGCAAGTTATACATCTATTAAACCCTCTTTGTTTCTCCATTATATTAAACATCATGTTTTTCAATAGAAGACAATTTTAGAAACTATTATCTATGCTCTCGGACATAAAGTATTTCATCCTGTATATGTAACATGTTGCTTTAGGCCTATTATATCAGCTGAATCAACCTTAAGCTTCCTCAATTAAAAAGCATTTTCAGCAGCTATTAAGTATTGTTACTATGGGATGACTCTTTGTATTATACCTTTAATTACCTCCCGAGGAATATTAATGATTTCCTCCAGAAAAATATGTATAATTAAATAATGCATTATTTATTTCAATATACAGATAACAATAATGTTCAGTATATTAAAACCAGAAACGCAGTAAGGATTTCATTCCATTTAATTTAATTCCATTTCATATTATTCTCTCTCCTCATCCTCTTCATCACTACTATAGGCAATAGCTTGCTGTTCATCATCTTGTGTATTAAATGGATTAAGGCACTCCTCTGATGCCATAAAAACACCAAAAGATTAATCTCTACCGGTTCATCACCAGATCTGGTGCTCAGATAATAGTCTATAGGTCGAAGTTGGTCATTTAGGAAAGGGGCGCAGCTATGGTATCCAAACTCAATGACCCAGACGGTAAACGGTGTGGCATCTGAGGATTGGAGGAGCAGATGCGCTCATTAACCTAGGGGTCATGAGCGAGGATATAAATAGGGGTCATAGCGGATGTGCTCTGTTCCTTGGTAAATGGTTAGAGACAACCTACAAGGAGCTGGTGTTACCATCCTGTAAATCGTGAGTTTGTTTTGTCTGTTAGTGTTTGTTATAACTGTCTGTTTGTTTTAAACTAGACTTCCTATAACACGATTGGAGCTGCAGCAGAAGCCAGCATAAAACCAGACATCACTTTCACCCCTGCATTTCACGGAGAACTGTAATACACCACTTGCACTTATTTCACTATCACTAAGAACTGTGTTTGTGTTTTGTGTTTAGTGTTGGTGTGTAAAACTGGACTTTTTAATTTATGTAGCATCCCGCTACCACTTTGCCACCCTAGTTTCTTCCTCCCTGTGTTAATGGCCGTTGGGAATTTGAATAACATACTATCCATGAAATGCTGGTATTCAAATGCTTCCATTTAAGCAGGCTTTTGAATATTGTTTATTTTATTGGCCTCCTGCTGTTTTGAATGCCATGAACTTCATGAACATACACCCCAGGTCAGGTGTAGGGCTTATACTTGCTTAGTACCTGTTCCAGATTTTAGCTTGTTTGAGTATCTGGCTTTTAACCCTTTGCAGTCCATTTATTAAGTGCGCGTCAGGTCCAATTTATTTTCACACGCGCAGTTAATTTTAGATGCACTATTTAAAAGTATTTTTTTTCACAGTCAAACGGGTTTAAAAGGCCCTGCATATCAACAAAGCACTCACTAGGCATCTCCAGCCCCGCCCCTCCCTTTCGTTCGCTATAGCTTTCACGTATGCTAATAAATAAATGATAATACTAATAATAATAATAATAATAATAATAATAATAATAATAGTCGTACATACCGATCAATCATCTCCTGATCACTCGTTTTATCACCAAACTCCTCAATAATGCAATCCAAGTCATTATTTTATTACTATAACATCTCAAAAAAGCTCTGCAAATGTCAGTGATAGTCTCTGTGTGCTGATGCAGTATCAGACAGCTTGTTTCCTTATGACCGCCCATATGGGATGCCAGGGGCAAGTATGACTATTCATGAGATACGCCTTTTTTTCCGCTTGTCTCGGCTCCTGTCGCTCCCACTCAGCCATTGAATGGTTTTCTCGGCTTTTTCTGGAGAAAAAACGACTAGAAACCCGTTTTTTGCATTTTTTTGATGATGTAGGACTAGGTCCGACAATGGACCGCAAAGGGTTAAAATAAGCCTGTAATTTTAGTCTACTGCACTCCTAGACCAATACTTTATTTTTAGTTGAACTATCTCACATCTCTGTGTCCAGCTTTCAACAGAATTGTACTCAGGTGATTTTAAAATTCATATGGACACTGTGAACTGTTCATTTGCTGCTGACTGAGTTTATTGTATTGTTTTGGCCATGTTCAGCATGTCAATGTTCCTACACATAGTCATGGTCACATTCATCTCATTATCACTGGTGGTTTGTCAGTTTCTGACCTCCATTATGTGAGCTTGGCATTTCAGACCATATGGCTGTTATATTTGATCTGATTACTCCTTTACCCTTGTGTAATACCAAGCGTGTTATGAAATTTCATAATTTAAAATGTGAACTGAATTTATATCTGTAAATTTATTTATTCATTATTACTCATAAACTATTATTTATAAATATTTATTTTGAGAAAACAATTGAGTAGTGTTCGTTATTGCTTATAAAGATCCTGAGAATACACATTTATTATGGCATTGTACTGTGTTTGCTTATAATAGCCATTTGTAGTTAGCACTATTTATTGTTGTTCTTGCTGTTTAAAAAATACTGCCCATAATAGGAAGTTCAGAGTTTAGCGAGTTAGTGAGAGACAGGAGAGCAGTTTCAGCGGAGTGAGCAGAGCGGAAACCAGATTGGAGAGGGTCGAGCAAAAGTTAGATAGGAAAGCAGAGAGCTGGCGGTGTACTGCCTGCTCGAGGGTTTTTGAGAGGAAGGGTAAGAGGGAGACAGGACAGTAGTTCTGGAGGGAGGTGGGCTCAAGGGTAGGTTTTTTGAGGAGGGGGTGATAGAAGCTTGTTTTAAGGCAGAGGGAAAGAGGCCAGAGAGGAGAGAGGTGTTGAGAAGGGAGTAGATGAAGGGGAGTAGAGCAGGAGCAGCAGATTGAAAGAGGTGAGTGGGGAGGGGGTCCAGGGCCGACATGGTGGGTTTGTGGTCCTGAAGGAGGGAGGAGAGGTCAGAGACTGAGAGGGGAAAGAAGAAAGAGAACATAAGAACATAACAAAGTTTACAAACGAGAGGAGGCCATTCAGCCCCTTCTTGCTTGTTTGGTTGTTTGTAGCTTATTGATCCCAGAATCTCACCAAGCAGCTTCTTGAAGTATCCCAGGGTGTGAGCTTCAACAACATTACTGGGGAGTTGGTTCCAGACCCCCACAATTCTCTGTGTAAAAAAAGTGCCTCCTAAACTCTAGTATTGATGATTGCAATGCATTTTTCTTTGGTATTTCAACATGTTTTTTTCTCGATTGTGGCTTGTGCAAAATGTTGTTGTTAGAGTTTTAACAAGAATAAAGAATCACAAGCACATTACCCCATGTGTTAGCAGCCGTACACTAGCTTCCTGTACAGGATACTGTTCATTTGGTTGATTTTATGTTCCTGCCTCTAACTTATAAAGCTTTAAATGACCTTGCTCCCCTACATATAAAATATTTGCTGTCCTTACGTCCCTAGTCGCTCTCTTAGACCTCAGGACAATGTTTTACTCAGTATTCCATTGATACAGAGAGAGAAGGCAGGTGGCAAAGCGTTCCTCTTTAGAGCCCCAACGTTGTGGAATATCTGGCACGATTTGTAAAGGAGGCACCATCTCATGCTGCTTTTAAATTAGGATAAAAAACACATTTTACTAATGCAGCATGCATTTTAGAGGGAATATTTATCATCCTATTGTATACTGCTTGTTTTTATTTTTATGTAACTTTTTTTGTATTATTTGAATATTTTTATGTAACTTTTTTTGTATTATTTGAATGTATGTAATTTAAAGGGGCATTTTATCATCTTATATTTTACTATTTCTCTAAATGGTTTTGTATATTAATTTGAGTTATTCCTATCTGTACAGTGCTTTGAGGAGCTTTATCATGAAAGGTGTTGTATATAATAAATACAGATTGATTGATCCCCTCAGCGTGTGTAATATTGCTTAGAGGCAGAGACACTATCACATTGAATTGATCGGTGTATATTTTTGCTGATTTCTCATTTGAAAATTTGAACAAAAACTGATAATTAAAAAATGTGACATTTCAAAATCTAACATGAAATACGGTTCTACTATTATGGCTTCTGGTAGACTTCTGCGATATCATTTTGTAGTTTTTTTGATTACATGGTGTTAAATAAAATATCTAAAGTATGTTCATATATAGGTTTGTTTTAAAATGATGTCTCAAGCTTACAATTGTAGGTGATGGAAAAATTTTGGCAATAGCTGTAAAGAATGATTTTTTTTTTTTTTTTTTTTTTTTTTTTTAAAGTACAGAATTGGTAATTGCAGATGACGTCTTGATGCTAAACAATGCCTACAGGGCCCTGTTAAAGCTCATATGTGCATATTAAGGGCATGCAGATTTCTGAGTAACCTTTAAGGTATTTCTTGTGACAGTCAATAATTGAAATCAAACAAGCCCTTTAATTTAATTGAAACTAGCATTGTGAAATCAAAAGGATAAAATAAATGTAAGCTCACTGGATTTAGTTTGATCGTGATATATATTAATGAAACTGCACCACTCATGGTTCGTTGCCCCTTTAAAAACAGACCCAGGACACAGGAAATGGAGGTTTAAAAAGTGCGGACATGCTTTTTTTTTTGAATGACACATCACCAAAAGAAAATAAACAAAACCAACCAACCAACAAACAAACAATCAACACATCTAGCTCTTTCTTGAGCACTAACTAAACAACACTGGAACCTAACTATAAAACAGAACAGCTAAGCTGGTTTACCTGTAACACAAAAACAAAAGATTCAAACAAAACAAAACCAGACAGGTTTACACTACATTTTCTTGTGATTCGCGTGTGTCCACTAACAAGCGGGCGCTCCCCACTGCAGCCCAGAACAGACTGGCTGCTTTCCTTTTATATCCTGCGCCTGGCTCTAATTTACAATAATCACCAGGTGCAGGGGATAATCACTAATCAAACAATTAAACAATTAAACTCAATCAATGCGTATTTGCACATGGTTTTCATGCAGGGTGGATATGAACCCCCTCCCTGCTATCTTACACATCCTCCCCCTTGTCTTTCCAAAACACCGGCCATTTGACGGCCACTTCCCTCCACAATTAAAAGACCACCCACCCTCAAGTCCCATCGTTTTAATCTTCGCCTTTTTCCACGGGGGCTTGAGGGTGGGTCGGTCCTTCCTCTGGCACACTCAGGAAGGGACCACACACCAGCAAAAAGGGACCTGGACGGCTTGCCCTGGGCGACTGTAGCGCAGGCCGGTGACAGGGAGCAAGGACTGGCAGGCAGAGGTGCACGGCTGTGGAAAGGCACAGCAACGTCTTGGATCTCAGGGGGAGCGGAGCAGTAGGCAGGTGGAATGGAGCAACCAGCAAGGGGAGCAACCAGCAAGGGGAGCGCCAACGACGTCTGCTTTTTGAGCACTGACGTCTTCCTCCTGCGCAGCGACGTCTGGGTTGCAAGGGGAAGTGGAGTAAGGGACCAGGCAAGCGACTGTGCCTTGTGCCTGGCTGTCCTGCGACCTGGGAACAAGGTTGAGTGGAGGGAGGTCGAGGCATTCCGGGCTGGTGTCCATGTAGCTGGAGCACAGGACCGCACTTGATAGCGCCGGAGTGCCCCCTCTGTTGCTGAGGCTCTGTTGGAGGCGAGCTGCTCACCTCCTCCCCCTTGACTTCAGCCGGTGACTCCGGTGACAGGAACAACTCCACCTCCTCTGGCTCTCGGGACGGCAGCTCCACCCCATCTGGCTCTCCGGTCGGCAGCTCCACCCCCTCTGGCTAGCCGGACGGCAGCTCCACCTCCCACTTCTGGAGCAGAAGGTCCAGCTCTGTAGGCTCTGGCTCCAGCAGGCCTAACTCCACTCTCTACGTCTTAGTCTGCTCCACTTGAGCCGTGGTGTTTCTGTTGATCCTTGCGATCAATTCTTCTATGCTTTCCTTTTTTTTACTCTGGGTCTTCAGGGTCTCCCACACAAGTTGCCACCATATGTAATAAAACTGCACCACTCACGGTTCGTTGCCCCTTTAAAAACAGTCCCAGGACACAGGAAATGGAGGTTTAAAGTGCTGACATGCTTTTTTTTTTAATGACAATCACCAAAACAAAATAAACAAAACAAACACCTAGCTCTTTCTTGAGCACTAACTAAACACAACACAGGAACCTAACTAAAACAGGACAGCTAAGCTGTTTACCTGTAACACAAAAACAGAAGACTCAAACAAAACAAAACAATGCCTTTATTTAAAAAAAAATAATAATTGATATAAGCATATTAATATAAGATACATTTGTTTGAATGAATTATGAAATCATGAGGTTTGTTGACTGAGACAGGGTGGTGAGAACAGGGAATGTAGTTGTACTGCTGTTCCATTTCACATTTGACCTAGTTTCCCACTGTAAATGCCTGACTATTGACGAGTGTAATGTCATTGAATCAGTCCTGCACACCTGCTGCTGTTGCAAAGCACACAAAGAGATCATCGATTTGCATTTTAACATGGATCATCAAATCTATATGCTTGCAGACAGAAATGGTTCTGCTTGCAATCACCTCTAATCGATTGCACCTGCACACTGTGAATGTGGCCAAGGCTATGATGCTCTAATCAGCACATTTTACATTTTTAAGAGACTTTAGTGACAAAATGGCCAATAAAAAAAAAATACCTTGCTATCAAGAGTAAATGGGTTTGAAAAACTCACAAACACAAATATAAACTACAAAAATAAATATGATATTGCATATTGAAACTCAACATGCACAAAATCTAGTAAATAAACACAACAACATATTTGTAAACACATACCTGTAACACAGTACAAATATCATGATATCCATCAGAAAATATAAAGGACAGCAAGAACACCTAATACACAGAAAAAGAAATAGTCTTTCATAGATTATTATATAATGATCGTATTTAAAAGTGATTGGGATCTGACTGGACAAAATAATGCCATAGAGCCTATGTCTTTCTCTACTGGGAACTTTGATTCCTCAAGGATTTTTTATGTACTGTAGTTAAAATTAGTTCCTTCCTCCCTGTGTTAATAGCCATTGGGAATTTGAATACTAAGCTGTCATTGATACGCTGGTATCCAAATGCATCCATTTTAAAGCAGGCTTTTGAATATTGTTTCTTTTATTGGCATCCCTCTGTTTTGAATGCCATGAACTTCATGAACATACAACCCAGGTCAGGGATTTTCCTATCCATTCCAATAGTTAACCATCTGGCCCAACAAACATACAGTACAACACGAAAACAGAGGACCTAAAATAGAGCCCTCTGGAACAACGCAGACAACGCCGATTTCACACCCCCAACAGAGACCTAAAATAGAGCCCTCTGGAACAACGCAGACAAGGCCGATTTCACACCCCCAACAGAGACCTAAAATAGAGCCCTCTGGAACAACGCAGACAAGGCCGGTTTCACACCCCCAACAGAGACCTAAAATAGAGCCCTCTGGAACAACGCAGACAAGGCCGATTTCACACCCCCAACAGAGACCTAAAATAGAGCCCTCTGGAACAACGCAGACAACGCCGATTTCACACCCCCAACAGAGACCTAAAATAGAGCCCTCTGGAACAACGCAGACAAGGCCGATTTCACACCCCCAACAGAGACCTAAAATAGAGCCCTCTGGAACAACGCAGACAAGGCCGATTTCACACCCCCAACAGAGACGAACTGAACCCTATCGAGATAGGGCAGTGTATACAATGCCAGTGGAACAATTATTAATAATATATATAATATTAATCTGTACACTTACAGTAGTTATGTACAATTTACCGTTAAAAGGGCCTAACCTGGAACTAGAGGATCGTAAAACCAATTTGTATTCATACTGTAAATACCATACATATACCACGTATAGTTTCAAAGAGTACAGAAATGTCATTTTAAATGGATTACTGTTTGATAAAACAAATATTTTTTATCTACAGACTATACGCTACAGTATATAACACAAGACACACATACACGCTAAATAGCTTTGCATATTAAGAAACTGCTACTAAAATGTAGTTAGTTTATTTTAAAGGTAATTAGATAATAACGGTGAATGCAGGTTGTTTACAAACACGCTACGTTTATTTGCCAAAACTAAGACGTTTAAATAAACCAGGCCCCAACAAAATGTAGCCCCGTTATTTGTTGGAAAGAAACAATACAAAATAAAACACATTTTGATCCTTTTCCTGTGTGTCTTACAAGATTTAAAATGTAAATCACTCACCTAATTCACCGTCCCAAAAACTAAACTGCAACTTTTCCACTTCAACAACTTACAAGATGGCGGGTTATTTGAAAGTTACATTCTTGGCACGTCACTGGCTGTCGTTTGCGGCCAGCCAACGTGAACCGCAGCAGCAGCAATGTCCCCCACCTGGGATTGAATCCACGACTCTCCGGTCAAGAGTCCAGAGCCCTGACCACTACTCCACACTGCTCTATTTCTTAGAGCTAAGAACATGTATTCTGTCGTGTTTTATATATATATATATACACACACACACACACACACACAACATTTATAAATATCAAGAAACAATTGGATTTAAGCATATACTATTTCATGAATTAAATTTATCAGGTATGTGTTTTCCTTATTACTGATAATAATGGAATGAATAACTATTATTTTATTTATAAATATTTATTTTGTGAAAATAATCAAGAGTAGTGTCCATTATTGCTTATAAAGACCCTGAGAATAAACGTGTATTATGTCATTACAATCACTCAGGTCTTGTCATTTGCCCAAACATCAATATTTTTTAGCAAAACTTTCAGAAAGTATTGTAAGGTCCCTCGGGTCACAGAATAACACATTTTATACATGTATCTGTAAGCAGAATGCATAATTAAAAATATGTCATTTCTTTTTACAATTGTGTTGAAAAAAAAGCGAAAAGTTTGTATGGTTTCTGAAGTACTTTATAATGTTGTAAAGTATGAATATTATGTTGTGCTCCTATTGTAATTGTGACAGCTCTTGACTTCTTTTTAAAAAAATCAAGTTTGATATTCATGAAACTGTTCTGTAACATTTATGGTTACGTTAACAATGGTGAAACAATGTATTTGTTTTCTTCTTTATCTGTGATCCTGTTGTGTGCATTCTCTACTCTCCATGACATTGATGCATTCCTAATCCTGATGGTGCATTGGATATGCATCATGGACTTGTCTCTAGAACTAAGCTAAAACAATTCTGGAAAAGTTACTGTCATACATTTCAAGGAGAACTAACAATATGACTACATTTACGTTCCCACCTTTGTAATTTTTGAGCATGAAGTTTACTGGAACAAGGAACGTTCGGCAGCAGAGTGACTGGAATTAAGGATTGCAGCAAAATGAAAAATTGCAGCGCTTGTAAAATGGATGTCAAGGGGCACTAGAGTAGAGTCCAAATCTCAGTTACGCCACAATTAGTTTTTGATTAAGGGGTGTATACTCCTTTCAGAAATACAAGTATTCCAATAAGAAATTGAAGAACCCTTGCACTCATTTCAATACTGCTTCTCCTGAGTTCATAAAGGACACAAGTGAGTTATTTTTGAAGTTTAAGCACTTGTAGGGAAAAAAAAACATTCAGAATCTTTCATTAAAAAAAGCAGAGGCTAACTCCTCCCTCTGCATTACATCGATTGCATTTTTAGCAACTGATTTTAACAAGCAATCCAATATTCTCCAGTGAAATTCAATTCAATTCAAAATACAAATGGAATCAATAGTTAGTATCACTATTTTTAAATAATGCTCAACATACTGCTTAAAACTGCGGAAGGGTACACCAATGGCAATTGTTATCAAGAGTGTAAGGGCAGGATATTCAAAAGATCGTAAATGATAGCTCCAGTGTTAATCAAGAAATTGGTATGTAGCATTGATTTTTCGGCATTTCCAAGCGGTCATTGTGCCTATTTTGTTATTAAATAATCATCCTAATGTGATTTCTGAAATTATGTTGATTTACGAAATAATGTTAATAAGAACATAAGAATATAAACATAAGAAAGTTTACAAACGAGAGGGGGCCATTCGGCCCATCTTGCTCGTTTGGTTGTTAGTAGCTTATTGATCTCAGAATCTCATCAAGCAGCTTCTTGAAGGATCCCAGGGTGTCAGCTTCAACAACATTACTGGGGAGTTGGTTCCAGATCCTCACAATTCTCTGTGTAAAAAAGTGCCTCCTATTTTCTGTTCTGAATGCCCCTTTATCTAATCTCTATTTGTGACCCCTGGTCCTTGTTTCTTTTTTCAGGTTGAAAAAGTCCCTTACCTTAACCAGCAGTGCTTCTTGCGACTATTTATTTTGTTTGCAAGGGAATTTATTAGCAAATCCATGTTAATTGTCTTAATTTATCAGCCGTTAATTTGCGCTTGGAAAAGGAGGGTTTTAATTAATGAAACAGTATACAAACTCCCCTTGAAACAGAATTTTAACAGACCGCGGGTGACAATACAGAGAGAGAGAGTGTACAGGAGTTAATTTTTTACAGACAGCCTAGATAATTCAATATTTGTAGTTATGAAAATATTTTAGGCTTTTCTATACTTATAGTGGTTATTAAGAAGATTTATTCACTTGTTTAACCAGTGTAACCTTAGAGAATGTTTGTTGTATTGCTAAAATGATATACCGTTATTTGTACGAAGTGTTACTACCAGGAAATTATCATTGCAACTGTAGCCTATTTGAATTCTGCATACATACATTATATGACAGCTGATCTCTACTGTAGATTTTATTTTAATTGTATCGGGGGTGTTTTATCAGGTTTTATCAATTCAAACCGAAAATCAGAAGCCCTAAATATATATAAGGCTAGATTTACTGGAATTATTTTCTCAGCTATACGTACTATAAGTGCTGTTGGACAAACCACCAAGGTTTTGGCAATGAAGCTGGTTTATTCACTGGCAGCTCTGCACATAGTGATTTCTTATTTCATTGAGTCGAAGCGTGTACTCATACACATACACTGCATGCACACTGGAAATAATGACTTGGATCACATTATTGAGAAGTTTGGTGATAAAACGAGTGATCAGGAGATGATTTATCAGTATGCACGACTATGAAGAGGTATGTGATAAATACAGCAAACAAGAGGTGGGGTGGGGCTGGAGATGCAGAGCCTTTTAAACCTGTTTTACTGTGAAAAAAAATACTTTTAAACAGCGCATATAAAATAAACAGTGCGTGTGAAATTGGACTCGCTGAATAAATGGACCGTTTAGCTAAATGGTATTTCTATTACAGGACAAGTGCTCACTTATCCATCATAATATCTGTCATGGTCCATCTCTCAGAGAAAAGGGGCAGCACACACCTATTACAGTGGCGAAGCACAGGAATGCTTGTACAGTAAAAACATTATTATTATTATTTGTTTATTTAGCAGACGCCTTTATCCAAGGCAGCTTACAGAGACTAGGGTGTGTGAACTATGCATTAGTTGCAGAGTCACTTACAATTATGTCTCACCCGAAAGACAGAGCACAAGGAGGTTAAGTGACTTGCTAAGGATCACACAATGAGTCAGTGGCTGAAGTGGGATTTGAACCGGGAACCTCCTAGTTACAAGCCCCTTTTCTTTAACCACTGGACCACACAGCCTCCTTAAACAGTAGGTGGAAACCCAGCTAATTGCTAAAAACATATGAGGGTGTGGCTTACCCTACTATTTAGGCTCCAGTCCTGTCCTTGGTGTTCATTATCTGTTTTCAATGCCAACAGAGAAGGTTTAACTCATCTGCCTGCTGACAACATCATAACATTGTGGTAAGAGAGAATGTGTGACACATATATATATATATTGTTTAGTTCACTGTTCTTAAAATATAGAGGCAATTTCTTGCCATCTTAAATGTATATTACTTTAATGTTGTTGATTGTGATTTGCCTGCTTCCATGGGATGCTCTTTTATTTCAGCTAACAAAAAAGAATAATGAGATACCTGCTTTCATTTACAAGGCTAACATGAACAGTGATGCATTGTGATTAAAACTAAAGTTTTTACATGTGTCTCCCACACCAAGACACACTAAGTTTTAGTTTTACTTGGCTTTTATGATGATGGTACACAAATGATATCTTATGTTTTACGATAAAGTGTAAAACACGGTTTTGTTTTACCATGCTAGCTTGTTTCTATTACTAACTACTTTATCATTTTAACAATTTAAAAAATATATTTCCTGGACAATTTAAAAGGACTGTCAGTTGTGATATGGTAAACACAAAGTCTACTTGTATATCTAAAGGAAGATTTACAGTCAAACTTAACTGTCAAAGTTAAGGTTGCTCTGTAATTAATCTATTAACATCAGCATGATATTTCAAAACATAAATGCAGAATGTAACTGGTAACCACAGGATTACTTTACAAACAACAAACGTGCAAATTACAATTGCAGAAAAGTCATAACATAAAAAAAACAGTACAATAAAATTAACTCAGTTATGACCAACTCAACAGTGTTACAATGCAGTAAGATCTTGTATGTGTCCTGTTAATCATTAATCTTTCTCTCACCAGATACTCTTGACCAGTGAAACCCAGTTCCTTGTTGAGGCATTCAATGCACAATGGATTATTTCTACTCAAACTCAACTCTTAGTACCAAATTTGATGTGGAATGTAAAGATAATCGGGCTGGGCTTCTATTCTGGGCAGTTCTGGAGGCTCTAACTGCCATTCTGGGTTTGCCAGCCAATGTGATAGTGCTGTGGATTTTACTGAGGAAACAAACTGCCCTCTCCTCTTCTGAGGTGTTCATAATTAACCTGACTGTCATGGATGCTTTGTTTTGCCTCAATGCACCCGTTGATTTATATAATTATTACTTTCTGAAGAATACAATTGTTTACACAGTAACAGATATGATGTGTAATTTGAACCTGATAGGAGCTCCTCTGTTCCTTTGTTGTATCTGTGTGGAGCGTTACATGGCGGTGGTGCATCCAGTCACCTACCTGGGGTTCAAGTCGCTCACCTATAGAGCGGTGTGCTCTGCTGTGGCTTGGGCTATTACTATTGCCTTCTCCATCTCTCTAGGTCTAGCAACCTATGAAATGTGTGCATATGTTGTCTCAGGTTACAGCTGTGCCATATTTATTGTCATGATATTCTGTAGCATCTCCATCCTGAGGGTCCTGAGGAAGTCGACACCAGGGAAAGACGAGATCCATCCCATGATGAAGAAAGCCTTCCAGATGGTTTTTACCATTTTAATGATTGTGTTAATTTCCTTTTTCCCAGCAGTAGGCATGGTCCCATTTGAACCCTATTTCAATGAAACTACATTTAAATGTTATATAATGCCAGTATGCTATTCTTTTTTTACCCCCAGTAGCTGCATACAGCCTTTGCTCTACCTGGCTCATGCAGGTGCATTGTCTTGTGGGTAGTTTCCATGCAATGGAGGGTGCTGTATAGCACTGAGCCCCACTCCATGAAGTCAACAGAAAACATGTTCCATTTAGAGCAAGTAGCTTCTAATTAGATGTTTCTGTCCTTTTTAACTATTACGATGTTTTCAATAGAGAATTTGTGCTGTAAATTTCAAACAGCTACAAGCACCTCAATCAAGAAATACACCGACATCAATGAAATTCATTATTTAAGAATTGGCACTGAGGCCAACTCAAAGCAATTGCAAACATCATTACAAGTTTGAAATGTCATGTTACGCTAATTGCTCTAACTGTTTAATGCTACTCTTTATTGGCTGATTTCACTATAAGGTGGTGTAATTATATTACACCACTTTATAATAACTTCAGGGAGTTTTATTGTGTAAAAGTTGCTTGCCTCTCCATTGTAAATAATTTCATTCTGTCAGTTGGCTTAGTCTCCAAATCAAAGCTTCACTACATTTTAGTATATACTATGCATATTTTACTTTGTATAAATGCCATTAAGAATTGCAAATAAGATTTTTCTAGGGTGAAAATACTAGGATGTTCAAATTATTTTTAGTAAAATATACCATTTTAAATACTCATGATTGATTTATATTGTTGAATATTTTAATTTTAGATGGTTTTTTTAACAAGGGAACTTGATTGATTATAGCTGTAAAGCACATGTGTTATTAATGTCTATACTTAATGTTTATCCAAAACAATTCTAAAAGAGACTTCTTGTAAGTTTTATTGTAGGTATGGTAAGGTCCACAGTCACAAGGACACACTTTGAAATCTGTAATTAAGAACTTTAAATATTATAGTATGACAGCTTGTTGGTCAATTTTAGTAATGGCATTGCCTGTCTGGTTATAGAATACCGAATCCATTGGAGAGACTGATGCTAAAATGTTAAATAATATGTATACATGAGAATTGTTGGATATGTTTATAAATGCATATTAATGGATTTTCAAAGTTAAAAGTGAATAAAGAATGGTAACTTACAGTAAATCACACAAGCACTTGAGCGTTTGTCTGTTTATTATTCATGGGTAGTTATCTAATTGATGTGGATGATTCTGTTGAAGTCTGAAATAAACAGTTTAAGAACAGAAGCTCCTGTGTTAATTACCATTGCATGGAATCCTCTGCAAGCAGATTGCACTGCAGTACCTGTGCTTTACCTTTCAATTAATCTATAAAACTCAGGATTACATCTGTAGCTCGACTACAAACTGTACCAATTTGACATTTTAATCAAAATTACACACATGTTGTTTTAACCCTTTAAGGACAGTGATCATGTAAATACGATCATACTGAAGTTTCTTTCTGGGCCCGTGTGACAGATATACAGTGATTCTTGGTAGTAAATCTTCCTCCCAACCTGTGAGGGCACTAAGTAGCAAGAACAGAGTACCTTGTATAGGTTGGCCCGACAGTTCTTTCCCAGGGTTCAAGGGAAGTCGGCCAGCCAGAAAGGGGGCAGAACTCCGATGCATTAAATCATCGACCCGGAAGGGAAACAATGTGGCAGTCGTGGATTGGAGAGGCGGTTGCACTCGTTTACCAAGGGGTCATGTGTGACTGCATAAAAGGGGACGGAGAGATGCAATCTGTTCCTTCGCTTTGGTTTACGAATAGAAACCGGAACGACCTGTGAGAGAACCTGTGATAACGTATCATGAGTGTAATGGCTAAACACGTTCCAGAGCTGTCGCCAAGGGCCAGCAAAAAACCCAGAATAATACTGCACTATTGTCACAAAATAAATTTCTATCACCCACCACGAGCACACTACCGTGGGGATGGATACACCGTATTTGGGACTGCAACCCTGTTATTATTTACCCCGTGCACTACACCTTGTTGTGTATTGCCAGGCATTATTATTTGGTCACCAGACCTGGATTAAAAAAAAAACAGTTTTCCAACTGGATTATAAACCTCTGTCTGTTGATTACGCACCGCATCACTCCTGCACCTGTACACAATAAACCACTTTGCCACAGCCCATGATCAGGTAAATATGATAAAAGCACACATCAATGTATTGACTCACTGGGCCACAATACTTTGCCTTACAGGTTGGAAACACATATCATTGGACAGGGAACGTGTGATGTCACTGGGACGGTGTGACAGAGGTAATATGCTTCCTGGTGATAGACCTGTGAGGGCGCTGGACTGGCCCTGCCCTGGACTGGATGGCCAGACAATTCATTCTCACGGTTAGGCGAAAGTCGGCCATCTAGAAAGGGGGCGGAGCTATGGTACACTAAATCATCGACCCGGAGGGAAACAATGTGGCAGCCGCAGATTGGAAGAGTGGTTGCAGTCGTTAACCAAGGGAGCGTGATTGACTGTACATAAGAGGACGTAGCGAGGTGATCTCTTCCTTTGTTATGTAACGCGAAACCGGAAGGAGAACCGTATTGTAACGTGAGTGTTTTGTTTGTTTTGTCGTGTCTAAAAACTGTTTGTTTGTTGTTATTAGATGGCTAACACGATCCGGAGCTGTCGCTAAAGGCCAGCACAAAACACGGACAACACTGCACTTGTTTCACGATTGATTGTATTTGCACCGCGAGCACTACACACTCACTTGGGACTTGTGACCGTGTTTGTGTTTAGTGTAGGCGTTTAAATTTCATGTCTATTATTTCATGGCTGACCAGTGGATTTAACATAGCAATACGCATAGCTGTGTATTGCCTGTTCTCATTATTGTTTACTGTTGTCATCAGACTTTGGATTATAAATAAACCCATCATTTCACCAGTACTTTGTTGCTTGTCCTTGTCTTGAGCACTGCATCACCCCTACACCTGCACATTGCAAACCACTTTGCCACAGACTGGGATTTCATTTTTAAAGGGCTGTAACAGGGCGAGGATCCCTGTACATGATTGTTTATTTATTTTTAGAACGGGGTCTCCCCCTCCGCCGCTGTGTCTCATTTGTGTTATTTTGTATTTGTGTTTTATGATTTATGTGTTTATTATATAGGACGAGCGAGGTGCCGTCCTTCAGGGTCTTGTATTTGTTTTGTTGTATTATTATTGTTATTATTATTGTTGTTGTTATTGTTATGATTTACTTATTTATAAAGGACAGTGAATAACCGAGTGTGTTGTGGATTTTAATGGATGTTGTGTTATTTAAAAATACAATGTTTTCTTTGTTATTGTTTGGTTTGTATGTGCTCTTTCAGATGCGATGGTAGCAGCTCGTATCTGCCAGACATCTCGTGAGAATGTGGATGGTGCCATTTATTGAATTATTGTTTAAGTGTTTGTAATTATTTTTTTAAAGCCACGGTATATAAGCCTGCAGTTCTCCCTGCTCTGGGTGGGTGTACAGTGGAGAGTACGGGAGAGCGAGAGGAGAAAGGAGAAAAGAAAATGATACAGGATCAGTGACAGCGTTTGCCCAGCCTGACCTGTATTGGCTGTTCTGAGTTTGTGATTTGTTTTGTTTTGAACTTTTATTTTCTTTTTCTTTTTTCTTTTTTTTTAAATAATTTAGTCGTTGCCAATTAGTTTTTATTATTTTCTCCCCAATTTGAAATGCCCAATTATTTTTAGGCTCAGCTCACCGCTACCACCCCTGCGCTGACTTGGGAGGGGCAAAGATGAACACACACTGTCCTCCGAAGCGTGTGCAGTCAGCCGTCCGCTTCTTTACACTCTGCAGACTCACTGTGCAGCCGCCTCAGAGCAACAGCGTCGGAGGACAACGCAGCTTACAGGCAAGCCCTCAGGCACCCGGACAGACTACAGGGGTCTCTGGTGCGCGGTGAGCCAAGGACACCCTGGCCGACCTAACCCTCCCTCCCCCCGGGCGACGCACGGCCAATTGAGCGCCGCCCCCTGGGAGCTTCTGTCCACGGTCGGCTGTGGAATAGCCTAGACTCAAACTCGCAACGTCCAGGCTATAGAACGCATCCTGCACTCTGGAGAGTGCTTTTAGTGGATGCGCCACTCGGGAGCCCCAAACTTTTATTTTCGCTCTGTGAGAGTGTTTGTTTTTTTTTGTTAAAAATAAACGGCGTCGCAGCACCTTTGCACCGCAGTATTTTTTTGTTTGTTTTCTTCCTGGATCTGGCCTGACGTCACCACTTAGCCATCCTATCACAGCGGCGTAGACAGTTTATAGCAGCACGCTGAAACCAAACATCACAGGAACTGTTAGACATAAGAAAGAAACAGAAAACACTGTAAATTCGATGTATTTCACATAATTATATTAGCATATTTGTTCTGTCTCATGTGTTTTAATATATATATATATATATATTGTGAGATGGTAGGGAGGGGGTTAAAACCTCTCTGCAGAAAAAACATGTGCGGAATGCACATTTGTCTTGTTTAATTGTTTTGTTAATTGTTTTGTTTAATTGTTTTGTTAATTGTTTTGTTTAATTGTTTTATTGATTAATCTTTACCTGCACCTGGCTACTATTGAAAATTGGAGCCAGGTGCAGGGTATTTAAGGAGAGCAGTCAGTCTGCTCTGTGTGGCTGCTGAAGAGGGCAGAGGCCCGACTGTGCTGGTGTGTGGGTACAGCCGTAATTTAAAAAAAGAAAAAGGTAGAGTGAATCCTTTTTTGTGTGCTGTTTTGTTTGTTTGTTTTGTTACAGGTAAACAGCTTAGCTGTCCTGTTTTCAGTTTAGGTTCCTGTTTTGTTTTAGTTATTGCTCAAAGAAGAGCTAGGTGTTTGTTTTGTTTATTTTTGTTTTTGTGTTCATTAAAAATAGCTCAACCGCGCTTCAAAAACCCATCCGTGTGTGTTGGGTCGTGTTATAAAGGGGCAACGAACCGCAGAGAGGTGCGATTCTTTCACAATATATATATATATATATATATATATATATATATATATATATATATATATATGATATTGTCAGCTTGGGGCTCTGTTTCAGGATGGTAACCAGAGATCAAACCACTCAGTAGGCAGCAGTGAAAGTCAAAATAGTGCAGATTTTATTTACAGTGAAAGATTTAACAAACGTTATAAAGAAAATAAAAACCTAAAAAACTCATCGGGCCCTAGTCTATACTTCTTCAGGTCCCTAGCCCCAGACCAAATTAAACGAACAACACAGTCCCACACCCTCAGGAGGGTTGTTAGCTATTTTTCTTGCAGTTACTCCTTGCCTGTAATTCCATCAGTGGCCACTAGGAGGGTTCCCAGGTAAGTTTCTTGTCTCCTAGTTTGGGCAGTTGTAGTATTCTTGGTCTTGGTTGTGAACTTTCCTTCTTTTTTCAGGTTCCGCAAGTAAGCTCCACAGGTAAGCTCCGGGGCTATGGAGTGCAGCTCATGTGAACTGTATCCAGTTGTTGATCCATCACAATTTTTGGAAATCTTTTATTGTCAGAAATGTTCTCTTATAAATACATTAACACAGAAAGTCGCTGAACTTGAAAATCAAATCGTAACACACAGAGACATATATACAAGTGAGCAGTTTATAGAAAACAATGTTCATGAGATAAACAACACCTGGTTAACTTGTAGGTGAGACCTCTAACTTATTGGTCTCAAATGCTCATGAGGAACCAAACTTATTATCAAACGCTGCATATTCTATTATGGAGGGGTTACATAGAGAGGATGTTAACTTGAATAGACCATGGGTGACAGCTAGGAAAAGCCATAGAACATCTAAAAATAAACAACCAGAGGGTATTGTATTATCCAACAAATATCAAGTCTTAAGTACTGAAAAATTAGACGATACAGAAAGCAATGTAGATGTTTTATTGGTAGGTGACTTTATTATTCACTATGTTGATCGTGATTTCACTCATAAAGGTTCATTGAACAGGTCTGTAACCTGCCTTCCAGGAGCAAACATTCAGGACATTGATATTAGAATACACAAACTGGTAAGTGGTTCCAACAAAACACAAAAGGGGCCGGTAGTAATTGTGCATGTACAGTGCCGAGAAAAAGTTTGTGAACCCCAATGATAATTATGGAAATTCCATGGTTTTACCATGATAGCCTTCTTGAATCAAAACCTTTTCTTAAATATCCAATAGGGTTTATATTAACTAATTCCATGTCTTTTGAAACAAAATGATGTATGAATTAGACAAGCAATGAGTAATTAAGATTCAGGGTATGTGAAAAAGTAAGTGAACCCCTGGTTTTATCAGCACAATTAAGGGGATAATTAGAATCAGGTGTTTAAATAATTAGGTAGATCTTCAGGGGTGAGTTTGGGAGGCCCCATCCTATGTAAAGATCAGAAACTTTGTGAGTTTGGTCTTTACCATACAGGTCATGCCACGATTAAAATAAATCCCTGAGGACCTCAGAAAAACAGTTATTGATGCTCATCAGTCTAGAAAGGGTTATCCCCGCATAAAAGATTAATTCTCAAACTGAACGCATAGAGATTCAAGGAAATGCATGCACATGGATTAGGGAGTGGTTAACAGGTAGAAAACAGAAAGTACTGATTAGAGGAGAAACCAGTGAGGTAACAGTGGTGTACCACAGTATTAGGTCCTTTGCTATTCCTATCTACACTAATGATTTAGATTCTGGTATAGTAAGCAAACTTGTTAAATTTGCAGACGACACAAAAATAGGAGGAGTGGCAAACACTGTTGAAGCAGCAAAGGTCATTCAAAATGATCTAGACAGCATTCAGAATTGGGCAGACACATGGCAAATGAAATTTAATAGAGAAAAGTGTCAAGTATTGCATGCGGGCAATAAAAATGTGCATTATAAATATCATATGGGAGATAGTGAAATTGAAGAAGGGAACTATGAAAAAGACCTAGGAGTTAATGTTGACTCAGAAATGTCTTCATCTAGACAATGTGGGGAAGCTATAAAAAAGGCTAACAAGATGCTCGGATATATTGTGAGAAGTGTTGAATTTAAATCAAGGGAAGTAATGTTAAAACTCTACAATGCATTAGTAAGACCTCACCTAGAATATTGTGTTCAGTTCTGGTCACCTCGTTACAAAAAGGATATTGCTGCTCTAGAAAGAGTGCAAAGAAGAGCAACCAGAATTATCCCGGGTTTAAAAGGCATGTCGTATGCAGACAGGCTAAAATAATTGAATCTATTCAGTCTTGAACAAAGAAGACTACGCGGCGATCTGATTCAAGCATTCAACATCCTAAAAGGTATAGACAATGTCAACCCGGGGGACTTCTTTGACTTGAAAAAAGAAAAAAGGACCAGGGGTTATAAATGGAGATTAGATAAAGGGGCATTCAAAACAGAAAATAGGAGGCACTTTTTTACACAGAGAATTGTGAGGGTCTGGAACCAACTCCCCAGTAATGTTGTTGAAGCTGACACCCTGGGATCCTTCAAGACGCTGCTTGATGAGATTCTGGGATCAATAAGCTACTAACAACCAAACGAGCAAGATGTTCGTAAACAAAAAAACATTAAGAATCACAGTACAAGTATTAATGCAATTAAGAGCAAGATAAAATACATAGGCTTTACAAGGCTTCACTACGGTTTACCATTCTCTGTGCTTTACAAGGCTTTACTGTACTTTACCAGACCTCTGTTCACAATGCTTTGCCAGACATCTATGCTTTACAATGCTTCCCTATGCTTTGCCAGACATCCGTGCTTTACAATGCTTCCCTATGCTTTGCCAGACATCCGTGCTTTACAATGCTTCCCTATGCTTTGCCAGACATCCGTGCTTTACAATGCTTCCCTATGCTTTGCCAGACATCCGTGCTTTACAATGCTTCCCTATGCTTTGCCAGACATCCGTGCTTTACAATGCTTCCCTATGCTTTGCCAGACATCCGTGCTTTACAATGCTTCCCTATGCTTTACCATTACCTATGTGCTTTACAATACTTCCCTGTGCTTTACCATACCTCCATGCTTTACAATGCTTCCCTGTGCTTTACCAGACCTCTCTGTGCTTTACAATACTTCCCTGTGCTTTACCATACCTCCATGCTTTACAATGCTTCCCTATGCTTTACCAGACCTCTATGCTTCACAATGCTTTCCTATGCTTTGCCAGACCTCTGTGCTTTACAGTGTATCCGTGTGCATTACAATGTTTCTGTGCTTTACCATACTTTGCTTGATTTGCTTTGTCGTCATTCTTTTGGTATTTTACGTCTAAATGCTGAAAGCTAGATTTTAGCAACCTGAATCAAAACAACGCAGCACTAACTTTGTCCCACCTGTTGCTCAGTAGAGCAGGTCACAGAAAAGCAAGTACAGACGCACGATAGGCTGATTAAACATTTTTGTCATCTTAACAGTAAACAAGAAAGTTAACCGCTTTGATTAAATTATATTTCACCAAGTTTTTTTTTTGCCTAAGTGCTTAGAAATACAAAAAACGCCCATCTACAAAAGAAAGATGCGGAGTTTGCGTCGCTTGCGTTGTGCAGTAGTTCACGAGGTTTCTTTCCTCCCCTCACCAACTGAAAGTGTCCCGATTTTTCACTCTTGCTATCTGGTCACCCTAGGTCAAAATGGGAAAATAAATATGCACACAGGTTTAAGAGTTTAGTTTAGTAGAAAGGCTCGAATGAACAGAATTAAGACAGCTAGCCGAATGCTGACAAATAGCTTTAAATCGCTGTGGTTTGAAGAGATATGTGCGAGTTTCTGGAGTGTCATGACTATATAACTGCAAGCCCCGACGCTTTATCCTGTGTAAGGTGAAGAGGAGACGTGAGGATCCTAACTAGGTAATGGTAAGTAACTGACGTACTTTCATTGTATTTAGTAATGCTTAAAATGTAAGATTGTGTTCTCGCTGGTTCGGTGACGCTGCCTATTGGACTTTTTAAAGTGCATTCACTGCGAATATATGCAAGTACATTTATTTTCTGTATACTTAAAACATTTTAAATGGTTTACATGCGAGCTATATAGTGGTTGGGAGAGTCTAGAGACAGTTTTCCATTTTAAATATTTTGGGAACTGAAATGAGTGTGTGTTTTGAATGTGTACTGTAGCAATGCCAGGCATTAGCAAATAAAAGTTGCTTTAAGCTTCTTGCAATTTACCGTGAAAAAAATAGGCATTTTATTTTTCATACAGTATTTCACGCTATGAATTCATACTTTTATCAGCGCCGTGCATTTGGTTAATCAGGCAACGCGGTCAAACAAATAACGACTTCATCATGATTGGTGTTCGAGTCATGCTACAGACCTATCAAGTCAGTGGCATGTATGATTTTACAATTCATTAATCATTTTAAGGTATCTGTTTTAAAACTGCATAATTACTTCTACATAGTATCAGAAATGTAAAGTAGTAAGACCTCACCTAGAATATTGTGTTCAGTTCTGGTCACCTCGTTACAAAAAGGATATTGCTGCTCTAGAAAGAGTGCAAAGAAGAGCAACCAGAATTATCCCGGGTTTAAACAGAGTTGAGGAGAAGGAGGCAGAGATAGCCAGGAGGAAACCACTGCTCTCTAAAAATAATATTGCTGCCCATCTGAAGTTCACCAAAGAGTACATAGATGAGACACAAGGCTTCTGGAACAATGTTCTCTGGACAGACGAGTCAAAGGTAGAACTTTTTGGCCTCAATGAGAAACGTTATGTTTGGTTAAAACCAAACACTGGGGCTCCCGAGTGGCGCATCCAGTAAAAGCAGTCGCTAGAGTGCAGGATGCGCTCTATAACCTGGACGTCGCCAGTTCAAGTTCAGGCTATTCCACAGGTGACCGTGGACGGGAGCTCCCAGGGGGCAGCGCTCAATTGGCCGAGCGCCGCCCGGGGGGAAGGAGGGTTAGGTCGTCCAGGGTGTCCTTGGCTCACCGCGCAGCAGCGATCCCTGTAGTCTGGCGCCTGAGGGCTTGCCTGTAAGCTGCCCAGAGCTGCGTTGTCCTCCGACGCTGTAGCTCTGAGGCGGCTGCACGGTGAGTTCGCAGTGTGTAAAGAAGAGGGCGGCTGACGGCACACGCTTCGGAGGACAGCGTGTGTTCATCTTCGCCCCTCCCGAGTCAGCGCAGGGGTGGTACCGGTGAGCTGAGCCTAAAAAAAAAAAATGGGCATTTCAAATTGGGGAGAAAATAAAAAAAAACCAATTGGCAACGACTAAAATTAAAAAAAAAACAAAAAACAAACATTGCGTTCAAACAGAAGAACCTCATCCCAACCGTCAAGCATGGTGGTGGGAGTGTGATGGTTTGGGGCTGCTTTGCTGCCTCAGGACTTGGACGGTTGCCATCATTGACACAATCATGAATTCTGCACTGTATCAGAAGATTCTAGAGGAGAATGTCAGGCCATCCATCTGTGAGCTGAAGCTGAACCGAAAGTGGATTATGCAGCAAAACAATGATCCTAAACATACAAGCAGATCTACAGGAGCGAGCGTCTTCTTTTTGAACTGCAGTACTGCCTGGTGTCAGAGTGTTTCCCTTTCTGCTTCTGACCTGACGTCACTGCACAGCCACCCTGTCACACGTGGTGTCCAGCGTGGGATCATCAGCGCCTCCTGGACTCAGGTCAGAAGAGGGTACTGCAGTTTTTTTTTATTATTACATTTGGAGTGAGGAAGAAGGATGGGAGAAAAAGGAGGATGGGAAGGAGACAGCAGCCACTGCAGCAGCAACAACAGCAGCAAGTCTGCCTTACCTGCCTGTGGGGGCAGGAGTGGTGTTTTAATTGTGGGGAGCCAAGGCACATATCCCCTGGCACCTTCCCCATATGGCAGGAGGAACAGACGCAGACAGAGTTGAGGAGAAGGAGGCAGAGAGGAAGGAAGGAACGAGAGGAAGAGGAGTGGTGCACCAACTGCATGCGGTATGGGCATGAGGAGCACCACTGCCTGGAGGTCTTCCAAGACACAGACCTGGAGTGGAAGGAGCCTGAATGTCCTGCGCCTGAGTGGAAGGAGCCCAAACGCCCTGCGTCTGAGTGGGAGGAGCCCGAACGATCTGCGTCTGAGTGGGAGGAGCCCAGACATCCTGTGCCTGAGTGGGAGGAGCCCGAACGTTCTGTGCCTGAGAGGGAGGAGTCTGAATGTCCTGCGCCTGAGAGGGAGGAGCTTAAATGTCCTGCGCCTGAGAGGGAGGAGCCCAAACGTCCTGCGCCTGAGTGGGAGGAGACCGAACGTCCACAGCCCAAGAGGGGGGAGCCGGTGCGTCCACAGCCCAAGAGGGGGATGTCGGTGCGTCCACAACCCAAGAGGGGGAAGGCCAAACATCCACAGCCCAGGTATCCGCCAGCAGAGGGAGAATACCTGCTGGTTCCACCTCCACCTCCCACCGTGGCCGCCACCCTTGGCCCATTGCTGCCCCTGTTCCAGGACTGTGAAGTGGGACTTTGGGACTGAGGGGGTGGAGGTGGCCGTTGGGCCAGGTGTGCTTCGCACAAGGAGGGGGATATGTAACAGGACGAGGTGCCCTGTACATTGATTTGTTTGTTTTATTTTTAGAACAGGGTCTCCCCCTCCGCCCCTGTGCAATTTATTGTTTTGTATTCTGATTTATTTATTTGTATAAATATGATGGAGAAGCGCCGTATGTTTTGTTGTTGTTTATTTGTATTTATGTATAAATATAGTGGTGTAGCTGCATTGGGAGTTTTTATTATTGTTTTGTTTAGTAGCGTGGATGGGAAGCCCCATCCACAGTAATTTATCATCAACTATTTTCCTGGCCAGCTCATCAGTGAAGGATATGGCTCCAAACTCTTGTTCACAGATTTAAAAAATGGCCAATTTTCACCTCCCCAACAGAGGGAGCCACTCCACCTCTAAGCCTAGCTGCACAGCCTAAGCAGCTCTCAATTGTAAGTATGTATCACTCCACCAGCAACGCTCACAGGAACAGCCTCCATCAGAGAAGCAAAGAAAACAGAAAACGCTTAAAACCTTACTAATCAGTAAGTCTCTTAAATATTCACTAAAATGCAGACTGTAATTCATCATAATACCATCTGGAAAGATAAACAAGGTGCGTTTAACATATCATTATGTGATCTATAGTTCACACTTTCCCCCCATTCAAGTCTTTAATTTATCATGGCTACACAGCATGGTCTGCTGGCCTCTGCTCTCTCTGCGCTCTGTCACGGCTGTACAGTGCTGCCTGCCTGGCCTCTGCTCTCTCTGTGCTCTGTCACAGCTGTACAGTGTTGCCTGCCTGGCCTCTCTTCCCTCTGCTTTGACTCCAAGCCGCTGCTAAAGATCTCGCTTCCAATTTCGTCTTGTCTACCTTCCTGGACACACACACGTGGTTTTACTCCATCACGCCACTGTGACGGTGCAGTGGGTGTGGAGGTGGAACACACGTCACAGAGTCACTTTATAGAGGTGAAAAACCTCTACCACAATGGTAGAGGGTGAATTTTATTAAAAGGGAAACACAGTCCAAAACAAAAGTACAAATCATAAGTCCCAATAAAGCACGTCCCTCTCGGCTCTTTGGGTGCACTTGTGGGGTGGTGAAAAGTGCAGGTGCTCAGGTGCTGAAGTGTCCAGTTCAGTTGTGCGGGCCGTGTGATGTCCAAGGTGACGAGTGCTGGCAGTAGTGTGGCAGCTCCTTGGCATCTGACCCCGGTCCTGACGATAAATAAATCACAAACACATAGACCACCAACAAACAAAACAAACACACACCTCAGCAACCCAGGCTTACTATTACCTCAAAGCCCCCACACTTACAGAATGACAGCCCTTATATACAAGGAGACTCCACCCTATGATCAGCGCGACTCAGCACACCTGCCAGTTGTCTAATGCAGCACAGCTGATCACAGTAATATTGTCCCCTAATATGGTCATTCCGCCCTGCACCAAGATGGCCGACTTCCTTTTCTGCCCCTCTCTCCAAGCCGTCCCGTCTCTGAACAGGCATGCAAATACCTCTGCTTAGCGCCCTCTTGGGTCGAGAGGGAGATTTGCAGCTCAGATCCTCACGCTCCCTGTCACAGCCACTCACACAGTTGGTTCTCTCTGTCTCGTTTGAATTTTGACCTGACAGTCTATTGCTTTCACGTGCAACCAATTTAGTATCTCAACCCAGCGCCCCGGTCTACCAGGCAACCAGGTGTTCCAAGAAGTGCCTCCGAGTGACACAAAAACAATAAGTACATTCACAAGTCATGCTCAAAAAAAAAATATATATATATATATATATATATATATATATATATATATATATATATATATATATATTTATTTCTTAGCAGATGCCCTTATCCAGGGCGACTTACAATTGTTACAAGATATCACATTATTTTTACATACAATTACCCATTTGGGTTTTTTATCGGAGCAATCTAAAGTACCTTGCTCAAGGGTACAGCAGCAGTGTCCCCTACCAGGGAGTGAACCCACAACCTTCCAGTCAAGAGTCCAGAGCCCTAACCACTACTCTACACTGCTGCCCAATATCTTTGGGGGGTCTTCCCCAATTCTCCCTTTCCAATCTCCTCAATAGTGTACCTCTCCCACAATGTCTTGTGAAATTAAATTGCCTCACATTGGCTGCAAAATCTCTTCCACCAAGGGCATTATTGGTGGAACCCCATGCTCTGGCACATATTCGGGATACATGATACAGGATTTCAGAAAATTCCTATGTAGAATAATGGGGCCATCCTTAGCTTCTGGCTTTACCTTATACACTGGATTTCTACAGACGGTCTGTCCTATCACCACATACGGCTCACTCTCTCACCTATTTTCTCCGATCTCTCCTTTGTTTATTCTGTACCAGTACTCTTTCTCCTGGCAACAGTGGGGCATCCCCAGCAGTACAGTCATACCTATTTTTAGACCGCTCAGCAGTTTGTCCAGAACGCTTCCCTGCTTTTTGATAAGCAACTGTTAACCTTGCTTATGATTTACTTCCCATTCACTTAACCATCCCTCTCAATCGAATTATGTGGTACCCAGCATCACGTCCCTAACAGGGTTTGATTACATTGTTTGCATAACCCTTTCCCGTGGGTGTGGTAGGGAGTAGTCCTACTCTTACAGGCACTGTAATATTAGCACAAGCTCTTAATTAGATCTGACTTAAGTTTGGACCTTGAAACGAATGGAACCTACTAGGGCACCCAAATAGCTGTAATATACTGTAATAATACATGAGTAGTTGTGAGGGCAGTCTGATCCCGAGTAGGGATAGCCCAAGCAAATCTCGTAAACAAATCGGTGCTCACCAATACATATTGGTAAGTATCATTGGGCCTGCTGAGAGTAAGAAATCCATAGCCACCACCTCTAGAGGCGCAGATGTTTGGATTGGCACTAACTTAGCCCTACCATCTGGTCAAACCTTCCGCAGATTGCAGCGACTACAAATTGCATGCCAGTGCTGTACATCTTTGTTCATCTTGGGCCAAAAGAAGTTTCTTCTTATCGCTGAGAAAGTCTAATTTATTCCCAAGTGGCCTACGTTGGTATGATACGTTTTCCAAATGTTTTCCCTACATGGTTTCCCTACTCACTCAGTTCAGGAGCAAGAACTTGTAATCGTACTTCATGAGTGCTTGGAGCCAGCATTTGTCTACACATCACTCCGTCTCGCTGCCCCAGCCGTTTCCATGGCTATAGCCAGGTCAAAACTGAAAAGGCCTCTTGCCTCTGTTCGGCAGTGTCCCAGTCCCATGGTGCATGTACTCCCTCATCTGGTTCAATGTGGGATCCTGTTCTTGTTTCATTCACAGCTTGGGAACTCGCCTGTACACCCACTTTGTCCTCTCTTGGTCCACTTGGCCATGCGCCAGGGAGCCTAGAGAGAATTTCAGCATTTATGTTATTTTTACCAGGATGATATTTTATTTCAAATTGGAAACTTGCAAGTTGAGCCACCCAACGTTGCTCCACAGCCCCCAATCTTGCTGTATGGGATTATTATCTATGTTGATCACAAATTGGGCTCCTATCAGGTACTCTTTAAACTTTCCTGTTACTGCACATTTCAGTCCCAAGAGTTCTAAATTAAAAGAACTATAATTCGCGTCATTCTTCTCAGTCAGATGCAAGCTCCTACTAGCATAAGTTATGACGCATTCTTTTCCGTCCTGACATTGGGCCAGCACAGCTCCCAGACAACTTTAGCTTGCATCGGTATAAACTGTGAAAGGCAAAGAAAAGTCATCCGTTTCAAATGTACACGATCACATCATCCAGATATACGTGTTAAATATCTATCTATCTATCTATCTATCTATCTATCTATCTATCTATCTATCTATCTATCTACTGTTTCTGTCAGTCGCAGTGAATGCTGGTTGTGGATGGGCAGAGGTGAAGGTGGAGACGTGTGTGAGTGCTGCTGGCAGGTCTGTTGCAGTTTGTTCTTTATTTTTTATTTGTAGTATTTACTGTTTATAAGTTTAAGAGTCTTTCTGTTCTGAGCTGATTTTTTTGTCAGCAAAAGCGGTCAGGATGAATTTCTGTTTTGAAAAGTTAACTGGTCGGCATGGTGTTAAAGTGTCTTCCGATGGGTTCATTCCTCTTGAGAAGTGTGTGCTCGCTAGAAAAATGCCTCCACTTGGAAAAAAATCTCAGTGTTACTTTTTTGCAGGAAACCCTATAGATCCTAAAAATCCATTAGACATGAAAAAAGAATGGGAGGCTATATTATTTTTGGAAATTCAGCAACACGAAAACACCTTCACCGACCATTAACTCCAACACTAACACCCGTGATCACCTTATTTATTCACCAATTCACGGCTCCAGCAACATTCCCACGTATTTTTGCAGGGAGGATTTTCCCTGCCACTCAATATTCTTCACATACACACACACACACACATACCTCCCTCCTATGTGCGCAACACACATGGCCGCCATCAGACACCTCCCCAGCAGAAATGCTGGCTCCTCCAGACGTGCACCGGCAGTGGCAACACTGGCAGCGGCATTGCTGGCAGCTGGAGACAGCGGGGCCTCTCCCTGTGTCGCTAGAGACAGTGGCACAGGGAGTGGGCCTTACCCACAGGGTCAGGGAGTGGGCCTCTCTGGACGTGGCTGGTGCTGGCAGTTGCAATGCTGACCTCAGGGCAGGGCCCTCTGGCAGTGGCAGTGGTGGCGCAGATAACGACAATGCTGATTGCAGCGTAAGGCACTCCAACAGTGGTGGTGGGGCTGGGCACTCTGGACATGGCGGTGGTGCTGGCAGCGGCATTGCTGCCCTCAGCACGGGGCCCTTCGATAGTGGCTCTGCCGCTGCGCACTCCTCTTCTGGGAGGTGGCAGTTGAGCGGGAAATGTCCCCACTCCCTGCAGATGAGACACAAACACATGGCCTCAATAGCTCTGAGGTAGTCGTCCCAGCTGCTCTACCTTTTTTGCACTGGAGATGGTACTGCCTCTGGGGACAGACGCTCCTCCTCTCCTTCGTCACTCACGCATCTATAAAACACAGCAAAACACTTCCCTTCAAACCGTATTTAACCATGGCTGTTCTCAGTTGTCTTCTACTGTTGCTTCTGTTAAGATTATTATTATTACCAGTTGTATTCCATCCAAATATCCTTTTTCAATGACAGGGTCTGCTTCACATTTTCAAGGCCTGCTGAATTTCTGAAATGTCAAGAGGGGTGTGAAAACCTGGTTTGCAGAGCTTTTCCTTTTAGTAAAAATGTAGTAACTCTCAGCCACAAGGGCAAAGATGGACAGTTAGTAAACCTGGTAAATAATGAACTGGGCAGAAACCACAATAGAGACTACTGTACAGTACACAATACACGTACAAAGATATTAAACAGGTTAGAAATGTAGTATACTGATCAAACAGCAAATAATTATTCACTGTATTTTGACTGTGGGAGCAATTGTTTACTCAACCTCACTGATGTAAATGATAAAAACAGAAATTAAACTGTTTAACTTGAACTAGATAATATTTTTAATATTTCCTATATTTTATAAAATAAACACACAAAATGACAAAAGAAAAACTGAAATTCAGAATCTCTAATCATACTGTATTATTGGGGAAAGAAAATATCGGATTGGATTGTAAGAACCTAATACTGATCCCTGCGGTACACCACTGGTTACCTCGCTCCATTTTGAGGTTTCTCCTCTAATCAGTACTTTCTGTTTTCTACATGTTAACCACTCCCTAATCCATGTGCATGGCATTTCCTTGAATCCCTACTGCATTCAGTTCAGATGCACTGAATAAATGAACAGCTAAGGGTTAAAATACTTGAAACCCCCTGTTGTTTAAGCCTGCTTCAGGAGGAAAACGAGCTTTGAGAAAAGACAACAAGGAAACAATGAGTGGAAACGTCTTTTAATAAAGGACAGTGTTCATTTAAAGTTGGCCAGCAGATGGTGCCAAATACCCTGAAAGGGTAAAGGACTGAACTGTAGCTTACCTGGGAAACCTATACAAGGGAAGAAAGGTTATTCGTGGTAATGAAAGCAGTGACATAAAATAAAGTGTTGTAAATATTTAAAGTTCACTAACCAGTGCGCAGTGCCACAACTGGAGTGCAGGGTTACAACGCTTCTTCAAGATTTAAGAATCAGTGGACCACAGAAGATTTCCATTAATGACCATTTCCTTTTCATTTTTGTTTTATTTGAGTTTGGATTAGCCATCCTCAAATATTTAGATAGACCTGAAGTATAGATAGGGCTTCAATGAGAGGGCTATGTTTTTCTTTTCTATTTTTTTGTTTATTTGTGAAACTTTCAAAATAAAGGTCTTTTTTGGTTCATGAAACAAAACCGAAAGTAAAAAGAAAAGTAAGCAAGCAATTGCTACTTGTGCTGAGCAGAGCAGCACGGTATTTGTTTGCATGTCAGTTTTGTGTTCGTGACTTGTTTTTGTTTAAACCTTTTATTTCGCTCTGTAAGCAGTGTTTTTGTTTAAAATATTTATTTTATTTTGTTTGAATAAAAACGCAGCTGCAACGCTTTCAACCGAGTAGCAGCCTGTGTGACGCTCTGTCAGCTGTCTGGTCTGGGGATTATTATTATTATTATTTGTTAATTTCGCAGACGCCTTTATTCAAGGCGACTTACAGAGACTGGGTGTGTGAACTATGCATCAGCTGCAGAGTCACTTACAATTACGTCTCACCCGAAAGACAGAGCACAAGGAGATTAAGTGACTTGCTCAGGGTCACACAATAAGTCAGTGGCTGAGGTGAGATTTGAACCGGGGACCTCCTGGCTACAAGCCTGTTTCTTTAACCACTGGCCCACACAGCCTCCTATGGGGATGTCATCACTCGGCCAGCCTGTCAAAATATGGTTTGATGATTGCGTATTTGATTAAGGGGTGTATACTCCTTTCAGAAATACAAGTAAGTTTCCAATAACAAATTGGAGAACCCTTGCACTCATTTCAATACTGCTGCTTGCACTCATTTTAATACTGCTCCTTGCACTCATTTCAATACTGCTGCTTGCACTCATTTCAATACTGCTCCTTGCACTCATTTCAATACTGCTGCTTGCACTCATTTCAATACTGCTGCTTGCACTCATTTTAATACTGCTCCTTGCACTCATTTCAATACTGCTCATTGCACTCATTTCAATACTGCTCCTTGCACTCATTTCAATACTGCTGTTTGCACTCATTTCAATACTGTTGTTTGCACGCATTTCAATACTGCTGTTTGCACTCATTTCAATACTGCTGTTTGCACTCATTTCAATTGTTTGCACTCATTTCAATACTGCTGTTTGCACTCATTTCAATACTGTTGTTTGCACGCATTTCAATACTGCTGTTTGCACTCATTTCAATACTGCTGTTTGCACTCATTTCAATTGTTTGCACTCATTTCAATACTGCTGTTTGCACTCATTTCAATACTGTTGTTTGCACGCATTTCAATACTGCTGTTTGCACTCATTTCAATACTGCTGTTTGCACTCATTTCAATTGTTTGCACTCATTTCAATACTGCTGTTTGCACTCATTTCAATACTGCTCCTCCCTTCATTAAGGAACTCAGTGGACACAAGTGAGTTACTGCTGAGTTTCAACTTCTTGTAGGAAAAACACACACAAGCAAGCAGATGCTCATCTGAACATTCTGATTAAAACTATGGAAACAATGGTAATTGTTATCAATAGTGTAAGTGCCTAATTAATGTGTTAATAAGTAATGATGATAAATGCAATTTTATGATTCAATTATTGTATGTTGTGAAATATCACAACGATGTGGGGTTAGCTTCAAAACCCAAGTAAAAAATAAAATTCACCATTATGTGAGCATGTTTCATATAGAACAAACGTGAGACCTATGGAACGATGGAATAATGAGGCGATTTACTGAAATTATTTTCTCAGCTATAATTATTGGCTGCTGGACAAAAAGCCAAAGTTTTGGCAATTAAGCTGGTTTATTCACCAGAAGCTCAGCACATGGTGATTTCTTACTTCATTGAGTCGAAGCATGTACTCATACACATACACTGCATGCACACTAGAACGGATTTAATATTGTTTATTTAGGTAAATGGTATTTCCATTACAGGGCGGTGCTCACTTATCCATCATACTATCTGCCATGGTCCATCTCTCTGAGAAAAGGGGCGGCACACACCTATTGCAGTGGCGAAGCACAGGAATGCTTGCACAGTAAAAACATATTTTAAACAGTACATTTTAAGTAGGTGGAAAGACAGCTAATTGGTCGTTTCTATATGACGGCGTGGCTTACCCTGCTACTTAGACTGTCGCTGGTGTTCATGATCTCTTCCTAAGGCCAACAGAGAGGGTTGAACTCAACTGCCTGCTGACAACATCATAACATTGTGGTAAGAGAGAATGTGTGGCTCATATATCCTGTTTAGTGCAATATTCTTAATATAAATGTATATTTTAGAGGCATAGAAGTCTCTACCGGTATTCAAAGTATTTAGCAGTGTCTTTACAATTTCTCTTTTTTTAAATGTATATTATTTGTTTAGTTGTTGATGATTTGCCTGCATACACAGGATGGCTTTGACAAAGAGATGGTCTTTCATTTCAATTAACAAAAAAATAAATAAAGAATAGTGATATACTTCCTTCCATATATATGGTTTACATAAAAATTATGCATTGCGATTAAAACTAAAGTCATTTTCATCAGGCAAGTTTAAAACACTTCCTAGAAACATGTGTCTCCCATAAAAGTAATTTGGATGCTACAGTTATTAACACTAGAAGCCTCATGGCAGTCATTTTGGTGGTTTTTGGTTTTAAAATGTAATCGTGTAACACATATGGGTCTGTGTGTTCGTGTACCTTTCTGTCCGTATGTATTAAATATTCTCACAAAGCATGAAACGCGGGAACGCAGAAATAAAGGAGATATATTACATTATATACAACAATTGTATTGTGATTATACAGAACGGTATTCTACTTTATAATTTTTATTTACGTCCGAAATGTGTTTAGCTGTAATCAGATGAATCTCTACTCTCTGCCTGAGTGAATGACTGACAGTTTATTGTTTTCAATCAGCCTTTGAAGGCTGGCGCCTGCTTGCCAGCTGCGCTGTTTTTGTCAGTCAATTAGCATCGGGACTAGTGAAAATAAATACTAGAGACCGTGGAGTTTTACAACGCAACAAAGTATGGAGTTGATAGTTTGGATCAGATGGCACGGAAGTATTCAGTGAAGGCTGGCTCCCAACGGTGCCCTGTTCAGGTGTTTTACAATGTAGTGGACCTAGCAGCCATCAACTCCTGGGTACATTACAAAGAATGCACGGAGAAAAATTTACCAAGGAGAGAATATATTTTACAGTTAGCACAGCAACTTCACAAGAAGCATTTGGAACACTGGGAGCCTGCCAAGCGTGTACCCACAGCTGAAGCTGGCAACCCCACTGAGAGCCGCAAGAGACGCCAATGCCAGGTTGGCAAGTGCAATAAAAATAAAACTTCAGACAGCTGTGCCCTGTGCAGAAAGGCGGCATGGAGAAGCACATTATCTGTGTTGATTGTGAACAGCCTTAGACTCAAGGTAAAGGAATACACTTTCGTCGAAAAAAAGAAAAATAAATTAGACTTTTTTTTATAACTTCTTGTGCTGTGCGCTTCTGTAAAATGTTTTTTTCTAAGTTTATTTATCCACGTTGTTCAGTTACTTTTGCTCATCTGATAATAAACCGATTGCTGTTGAAAAGTAATTCCTTTTGTTGAAAATGTATTCCTATCGTTTCAGTTTTATAAATATGTATGTTGTAAACCGATGTCTGTTCAGATATATATATATATATATATATATATATATATATATATATATATATATATATATATATATATATGCATGCACGCTTCGGTTGTTCACGTTTATGTGATGTACTACATCCGACTGCATCCATACTACATCCGACTGTTTTTCCTTTCGTTATACTATTTACAGTGTTTTAAATACAGCCGTCAGAAAGAATGCTGTGGGGCTTCTAGGTATGAGTATATCTCCAGTCCTTCTAGTGTTAACAACTACAGGCCAATTTCCAATCTTCCATTTTCAGCCAAGGTCTTGCAGAAAGTTGTTGCCAATCAATTACTCAAATTTTTAGCCTGTAATGCTTTATTTGAGAAATATCTGCACATAGCACTGAGACAGCTCTTGTTGGGGTAGTAAATGATCTTTTGGTTTAGGTCTTATTTTTGCGATAGGTTTCAGTAAGTTTTTGTCAGGGTGATGAAGTCTGATTTGTCAGAGGTTGTCTGTGGTGTTCCTCAGGGTTCTATTTTAGGTCCCTGTGACAGGGTGTCTGGGCGGTGATGTCACGACAGAAGCAGGAACGTAAACAAACTGACACCAAATACTGCAATTGCAAAAGAAAGACGCGGCTGGCCGACGTTTTATTTAAATACAAAAATAAATAAAAGGTTTTAAAAAAAAAGACTTGCTCACAGAGCGAAATAAAAAGGTTAAACAGAACAAATCTCAAACACAAAATACTACGAAAACAACACAAAACAATACAGGTCAGGCTGGGCAGTAGCCTTCACTGTTCCTGTAATATGATTATTTTTAAGTTTCGTTTCCACTCGCTCTGTCCGCCCTCGTTCCTCCTCTTGAACACCCCCCCACCCCCCCGAGTGCAGCGAGCTGCAGGCTTTTATGCAGGTGACCATCTCCCGATTAATAACAAATTAATCACTTAATTAATTCGGGAGATGGCCACCTTCTGCATGAGGTTTCTAATTATTCCTGGCAGAGGGCGAGTACCCACTCTCGCCTCTGCCAGAACACATTTTAAATAAAACAATAAACAACCAAAACGCACTGCTACACCGTCATATTTAAATACAATAATAAATACAGAAAATAACAGAACACACAGCGCCTTGCCATCATAAATAATAACTACAATAAATAAATCATAATAAACAAATACAAAATAACACAGGGGCAGAGGGGGAAACCCCGTTCTAAAAATAAATAAATACATTTAAACAGCAGGGCTTACTACCGCCCTGCTACAGTCCCCTGTTGTTTTCATTATATATGTTGCCATTAGGTGATATTATCCACTGGCATGGAGTGAATTTCCATTGTTACGCAGATGATACTCAGCTGTACTTGTCTTTCAATCCAGACAATCCCTCTACTGGGACGTTATTAGCTGCTTGCTTTGCAGACATAAAGTGTTGGCTGTCACAACATTTTCTGATGTTGAACACTGATAAAACGGAGATCATGCTTGTGGTTTCACAGCACCAATTAAAAAATGTTGATTTATATAAAATAGATCTTAGCAGCCTTTCCTCAGAACTAAAACGTGAAGCAAGAAATCTGGGGGTCATTTTTGATCCTGTTCTATCATTTGAGTCCCTGTGGCAAAGTGGTTAACAGTGTTCAGGTGCAGGTGATCAAGAACAGACAGACAATTGTAATCCAGGTGCAAAGTTTTGTTTTTATTTCTTTTATGTCCAGTGCCTGACAGCAAAACAAACAGTAAGTAATAAAGCTGGTAAGTAATACAGCAGCGTGTATTACTTACGTTATAATCCCCTGGTTCGTCCCGAAATAATAGTCCCGTTATTGTGTCCCCACATTAAACTCAAAACACGTACACAAGTCTGTTTAGTGCGTGAATTAGTGATTGTGGTACAAATACAGTTTATTGTTAGCTCCAGAACGTGTTAGCTGTCTAGTGATTACAAGCAACAAATAGACAAAACAAAACAAATACTCACGATACTGATTCACAAAACACAGGTCCTTCCAAGGTCACCTTTCATTAATCAAAATGCAGGAACAGATTACGTCGCTTAGACCCCTATTTATACCATCACTCATGACCCCTTGATAAACGATTGCAGCTGCTCCTCCAATCCGCGGCTGCCACATCATTTCCCTTTCGGGTCGATGAGTTAGTGTGCCTTAGCTCCGCCCCTTTTCTAAATGGAGAATCGACTATTGTAATGCACTTTTTACTGGGATTCCAAAGTATTTGGTGTCTCGCTTGCAGCTTATTCAGAATGCTGCTGCAAGAATTCGAACTAAAATCAGAAAAGGTGAACATATTACTCCTGTCTTGGCCTCCTTACACTGGCTTCCTGTGCAGTTCCGAATTGATTTTAAGATTTTATTTTTAACTTATAAAGCCCTTAATGGATTAGCACCCAGTTATTTACAAGAGCTGTTGATCCCATACATTCCTAAGTGGAATCTTAGATCTCAGGATTCAGGCTCTTGGTTATTCCAAGGGTCAATACAAACAGTATGGGAGGAAGGGACTTTTCTTATAAGGCTCCTACATTATGGAACGCTCTGCCGTTTTTTGTCAAAGAAGCTCGGAGTCTTGCTGTTTTTAAGTCAAGATTGAAGACTTATTTATATACACAGGCCTTTTTATTATAGTCTTTTTTATTATTACTGTTTTTTTTGTTATTTTTTATATACTTGATTGGAAATGTATTTACTTTTATTTATTATGCTGTGTGTATTATTTTTTTCTGTAAAGCACTTTGGGGTCCATGACATAAGGTGCTATATAAATGAAATAAATAAATAAATATAAAATAAAAAATACTAAGAGGTTTCTTTAGTTGTACTCAATTTTTATGATTGGGTTATGGAAACGTCATGCATTATGCATGGTTTTATACTGTACTGTACAAGTGTACATAAGAACATAAGAACATAAGAAAGTTTACAAACGAGAGGAGGCCATTCAGCCCATCTTGCTCGTTTGGTTGTTAGTAGCTTATTGATCCCAGAATCTCATCAAGCAGCTTCTTGAAGGATCCCAGGGTATCAGCTTCAACAACATTACTGAGGAGTTGGTTCCAGACCCTCACAATTCTCTGTGTAATAAAGTGCCTCCTATTTTCTGTTCTGAATGCCCCTTTATCTAATCTCCATTTGTGACAACTGGTCCTTGTTTCTTTTTTCAGGTCAAAAAAGTCCCCTGGGTCGACATTGTCTATACCTTTTAGGATTTTGAATGTTTGAATCAGATCACCGTGTAGTCTTCTTTGTTCAAGACTGAATAGATTCAGTTCTTTTAGCCTGTCTGCATATGACATGCCTTTTAAATCCGGGATAATTCTAGTTGCTCTTCTTTGCACTCTTTCTAGAGCAGCAATATCCTTTTTGTAACAAGGTGACCAGAACTGAACACAATATTCTAGGTGAGGTCTTACTAATGCATTGTAAAGTTTTAACATTACTTCCCTTGATTTAAATTCAACACTTCTCACAATATATCCGAGCATCTTGTTGGCCTTTTTTATATCTTCCCCACATTGTCTAGATGAATACATTTCTGAGTCAACATAAACTCCTAGGCCTTTTTCAATCGGAAGAATACATAATAATTATTTACAAAATTGCATTTGTCTTGCTACTTGTTAGAAACTGTAACTTTATGGCTATACTGCTTGCAAATGTTGTAAAATTGAAGGGCAAACTTTGTGGCATGAAAGCGAGAGCGTCTGCATTGCAAGCTGCATTGGAAGTATGTCTTGGGTTCAATGAAAGCTAGGGCATCTGCATTGTAAGCTGCATTGGAAGCATGTCTTGGGTTCAATTTCCACACAGAGTTTATATTGCATTATATTGCATTATTTTTTAAATGTATTTTATTATGTGAAACAAACACATTTATTAATGTGAACAAAATTTAGTTGATATGAATGACACTTTCATTGAACATACATAGTTTTGCACACATAACTTTAACGTGCATATATATATATACAGTACTGTGCAAAAGTTTTAGGCAGGTGTGAAAAAATGCTGTAAAGTAAGAATGCTTTCAAAAATAGACATGTTAATAGATTATATTTATCAATTAACTAAATGCAAAGTGAGTGAACAGAAGAAAAATCTAAATCAAATCCATATTTGGTGTGACCACCCTTTGCCTTCAAAACAGCAAAGTCAGGGATTTTGTAGGCATATAGTCAGGTGTATGATTAAACAATTATACCAAACAGGTGCTAATGATCATCAATTCAATATGTAGGTTGAAACACAATCATTAACTGAAACAGAAACAGCCGTGTAGGAGGAATAAAACTGGGTGAGGAACAGCCAAACTCAGCTAACAAGGTGAGGTTGCTGAAGACAGTTTACTGTCAAAAGTCATACACCATGGTAAAACTGAGCACAGCAACAAGACACAAGGTAGTTATACTGCATCAGCAAGGTCTCTCCCAGGCAGAAATTTCAAGGGAGACAGGGGTTTCCAGATGTGCTGTCCAAGCTCTTTTGAAGAAGCACAAAGAAATGGGCAACATTGAGGACCGTAGACGTAGTGGTCGGCCAAGGAAACTTACTGCAGCAGATGAAAGACACATCATGCTTACTTCCCTTCGCAATCGGAAGATGTCCAGCAGTGCCATCAGCTCAGAATTGGCAGAAAACAGTGGGACCATGGTACACCCATCTACTGTCCGGAGAAGTCTGGTCAGAAGTGGCCTTCATGGAAGACTTGCAGCCAAAAAGCCATACCTCCGACGTGGAAACCAGGCCAAGCGACTCAACTATGCATGAAAACACAGGAACTGTGGTGCAGAAAAATGGCAGCAGGTGCTCTGGACTGATGAGTCAAAATTTGAAATATCTGGCTGTAGCAGAAGGCAGTTTGTTCGTCGAAGGGCTGGAGAGCGGTACACGAATGAGTGTCTGCAGGCAACAGTGAAGCATGGTGGAGGTTCCTTGCAAGTTTGGGGCTGCATTTCTGCAAATGGAGTTGGGGATTTGGTCAGAATTAATGGTCTCCTCATGCTGAGAAGTACAGGCAGATACTTATCCATCATGCAATACCATCAGGGAGGCATCTGATTGGCCCCAAATTTACTCTGCAGCATGACAACGACCCCAAACATACAGCGAAAGTCATTAAGAACTATCTTCAGCGTAAAGAAGAACAAGGAGTCCTGGAAGTGATGGTATGGCCCCCACAGAGCCCTGATCTCAACATCATCGAGTCTGTCTGGGATTACATGAAGAAAGAGAAGCAACTGAGGCTGCCTAAATCCACAGAAGAACTGTTGTTAGTTCTCCAAGATGTTTGGGCCAACCTACCTGCCGAGTTCCTTCAAAAACTGTGTGCAAGTGTACCTAGAAGAATTGATGCTGTTTTGAAGGCAAAGGGTGGTCACACCAAATATTGATTTGATGTAGATTTTTCTTCTGTTCACTCACTTTGCATTTTGTTAATTGATAAATATGAACTATTAACATGTCTTTTTTTGAAAGCATTCTTACTTTACAGCATTTTTTTACACCTGCCTAAAACTTTTGCACAGTACTGTATATATACTGAATACATATATATATATATATACACAGTATATATACTGCATATATATATATATATATATATATATATATATATATATATATATATATATATATATTCACTCCAACTACATAACCTCTATGCTACACAGATTCACATCTTAACCCTTTCAACAGACCAGGCTACTATTTACATTGACCCTATCCAACGGCAATACATTGCCTCAATATAGCTTTAACAATTTAGTGTGTGTTATTATCCATTAAGTGAAAAAAGAAGTGATATCTGAAACAAAAACACATTGGGGCAACCTTGCGGTGGAGGTCAAGTTTGCCCAGAATTATTTCTTCTAACTTAGCTTGTGTTAGAAGAAACAATTGGGGCAACTTTGGCCCCCGTCGGTTTTACAGTTGTGCCGATTTGCTTTGTGTTGGGCGAGGTTGCCCCAGTGGTTTGTGTTTTTGGTATCTCCACTTTTGGACACTAGCTGGGTACTTTTGATAACTTTCACAGGATAAATACGCACTGTCAAATGTGAACAGAAAAAGTCTACTGGTCTATATAATGTATATTTTAAAGCTTTGATAACCATAGTTATTAAAAAAAAGCATTCAATATAAAAAGTCAAAACAGGAAAAAATCCAATACAATAAAATGAACTGGGTCACTATGCTCTATGATCCACTCAACAGTGTTACACTGCAGTAAGATCTTGTATGGGTGCTGTTAATATTTAATCTTTCTCTCACCAGATACTCTTGACCAGTGAAAGCCAGCTCCTTGTTGAGGCATTCAATGCACAATGGATTATTTCTACACAAACTCCACCATGGTCTCCAACAACACCACAGCTCTTTTGACTCTTTCAACCAGTTTTGACCCAGAATGCAGAGACAATCTAGCTGCGTTTGCATTCTGGTCAGCTATACAGATTCTAACTGCCATTCTGGGTTTGCCAGCCAATGTGGCAGTGCTGTGGCTTTTACTGCGGAAAGAAAATGCAGTGTCGTCTTCTGAGGTGTTCATAATGAACCTGGCTGTCATGGATGCTTTATATTGTCTCAATACACCCATTGATGTATGTAATGATTACTTTCTGGAAAATCCAATTATTTACTTAGCAACACATTTTGTCTATAATTTTAACGTGATTGGGGGTCCTCTGTTTCTTTGTTGTATCTGTGTGGAGCGATACATGGCGGTGGTGCATCCAGTCACCTACCTGGGGTTCAAATCGCTCACCTATAGAGTGGTGTGCTCTGCTGTGGCTTGGGCTGTTACTGTTGCCTTCTCCATCTATCTAAGTATAGCAACCTTTGAATTCTCTGCGTATGTTGTCTCAAGTTACATGTCTGCCTTGTTTATTGTCATGATTTTTTGTAGCATCTGCATCCTGAGGGTCTTGAGGAGGTCTGCACCGGGGAGTGACGAGATCCATCCCATGAAGAAGAAAGCATTCCAGATGGTTTTAACCATTTTAGTGATTTTCTTAGTTTCATATTTCCCAGCAATAGCCACGTTCCCATTTGAAGCCTATTTCAATGAGACTACGTTTCAATGTTATATATTGCCAGTATGCTATTCCTTTTTTAGCCCCAGTAGCTTCATACAGCCTTTGGTACATCTGTCTAATGTAGGTGCATTGTCTTGTGTGCAGTGTCCACACAATGGGGCGTGCTGTAAGCCCTGAGCCCCACTCCATGATGTCATAATGTGGCGGGTCGCAACTACACTTTTTTTTTTTGGAAATGTTTCTGTTTTAGGACGCCCCCCCCCCCAATTTTCTTCCTTTTCCCATCCTCCTATCAAGTGTGTTGATTTGCCTCACCTGGATGATTCTAAAGACTGGGTTCCCATGCAGCGAGAGGACCAGAATGCATAGAGAATGGGGGTTGTCGCCGTGGCAGCATCTGTTTTGTGTGTACATGTCGCTGGCACTAGTGTTGTGTAACTTTCTTCACAAAAGAATCCTGCGGCTGTTATATTTGTGCGATTGTGCAGATTGTAACCCTGCCTTTGTGAGATCTACGAGTAGCGGGCAAACTTTCTTGGAATTATGAGAGGGCGTGAGTAAAACAATTTGGATACATCTTTAGTAATTGGTTATTTAGTTACAGCCGTAGCTGGCTGTTGGGAGTATATCCCTAAGGGAAGTGAAAAGTACTGTTCAAAACTAAGCAAGTTTACATTTACTGTGGCCTGCTACTTGTTAAGTGACACACAGGCCCGGTATAAGGTGAATCCCTGACAGCCTGTCGTTCTGTAGATTAAAGGGAGGTTAAGTTTATTTTAGTTTCTGTTTTTTCTTGTAGAGAAACACCCCTGATGTTCACCTATTTTATGTATCGTGTTTAGTGGGAAGGTTTCTAATGATAATATCCTGTGAAGGACCTGACTTGATTAATACATATTTAATAATTATGTTGTAATTAAATACACCTGTATTGTGCTAGCGGGGGATAACACACCCAAAAAACTAATGATCTTGCCTTTTTGGCAAAACTATTTATATAATAGCACTGCTTCGTGTGTGCTGTAATGAGATAGTTACATATGGTAAAATATTGGCTTGCACTTTTGTGGCTTTGTCTGATTTGTGTATCTTTGCTTGAAATTTGGTTTGTTTTATTTGATATATTTTTATTTATTATTATTATAACTTGTTCTTCTTTTATATGTATAAGTATAAGTGATATTTGCAGTTTTGTTAGTTTGCTCATGTTTTCTGTACTGGTACTGTCCATCACACAACCACTCTGCTGTATTTCTCGAAGCTGCTGCTGCTGATTGTTTGTAGTAATTAGCTGATTTTATATAAACTTTACAATCCTACTTGGATTGACCTTCCTACTTTCAGTGTCTGTGTCCCTAATAAACATTGTATGACTTTATACTGGTCTGTGTGCCTTTTCTCCTCTGATTACATCCCAATTATGTACTACTGCCCTATAAAACGAGCCTGTGATAAACTCAATTGGACCACAATAATTCAAATTCTGAGGGTGAAATGCCCTCAGGGGCGTAGTGGGACTACTGATTTTGATCCTGTGCCAAGGACCAGGGGTCACAAACGGAGATTAGATAAAGAGGCATTCAGAACATAAAATAGGAGGCACTTTTTTACTCAGAGAATTGTCAGGATCTGGAACCAACTCTCCAATAATATTCTTGAAGCTGACACCCTGGGATCCTTCAAGAAGCTGTTTTATGAGATTCTGGGATCAATAAGCTACTAACAACCAAACGAGCAAGATGGGTTGAATGGCTTCCTCTCGTTTGTAAACTTTCTTATGTTCTTATATTCTTATGACATAACTGTACATTGCAACCGAAGTCCAAAAGTCCACCATCAAACACACATTTTTCAACATATGCAACTAACCTTGAATTTCTGTGTGCTTCTCTGCTGCCATCTCTGTGTGACTCTGTGCCATATGTGTCTCCCCTGGGTCGACACTGTCAATACCTTCTAGAATTTTGAATGCTTGAATCAGATCGCCTCGTAGTCTTCTTTGTTCAAGACTGAATAGATTCAATTCTTTTAGCCTGTCTGCATATGACATGCCTTTTAAACCCGGGATATTTCTGGTTGCTCTTCTTTGCACTCTTTCTAGAGCAGCAATATCCTTTTTGTAACGAGGTGACCAGAACTGAACACAGTATTCTAGGTGAGGTCTAACTAATGCATTGTAGAGTTTTAACATTGCTTCCCTTGATTTAAATTCAACACTTCTCACAATATATCCGAGCATCTTGTTAGCCTTTTTTATAGCTTCCCCACATTGTCTAGATGAAGACATTTCTGAGTCAACATAAACTCCTAGGTCTTTTTCATAGTTCCCTTCTTCAATTTCACTATCTCCCATGTGATATTTATAATGCACATTTTTATTGCCCGCATGCAATACTTTACACTTTTCTCTATTAAATTTAATTTGCCATGTGTCTGCCCAATTTTGAATACTGTCTAGATCATTTTGAATGACCTTTGCTGCTTCAACAGTGTTTGCCACTCCTCCTATTTTTGTGTCGTCTGCAAATTTAACGAGTTTGCTTACTATACCAGAGTCTAAATCATTAATGTAGATTAGGAATAGCAGAGGACCTAATACTGATCCCTGTGGTACACCACTGGTTACCTCACTCCATCTTGAGGTTTCTCCTCTAATAAGTACTTTCTGTTTTCTACCTGTTAACCACTCCCTAATCCATGTGCAAGCATTTCCTTGAATCCCTACTGTGTTCAGTTTGAGAATTAATCTTTTATGCAGGACTTTGTAAAAAGCTTTCTGGAAATCTAAATAGACCATGTCATATGCTTTGCAGTTATCCATTTTCAATGTTGCATCCTCAAAAAAGTCAAGTAGGTTAGTTAGACATGATCTCTCTTTCCTAAAACCATGCTGGCTGTCTCCCAGGATATTGTTACCATATAGGTAATTTTCCATTTTGGATCTTTATAGTTTCCATATATTTACATATAATAGAAGTCAGGCTTATTGGTCTGTAGTTACCTGGTTCGTTACCTTTTTGTGGATCGGTATTACGTTTGCTATTTTCCAGTCTGTCGGTACAACCCCTGTGTCAAGAGACTGTTGCATGATCTTGGTTAGCGGTTTGTAAATAACTTCTTTCATTTCTTTGAGTACTATTGGGAGGATCTCATCCGGCCCAGGGGATTTGTTTATTTTAAGAGCTCCTAGTCCCTTTAACACTTCTGCCTCTGTTATGCTAAAGTTATTTAACACTGGATAGGAACAGGTCCACATGTGGGGCATGTTGTCCGTGTCCTCCTTTGTAAAAACCTGTGAAAAGTAATCATTTAATATATTTGCTATTTTTTTTGTTCTTCAGCTATGATTTTGCCATCTGTGTCTCTTAAACATTTAACCTCCTCTTTGAATGTTCTCTTGCTGTTATAATATTGAAAAAACATTTTGGAATTGGTTTTAGACCCCTTAGCAATATTGATTTCTATCTCTCTCTTGGCCTTTCTAACTTCCTTTTTGACTTGTGTTTGCAGTTCCAAGTACTCTTTATGTGTACTTTGTTTTTGGTCCCTTTTAAACGCTCTGTAAAGTGCCTTCGTTCGCTGAATATTTTTTTAAATTGATCTATTAAACCATTTTGGCCATTTTGTTTTAGATTTAGATTTGTCTACTTTTGGGATGTAATTGTTTTGCGCCTCTAGTACTGCATTTTTTTAAAAAACAGCCATCCTTTTTCTGTGGATGTTTTCTCTATTTTACTCCAATCTACTTCTGTTAGTCTCTGTTTCAAACCTTCATAGTTTGCTTTCCCAAAATTGTAAACCTTAGTTCTAGTCATTACTTTTGGGGTTTTAAAAAATACTTCACAGGAGAAATGTTGTGGTTTGAGTTTGCCAATGGCTCTCTGACCTCTGTTTTAGTTATTCTGTCTTCGTTATTTGAAAAGACTAAATCAAGGCATGCCTCCCCTCTAGTCGGTGCCTTGACAAATTGCGTTAGGAAGCAGTCATTTGTCATTTCCACCATTTCAATTTCGTCCGTCGTGCCCCCCATTGGGTTTTCCCATTTTATAGAGGGGAAGTTGATATCCCCCATTAGTATGGCTTCTCCTTTTCTACACGCATTTCTAATGTCATTGTACAACAAATTATTTTGCTCAGCATCTGAATTTGGCGGTCTATAGCATGCTCCTATTATTATGCCCTTTGAATTTGTGTCCATTATTCTGACCCATATTGATTCTGCATTGTTTTCTTTGTCCTGATTTAACACCTGGGCTTCAAGGCTATTTCTTATGTATAGCGCTACCCCTCCGTCTCTTCTGTCCTGCCTGTCTTTCCTATACAGTGTGTACCCACTATTATTATATTCGTCTCCATCGCTCTCAGACAACCAAGTTTCTGTAACACCTATCACGTCGTAGTTACTTGTTAGTGCAGTAACTTCAAGTTCTAACATTTTGTTTCTGAGACTTCTAGCATTAAGATAAATACATTTAATAGTGGTCTTACCTGAGTTGTTGCCCTTGTTTTGATGTGGTCTCCCTTCTGTTTTTTTTTTATTTTCTCCCCCCTTCCTTCCTAGTTTAAATGCTTCTGGACCTCCTGAAGGATCCTTTCTCCGAGTAGATTGGTTCCCTTTCTGTTTAAGTGCAATCCGTCCCACCTGTATAGATAGTCCTTGTTGTAGAAAGTGCTCCAATGTTCAAGAAAGGTGAAGCATTCCTGTGTGCACCACAATTTCAGCCATGCATTTTGATTTTGTATTTCCAGCTGTCCATATTGTCCTTTGCAAGGCGCCGGCAGTATCCCAGAAAATACCGCAGTTTTGGTCTTGTTTTTTAATTTCCTTCCTAGCTCTCTGAATTTGTTTTGCAGGGATCTTGGCCTGTCTCTTCCAATGTTGTTTGTACCAATGTGGACGACTACTATCGGGTCATCTCCTGTTCGTTCTAGGAGCCTGTCCACATTCTCAGTGATGTGCTTGACAGAGGCTCCTGGAAGGCAGCACACTGTTGTAGTAAGGGGGTCCAAACTGCGAACTGAACTTGCTGATTTTCTCAGTATGGAGTCCCCAACAATCATAACCTACCTTCTTTTTGCTGCCTGGTCAGCACGGTTTATAGGATCCTGGATGTTGTTTCTTTCATTCTCTTGATGCTGGTTTTGGTCATCTAAATGTTGAAGTGGCTCAAATTTGTTGGATGTCTGGATTTCTGGTGGTTGTGTTTGACGAAGTTTCTTTTTTTCCCTGCTTCTGCCTATCTGAACCCAGCTGTTTCAACTCTCTTCCATCTCCCTGGTGGCTTTCAGTCTGCTAGGGGTGCAGACTTCCATGAATTGTGGGTGTGTCAGCTCCTCAAGCTGCTGTTGCTGTCTCATTTCCTCCAGCTCCTTTTCTAGCAGGCTTAATCGCTGAAGCAAGTCCTGGATCGTGCAGCACTTTACACAAACTTGGTTGAGCTCTGTTGAGTTTTCTCGGATTTCCCACATCATGCATTTCTCACAGATTACTGACTTGAAGACCATTTTTTTTTTTTTTTTTTTTTTTTAGTTTAGTGTAGCTTCTGCTGCTGTCAACCTGCTTTCAAACTGCTTCTAACTGCGTTGTACTTGTCCACGACTGTACTTCTCCCACGATGTCGCTGGGAGAAGTACAGTCGTGGACAAGTACAACGCAGTTCAACACATACATCGCTGCACTGAAGCAGAAGCCCACGGACAACTGTAAGATGATCCCTGGTCAATACTCTAGAAGGAATTAGAAGCTTTCATTGCACTAGTATATGCCCGTGGAGCATTTGGTGCCAGAAGCCTGGGTTACTGTTGATAGCTGTGCCTAATGCGCAAAGACAGTCTGCGATAAGTGCACTGCTTATTTTGAAAAATAGTATCTGTGTGATTTGTGCCAGCACTTAGACTTTGTAAACAATTGTAAATTAAACCAATTCTGTTCAAATGTGTATTTATTCATGTCATTTCAATTATAGAATGTCTGTGTATAAAAGCATAGCTTCGATTGCATATACAGTATATGCGCTTTGTATGTAGGCAATATAAACCCATTTATTTTTTTGATACTAATTTACATCTTTTCAGTTGTACAGTTTTGAATCTACATGATATACCTGTATATACACAAATACATTTTCAAATATTTGTTTATTGCATTTTCTACCGTTTTTTGAGGATGTGTGATATGTAATATGTCTGTATATAAACACATTTCTGTTCAAATGTCCATTTATTTACAATGCTTTGGTTGTGTAGAAGCTCTATATGACGTTCCTGAATAAAACTATTACTTATATTCAGTTGTTTGCCCTTTCATTATAATATTTATGTTGTTGTAGGTATGCCAGTAAACAAAGTTGTTCTAGTGTTAAAAGGTATCAACTTAGACTACAGTACTTGCTTGTATCCTATGACTAACATGGCACAACTTAGACTACAGTACTTGCTTGTATCCTATGACTAACATGGCACAACTGCATCAAATATTATTTTGCAAAAAAAAAAATATAATAATATTGCAAGAACAAATAACCAAGGTTATATTAAACATGATTCATAAATTCATAATTATTGCAATAAAGCATCATTATCATGAATAACAGGTCCTAGCTTGAAGGCACATGTATACCCACTAAAGAAGCAGTAGATGGAGAAAATGTGGTTGATAATAATGTGCTAAATTTAAAGTATTATGGATTTTCTTGTTGTTACTGCATCTTGTAAAGCGCTTTGTGATGATGGTCCACTATGAAAGGTGCTGTATAAAATAAGGTCTAATGCATAGTTCAATTAAAGGTTCAAGTAAGTAATTGAGAACTCAGTAGGAATAAAAATCAGAAGACACAGGGAGACCAGGACCAGGGTTGGGAAATCCTGCTACAGAATATAAGTCAAGCACACCACTGATGAGCATTTCAAAACCTGTACTGACTGACTGACTGACCATGGTAACCGTGACATGCAGATGGGGGTTTATAGGAAGAAGTCTGGAATCTATACAATAAAATGGGTAACTGTGGTACTTTGACTACATGCACACCCTCATCATTTGCCTGGCAACACCTAAAAGTGCTCAGTGCATGTCATCTTTCAATAATATCAAAGCCAGGGATACACATAAGTACACTGGGCCCTTTAACACCACACACAGGTTTCCTATTCTGTAACGCATCTATTACAGTTCCAGCATTGCTCCTCAATGCAGAATCCCCCTTATGATTCCCTTGCCTTTTGTACCAGGATCTCTACAAAAGCCACATCCATACAGGCCATTAAACTGCATCACATTCTGCAAAAGTGGTCTTGCAGCTGAATCACAAATAGCTACTTTCGAATGAAATTTTTTTGGTGTAATTACACTTTCCAATTCAATTCCTTGTTGCATTATTTTTTGACAGTCCTCCATAAAGTGATTTAGGTACATTCATGTCTGACTTTTTGCTTCCAGACCACAGAGAAACCATAATAAGGTGTTTTAGTCTTTCCTGTGATGGAAGTTCATTCAGCACACAAGATACAGGCCAAACACTATACTGGGAGGACTTTGATACTTAATTGATAAGGTGTTGGATGCAGTTCGAAATTTCAGGCTCTACATTGAGTCTCGAACGATGCCCCCTCCTTCAGTGACACTGTTCTTTTCAGGCTCTACTTTGAGTCTTGAAAGATGCCCCCTCCTTCAGTGACACTGTTCTTTTCAGGCTCTGCTTTGGGTCTTGAAAGACGCCCCCTCCTTCAGTGACACTGTTCTTTTCAGGCTCTGCTTTGGGTCTTGAAAGACGCCCCCTCCTTCAGTGACACTGTTTTTTTCAGGCTCTGCTTTGGGTTGAAAGACGTCCCCTCCTTCAGTGACACTGTTCTTTTCAGGCTCTGCTTTGGGTCTTGAAAGAAGCCCCCTCCTTCAGTGACACTGTTCTTTTCTTGCTCTGCTTTGGGTCTTGAAAGACGCCCCCTCCTTCAGTGACACTGTTCTTTTCAGGCTCTGCTTTGGGTCTTGAAAGAAGCCCCCTCCTTCAGTGACACTGTTCTTTTCAGGCTCTGCTTTGGGTCTTGAAAGAAGCCCCCTCCTTAGTGCCTGTCGTTTTCAGGCTCTACATTGTTCTGTGTCAAAATAAGTGTCTTCCTTTGATAGGCCAATTCTTCATAATTGGTGATATCTTACACACAAAGCTGAAAGAGTATTTTAAATGTTGTCTTTATATTAAAACTGGGTGAATATATGCTTTACTTCTGCAGAATATATACAACAACAAGTATGCAGCAGTTCAAATACAATGTATTCTAGAGTTCTCACATGGGGACCATCTGTTTTATTTTTATGTCCTGATTGGAGTCAGGCCACTGCCTAATAATAACACTATGTGACACAATTTTTGTTCCTGGGTAGTAAGTGTTATTTCCTAATTGCTTATGCGTCAAAAGTATAGAAAATGGCTATTATTCCCCACAAACTTTGCTTTTGTGACCAGGACAGTGATATTTTGAAATTTACCTATTTCCAATGAGAAAACGGGCGAATTTGTGTCTTTTCATTCACATAAAGTCAGAAAAAAACAACATATGAATCCAAATTAACATGTATTTATACTAAAGTAATACAAAAATGACTACAAAAGATTTAGAAGTGAGTAGTTTTTCGAGATTTCTGGTTACAGGCGATTCCGATTGCCTCGAACAGACTGCTCACATTGTGGCAGAAGCAGAGCCCATCTTGACGGGTGAAGAAGCTGGAAAAAGGTTGATGATGCTTCCTCTGATCTGCGACTTGCACACTTTCATCCAACAAGTTCCATTGCTTGAGCCTAGACGTCAAAAGCTTGGCATTGGACTTGGTGAGACCAAGATCTCTAATCAAGTCGTTGAGGTCTTTTTGGTTGGGGTAGTATGGGTTTCTCTCCTCAGCTCCACCTCTGAAATTGTCATCTGGATCTACAACATCTTCCTCGCCCTCTGACTTGCTGCTCTCTTCTAAAGACGGCAGCTCTCTCTCCAGAGGAGTGGGTACGGGGAGCTCATGGCAGTGTGGCACTGGGGCGATGGATGAAGGAAGGTCTGGATATGTGATAGCAGGTACATTCTTCCCAGTCCGACGTTTGGAAGGGTCCATGTGACAGAGATCGAATGAGTCTTAGTGTTAGATCTCCCTCTCGACCTGTGAGGGCACGGTGTACGAGGAACAGAGTACCCTTAATGAAATGGCACGACAATTTATTCCGTAGGGTAGATGGAAGTCGGTCAGTTCGGAAGGGGGCAGAGCTATGGCACCCGAGCTCAGTGACCCAGACGGTAAGCGGCGTGGCATCCGAGGACTGGAGGAGCGGATGCGCTCGTTAACCTCGGGGTCATGGGCGAGGGTATAAATAGGGGGCATGGCTCGAGTGATCTGTTCCTTTGCAGATGGTTAAACCAAATAACCTAGAAGGAGCCCGTCTTGTTTGTACTAAAAACCGTGAGTGTTTTGCTTGTCTGTGTATTTACACTGTTTGTCTTGTGTGTCGTTTCTCACCAAGAATACTGAGCACGATCCGGAGCTGCAGCCGCAGGCCAGCTAAAAACCCGGACATCACCACTCACCTTTCCACTACAGGAACTGTCTTTTTGCACCACTAGCACTAAAATCACGCACTGTCGGAATTGTGTCTGTGTTTGTGTTTTGTGTGGGGAAAAGAACGGGACTTTGGGTTACGGGTCAAACCCGTGGGATTATAATCAGAAGTGATACACGCCGCTGTACCACTTCCAACACTATTATTATTTACAGGTTTGCCTTAAGGCTCTGGACATTTATTAAATTAAATAAACACCCTTGCACCTGTACCAACGTTGTCTGTGTGATTATTCTGCCCCGCACTCACCTGCACGTCTTTACCACTTTGCCACACGTGGTTGTCAGAAGTGAGGGATGGATTACGCAACACTGTCGGCGCTGCTGGAGCAGCTGGACAGCAGACGGGAGGTAGAGGAGAGACGGAGAGAGGAGAGGTACACCGCGCTGATCGAGAGGGTCGGGCTGGCAATACCTCCCACAGCGTCAGCAGAACGCGGCTTTGTAGCGCCCAAAGCGAGGACGCACAAAATGACGGCGGATGATGACCCAGAAGCATACCTGGTGGCATTTGAGCGGCTGGCTACCACCGCGTCATGGCCCCGACAGTTCTGGGCAAGCCAGCTGGGACCCTGCCTGATTGGGGAAGCGCAGGCAGCCTACCAGGCGATGGGGGATGACGACGCCGCTCAATATGACCTGGTGAAACTGGCTATTCTCCGCCGTCTGAATATTACGGAGGAAACACATCGGGTGAGGTTCAGGGAGTACAGGAGGTCCCCGAACGTACGCCCCAGGGTGGTCGCGCAGAAGCTGTGTGACCACATGATACACTGGCTCACCCCGGCGCTAAAAACAACTGCCCAGATGGGGGAGGCCATCGTTATTGAGCAGTTTTGTCATGTGGTCGGCGCCGAGACCCAAGCGTGGATACGGCGCCACAACCCCGACACCCTGGAACAGGCAGTCAAACTCGCCGAGGACTTCGAGGACTCCCTGGTATCCGCCCAGACTGGGCTACTCACCCTGCCACCTCAACGGAGCAGCCGAGCCCCACCTCCTCTCTCTGCTCCACCAACCCCACCACCGGGACCGGTTCAACGACCTCCGAGAGCACCGACCCCAATGGGCGACCTTGCCTCCTCTTCATGGAGACCAAGGTTGGCCCCCAGCTGGGGTAGAGGTGCTACCCCTGCCCCGTTGCCATACCAGCAGCGGGACAGACCATTTAACCCTGTACCCTCCTTTCCCCCTACCTGTTTTAGGTGCCGCCAGCCGGGTCATCAGGCTAGGTCATGCCCGTCTGCGATGGAGTGTGACGTGGCCGTCTGTAATCTGGCATCTGAAGCGGGTAAGCGAGGGAAAAATGGTCGGGAGGGGCCTTGTATTGTTAAGGTGATTTTTGGAAAAGTGAAAACCCATGCATTAGTGGACACAGGGTGTGGTCAGACCTTAATTAGAGCGTCTCTCTTAGGCGGTATGGTGTGGCAGCCACAAGGTCAGGTGGCGATCTCCTGTATCCATGGAGACACGGCAACATACCCCACAGTAAAAGCATATTTATCGGTCGGTCCGATTAAACGTCACCTGGTAGTGGGGGTGGCGGAAAGGCTACCACATCCCATTATTCTGGGTCGGGACTGGCCATACACGCAAATGTGGCAGAAAAATAGAAGGGGAAATGATTGGTAATGTTTTTCCCTTCCAAGCAGAAATGTTCTCTCCTCTGTTCCGGCCGAAAAAAACAAATAAAGAGAGAAGGTTGCGGAAATGGGAGGGAGCGTTAATGAGACAAGGCTGGGGGCTGGTGGGAGCCTGTTATAACGGTGAAAAAAGTCAGTCAAAGGGGGTCGGAACGCAGTGTGACCGAGAGGGCGAGGTTACTGGGCCATCAAGGGCAGATGTTACTCCCGCCCCGCTCAATATACCGGACATGTGGCACTCAAATGTGAACCTAGTGTGGGAGCAGAAAAATGACCCATCACTGGTGCACATTTGGGGACAGGTCTGGTCCACTGAAGGTAAGGATGTTGAAGGCGCTGGGGCACTAGTATTTCCACACTTCATTATCAAGGGGCAATTACTATATAGGGTAAACCTGGCTGCGGGCACAGGACATCCTGTAACACAATTATTGGTTCCCCCGTCTTGTCGACTGGAGGTCATGAGGCTGGCGCATGATATCCCTTTTGCGGGGCACCTCGGAGTTGACAAGACAAGGGAGCGAATATTGGCTCGATTCTTTTGGCCAGGTCTTTATAAGGAAGTGTCGAAATATGTAGCCACATGCCCAGACTGCCAGCGAGTAGCGCCGGGTCGAGTGCGCCCCGCCCCTTTGGTCCCACTGCCGATTATTTCCACCCCCTTTGAACGCATCGCAGTGGACATAGTCGGCCCTTTGCTACCTTCTGACTCCGGGTATACGCATATCTTAGTGGTGGTAGATTACGCAACGCGATACCCCGAGGCAGTTCCATTGAGGTCCACTAGTGCTGCTGCGATAGCCAAAGAACTAATGCAGATTATGGCAAGAGTAGGGATCCCCAACGAGATATTGACTGATCATGGAACTAATTTCTTGTCAAATACGCTACAGCAGGTATATAAATTACTAAAAATACGTCCCATCAGAACGTCGGTTTATCATCCACAGACGGACGGATTGGTGGAACGTTTTAATCAGACTCTAAAGGCGATGCTGAGACGATTTGTGAATCAAGAGCAAAAACATTGGGCATCGCTTCTTCCCTACCTCCTTTTTGCAGTGAGAGAGGTGCCGCAGAGTTCGACAGGGTTCTCCCCCTTCGAGCTCTTGTACGTCCGACAGCCTCGCGGCATTCTCGATCTGTTGAGAGAGGGGTGGGAGGAGCACAAAGGCTCGTCCAAAAATGTAGTGCAGCATGTGCTCCTACTTAGAGATCGCCTAGATTTGGTCGGTCGTTTGGCCCAAGACAATCTCAGATCGGCTCAGCATCGACAACAGCAGCATTACAATCAAAATGCATTAATCCGAACTTTTCGGCCTGGAGACAAGGTAATGCTGCTACTTCCCTCATCGGAACCCAAACTATGTGCTAAATGGCAAGGGCCATATGAGGTGATTCGGGCTATAGGAAAGGTGAATTACGAAATTAGACAGCCCGATCGCCGTAATAAAAAAGAAATTTATCACATAAATTTATTAAAGCCCTGGCAGGCAAGAGAGGTTTTATTCATAGCCCCAGGCAATATAGAGGATGATTTAGGGCCCGAGCTAGAACCCTCTGGCACAAAGAACATTTCGATGGGGGAACAGTTACTTCCTGATCAGCAACATGAACTACGCAGGTTAATTGAGGACTTTAGCGATGTTTTTTCTAACACACCCGGTAGAACTAACCTTGCTGAATATGACATTATCTCTCCCCCAGGTGTCACAGTGCGAGAGAGACCTTACCGGATCCCGGAAAGTCGACGGAGTGGCGTGCGCAAAGAGGTATGGGACATGCTCGAACTTGGGGTGATTGAGCCTTCCAGGAGCGAGTGGTGCAGTCCAATTGTGATAGTGGCCAAAAAGGACGGCACCAACCGCTTCTGCGTTGATTTCCGCAAGGTAAACGCTATTGCCAAGTTTGATGCGTATCCCATGCCTCGGGTCGACGAACTTCTAGATAGACTGGGGATGGCGAGGTTTATCTCCACTCTGGATCTGACGAAGGGATATTGGCAGATCCCGTTAACTCGTAGTTCTAGAGAGAAAACCGCATTTTCAACACCAGAGGGGCTGTTTCATTTTACAACCATGCCGTTTGGGTTACATGGTGCGCCCGCTGCCTTTCAGAGACTGATGGACCAGGTTTTACACCCACATCGTGAATATGCGGCAGCGTATATTGATGATGTGGTCATTTACAGCTCCACCTGGCGAGAGCATTTGGCTAGGATCACAGCCGTCCTTCAGTCTCTAAGGGCAGCCCGGCTGACAGCTAACTTGCGAAAATGTGCGTTTGCCAAAAAAGAAACACAATATTTGGGATTTGTAATGGGGAATGGCAGGGTGAAACCCGTTGTCTCCAAGGTCCAGGCCTTGGTAGACGCGGCAATCCCCAAAACCAAGGCTCAGGTGAGGTCGCTACTGGGGTTAGCCGGTTATTACCGCCGCTTTATCCCCGAGTATGCCACAGTGGTTAATCCCTTAGTTGACCTCACCAGAAAGAGCGCACCAAATTCAATTAAATGGTCAGAAGAATGTCAGGGGGCGTTTAATACTGTTAAGCAGAGACTTTGCCAGGCCCCTGCTCTCATCACACCAGACTTCACTAAGAGATTCATCCTCCACACCGATGCTTCGGATGTCGGTTTGGGTGCAGTCCTGTCTCAAATGGTAGGCGGAGTAGAACACCCTGTTCTGTACATAAGTAAAAAAAATGCTCCCTCGGGAGCGCAACTACTCCGTCGTCGAAAAAGAGTGTTTGGCCATTAAATGGGCTACTCACTCTTTAAGATACTATGCTGGGACACTCATTTGATCTTGTCACTGACCACGCCCCACTCAAGTGGTTAAGCACAATGAAGGACAGCAATGCCCGGATAACTCGGTGGTATCTGGCATTGCAGCCCTTCATGTACCATATGGTACACCGTGCGGGGAAAGACCACCAAAATGCGGATTATTTTTCCCGGGAGGGGGGAGTAATGGGAAAGGTAGGTTTAGCCGAGTGTTCCTTCGGCTCCACTCTGAGCGGTGGGATATGTGACAGAGATCGAATGAGTCTTAGTGTTAGATCTCCCTCTCGACCTGTGAGGGCACGGTGTACGAGGAACAGAGTACCCTTAATGAAATGGCACGACAATTTATTCCGTAGGGTAGATGGAAGTCGGTCAGTTCGGAAGGGGGCGGAGCTATGGCACCCGAGCTCAGTGACCCAGACGGTAAGCGGCGTGGCATCCGAGGACTGGAGGAGCGGATGCGCTCGTTAACCTCGGGGTCATGGGCGAGGGTATAAATAGGGGGCATGGCTCGAGTGATCTGTTCCTTTGCAGATGGTTAAACCAAATAACCTAGAAGGAGCCCGTCTTGTTTGTACTAAAAACCGTGAGTGTTTTGCTTGTCTGTGTATTTACACTGTTTGTCTTGTGTGTCGTTTCTCACCAAGAATACTGAGCACGATCCGGAGCTGCAGCCGCAGGCCAGCTAAAAACCCGGACATCACCACTCACCTTTCCACTACAGGAACTGTCTTTTTGCACCACTAGCACTAAAATCACGCACTGTCGGAATTGTGTCTGTGTTTGTGTTTTGTGTGGGGAAAAGAACGGGACTTTGGGTTACGGGTCAAACCCGTGGGATTATAATCAGAAGTGATAAACGCCGCTGTACCACTTCCAACACTATTATTATTTACAGGTTTGCCTTAAGGCTCTGGACATTTATTAAATTAAATAAACACCCTTGCACCTGTACCAACGTTGTCTGTGTGATTATTCTGCCCCGCACTCACCTGCATGTCTTTACCACTTTGCCACAGTCCACCATGCAGAAGTAGCAGTTGCTTGAGTGGTCAGTGGGTTCCTGCCAAATTCTTGGGATAGCGAACTTCATGGCTCTCTTTTCCCCTCTGTACCATCCTACAAAAATACATTTATTTCACCCATGACTAATGTGTAAGAGATTCTCGCAACATTTTTCATATATGATATATTTTTTCAATAACATTGAAAATTGTAAAACATTTTAAAATTAAAAACTTTTACAATTTTAAAAATTTTAACAAATTTTATAACATAAAATTCCGAGCAACAATTGTCCATCTTACCTTCCAGAGTTTTTTTGCAGTGCTCGCAGGTGAAATGAGGTGCCCAGGGTTTGTCTTGATCCCTGACAGGCATGCCGAAATATGCCTTGTAGGCCTCACACATCTTAGCAGATGCTTCCACGGAGTACTTTTTCGCTCTTGTCTTGATAAATTGGCCGCAGACATAGCAAAATGCATCTGCCGGATGCTTGCAGCCTCTTGATGCCATCTCAGAAAAATGCAGATGGAACTAAACTGAACTGGTGGGCTTAAGGCCCCTGTATTTATACTACTATTTATATTACTGGAAAGTTCTAGAAAGTTCTAGAAGTTACTCCAAGTTTACTCAGCACTGAATCTATCTGGAATGTTCTGGGAAATAAGTAAATTTCAAAATATCACTGTCCTGGTCACAAAAGCAAAGTCTGTGGGGAATAATAGCCATTTTCTATACTTTTGAGGCATAAGCAATTAGGAAATAACACTTACTACCCAGGAACCAAAAAAAAAAAAATTGTTACACGGTGCAATGTTTGGGCAAACAGTAATCTAACCAGTGTGTCACTCCTGAAAATACTGTTTTTATTATTTTTAATTGAAGTTTACTAAAACAATAATTGTTACATTATTCTCCATAAACTGAAGCAAACATGAAAGGTAGCACCAATAACACCATGTAAACACTGTTTATTTGAAAAAAAAATAACACTATGAGAATGTATTGTATGAATTAATATGTTTTGCACAGGTGTTGGCAAAGCATACCTAGGGGTTTTCAATAGAAAAATGCATATTAAACAATAGCATTTCACAAGGGATAAACATATGATTGAAAATGATTAGTAATGTGATTTTATCACGGTAAAAATATGTAAAAATCATGACACAGTCACGGATTGGTCATGGCTACAAAGATTTGAACATAAAAATAAATGTATTCATGTAATATACTGTATTATTTTAGTATTTGTGCAAAGTAAACATATTTAATGTAATGCCACAACAGAAATGAATAATAATATGTACATCATGCTTTTCAATCTTGATTTTGTTCTTTTAGGAATACACCCAGTTGCAGTGTTCAAATAGCGTTTGTACTGGGAAAGTACATTGATATTTTTTTCTTTGTCCATTTTGAATAAAATATACACATCTTCATTTCTTCCAACAGAGTTTTAATTTACAATTTCATTGGTCCTTTTAGATCGAATCTAAGCTTGTGAACATGCAAACAAGTCTGGGATGCTTTCCTTAGCACTCTCGAAGCCACCTATTGGTGCCGCATCTGTGGGGGGTGGGGGCATTTCCTGCTTTTTCTTCTTTGACGGCAGCAGCAGACCCTGGGCAATACTGTGAAATTCAAGTTGTGCTCTTATCGAAGCTGATTCTCTTAATAAAGGGATCAGTATATCAATTAGTCTCATTACTTCTGATCAGAGTTATAATAGGATTTAGCGATATACAATTAGTGTTGTTCTGCTGAGTCCTAGTAATGGACATAGACTAATTTAATCCTGTTTCGGGGGGGGGGGGGGGGGGATAAATATTAGCCAACCATTCCAGAATTTGGCGACCACATATTACCGGTCCGGCAAATTACCAAGTGGAACTGGACGTTACGAGAGAAGATTTGAGAACTGTCCACATTTCCAATCTTAAGCCTTGTTATCCTACTGCAGCTGAACTTGAAGAGCAGGAAAGAAGAAAAGCTTTGGAGATCTTCACAGAAGTGACAGCAAAGGGTTTCTGGGGTTTACTGATCAGGACATAGTAGAAAACGCTCATCCAAGTTCTAAGCTTCTTTTATGGGGAGGGTTGTATGGATCGGTAAATATGCACTGGCTCTTAGTTTTCCTTTAATAGCTACCTATAGGAAGCAGAGGGGAAACAAGCAAGGACTAGTAGAGAGAGAGAGAGCATGTAGCAGGGGAGGCAGAGCAACCACACAGGTTTAAAAGAAGTGACAGGAGAGAGACTTTGTTTTTGTAGCAGTTTGTTTTACTTTAAAAACGTAGTGCAAAGTTTAACTAGAAATATATTATCGAAGAACTGAGTAAGCTGAGTTGCCAGTGCTGATGCTGGTCATAGTTTTCTTTCTTTGGAGTTTGTATTTGGGAAGTCACCTGGATTGCCCACCACAGCCTGCGCTCCCGACACCTCATTCAAGTACTTTATAATGTTCCCCAGAGTGTTCTGAAAAAAGAACGCCAATTCTAAAATGCTACCATAAAAATATTGTAGTTATTGTGAATTTTTATTGGAAGAGAGTCAACTACAGCCATTAAAAACCCTGGTTCTGGGGGAGATTCCCACTGAAAAATGATTGGTCCTTAAAGGGTTAATAGGGCAATAGTGACAAATGACAAAAGGCAAGATTAAATAGTCAAAATATATATTTATACAAAAGCTGTGGAATTAATATCAATAACTGAATAAGACTATTAAATTAAAAAATAAATAAATAAATAAATAAACAACAATAATAATAATAATCCAACAGAGAATATATAAATATTAATAAAAATTTTCAAACAATATGAATAAGAACACAATAAACCACATATTGTTACAATAGAAGAGATGTATTATAGAGAAAGCAAAATTGATGGATTTCTTATTTTTTTTTATTTCCTATAGTTAAAACAAGGTGCTTCCTCCCTGTGTTAATGGCCATTGGGAATTTGAATAACAAGCTGTCATTGATACGCTGGTATCCAAATGCATCCATTTTAAAGCAGGCTTTTGAATATTGTTTCTTTTATTGGCGTCCTGCTGTTTTGAATGCCATGAACTTCATGAACATACAACCAAGGTCAGGGGTAGGGCTCTTCCTATCCATTCCATCAACCAGTTATTTCATTGTTAATTGAATCCCTGGTTAAGGGCTGCTGGACCTGTAAGTTGTTGAGAAAGATAAATAAAAGTACCAAGAAATCCAAGGCTCCATACATTACATATACATCCATTCACTATAGAGGTCTCAAATGTGTATTTATTTATCTATTTTAATTGTAAACATGATATTTGGTAGGACACTATTATTATTATTTGTTTATTTAGCAGACGCCTGGAGAGTCACAACTCTCCAACTACGACTCACCCGAAAGACGGAGCACAAGGTTAAGTGACTTGCTCAGGGTCACACAGTGAGTCAGTGGCTGAGCTGGGATTTGAACTGGGGACCTCCTAGTTACAAGCCCTTTCCTTTAACCACTGGACCACGCAGCCTCCTACTAGTTATATAATGCGTTTGCAGATCTTACACTTCCATGGTCATTTCACCTGCAGAGAAAAATGGTGTCCACCCCTTTAGAGCCTTCTTTCTTGTCAATAACCAACCGGCTGCTTCCTCTAATGAATGACATGCTTTCCAGCCAGTAAGATACAGGTGAGGTGGAATGACCTAGGCAGTACAAGTGGAACACTGAGAACTTCATTTCCTATAAAATAATTTTAATATATTTTCCTGATTTCCTCCCCAGTAAACATGCTAACATTGGCTCTATGTTGGCCCAATGTCAGACGGTAAATTGGCCCTATGTCAGAGCCCAACATTGGCACAACATTGTTTTGCTCATCGGCCCTCCACTGGCCAACAAAATTGCCCCAATGTTAAATACCAACACTGGCCCCATGTTGGCTAATTGTCAGACAGTACGTTGGCCCTATGTCATTAAACATTAGTAGTTTAATGGAGATTATTAGCTAATTAGGTCTTAAACATTTTTGTTACTCTCAGATTACCATCACAAATAAGTAAATATTTCAAAATTATTTTAAATGTTAACAGAATTATTTTTTACAAACTGCTTGACTTATTTGATTTGATCTCTTTAGATTAAGGTAAAAAAAAAAAAAGTCTTGTAATCGCACTTTTTTTATTTGAGATTCCATATTGTTTTTTGTGATCAAATGTTTTTATTAGAAAAGCTTACAAAAAAAAATAACTCCTCCCAAGTTTTACTCTTGAGATGCTGCCTCCGACCTCTGCCTCCGGTCTTTGGCATATCGTAGCCAATTCATTGCCAAGGCTGAAAACTCCTCCTCCGTGGCACTCTTTGTAAAAACATTAGCTCTTACAGCTCCTGAATAAGTAAACACATATAACTGTTATTCCACTTACACAAATGTTTTTATGAAGTTAACTTTTTTAGCACTATTTCTCAAATATTAGCATTTTCAAGGGACAATTAGAAAAGCAAATAATGCTCTTAGTTCAAATGTTTCCACACTCTTGTCAGATAAGTATTTATTAATTGTGTCAATTAATCTGATTCACACAAAATATTGTAGAAACTGTCATTATATCATTTTCTTACAAGTGTGTGATACACTAATTTCACCAGGTCCCAGTGCTGTTAACCGGGAGGCAAAGACGAGTCTGTTCAGCCACTTGGGAAGTTATGATATTAGAGTACATCACACCACAGAGTACCTTATTGTGCTTAGAAAAATGGGTTTACTAACTAAATTAAAAAGATGGTTTTGACATTTTGTTTGTCTTATTTGATATAATATCCTTCTGTTCAATATTGACCTAAATACTTCTTATTTTTTAAATAGTCCCTTAAAACTTAAAGTAAAAAATTATTGATACTAAATTGAACTCATTGAAAGTACTTTAAATCTCTAAATTGTATGTAACTGCTGGTGCATTGTGACCATGGAGATGGAAGTTTGACCTTTGGGTTAACCCCTAAGAGCCAGTGCTTTGTGTTGAAGCCTGGTGGGAAGTTTGCCTTTGGATTATGGCTGTATTTAAAATACTAATCTCATAATAAATTATATATATATATTATTTTTTAAAGAAAAAATTACTTACTGAAAATGATGTTCTTCAGAAGATCCTTGAAAGCTCTTTTGACACCTCGTCCAACCCAGTTGAACTGTAAGGCTAAATCATTGGATATTGTGGTGCTCATCGGCCTCCAGGTAGTAGCTTTGAGGTTTCCACCTCCAATTCCGGAAAGCATGCCAACCTGAAATAAAGGATGGATGTTTTTTTAGAAAATATGTTTACATGAGCAACATTTTGCAATAATAAAGCCTACTGCCCCAATGCTTCCCCTTGCTATCTGGTCACCAAGTCACACGTCAATGTTTGTTTGAGAAACGGAGCATCTTCTAGCTAACACACACACCGACGAGTAAAAACAATATTTCAAATTACCAAATCGGTATACTGCATTTATGCAAGCAAGATATTTCAGTTTTTTATTTTTCTTAAAAAATATTTCCCAACATAAAACCAATGCCACCTTACAATAATTGATTTTGAGTTTCAGTGTTTTAAAATAAAATATCAAACAAAACGAAATTTCAATGTACCATTTGTAATTCAGTAATATGAGAGAATTGGTCAGGGGTCTGAATACTTTTGCAAGGCACTGTATATATATATATATATATGTGCTGTTTGGTACCATTGTGTGCACCACACTGAACATGGACCTGAGAAAGCAAAGGAGAGAGTTGTCTGAGGAGATCAGAAAGAAAATAGACGAGCATGGTAAAGGTAAAGGCTACAAGACCATCTCCAAGCAGCTTGATGTTCCTGTGACAACAGTTGCAAATATTATTAAGAAGTTTAAGGTCCATGGAACTGTAGCCAACCTCCCTGGGCGCAGCCGCAAGAGGAAAATCGACCCCAGAGTGAACAGAAGGATAGTGCGAATGGTAGAAAAAGAACCAAGGATAACTGCCAAAGAGATACAAGCTGAACTCCAAGGTGAAGGTACGTCAGTTTCTGATCACATCATCCATCGCTTTTTGAGCGAAAGTGGGCTCCATGGAAGAAGACCCAGGAGGACTCCACTTTTGAAAGAAAAACACAAAAAAGCCAGACTGGAATTTGCTAAAATGCATATTGACAAGCCACAATCCTTCTGGGAGAATGTCCTTTGGACAGATGAGTCAAAACTGGAGCTTTTTGGCAAGTCACATCAGCTCTATGTTCACAGACGAAAAAATGAAGCTTTCAAAGAAAAGAACACCATACCTACAGTGAAACATGGAGGAGGCTTGGTTATGTTTTGGGGCTGCTTTGCTGCGCCTGGCACAGGGTGCCTTGAATCTGTGCAGGGCACAATGAAATCTCAAGACTATCAAGGCATTCTGGAGCGAAACGTACTGCCCAGTGTCAGAAAGCTCTGTCTCAGTCGCAGGTCATGGGTCCTCCAACAGGATAATGACCCAAAACACACAGCTAAAAGCACCCAAGAATGGATAAGAACAAAACATTGGACTATTCTGAAGTGGCCTTCTATGAGTCCTGATCTGAATCCTATCGAACATCTATGGAAAGAGCTGAAACTTGCAGTCTGGAGAAGGCACCCATCAAACCTGAGACAGCTGGTGCAGTTTGCTCAGGAAGAGTGGGCCAAACTACCTGTTAACAGGTGCCGAAGTCTCATTGAGAGCTACAGAAAATGTTTGCTTGCAGTGATTGCCTCTAAAGGTTGTACAACAAAATATTAGGTTAGCGGTCCCATCATTTTTGTCCATGCCATTTTCATTTGTTTTCTTATTTACAATATTATGTTGAATAAAAAATCAAAAGCAAAGTCTGATTTCTATTAAATATGGAATAAACAATGGCGGATGCCAATTACTTTTGTCAGTTTCAAGTTATTTCAGAGAAAATTGTGCATTCTTTGTTTTTTGTGGAGGGGTACCAACAAATTTGAGCACGTCTGTATATATATATATATATATATACAGTACTGTGCAAAAGTTTTAGGCAGGTGTGAAAAAATGCTGTAAAGTAAGAATGCTTTCAAAAATAGACATGTTAATAGTTTATATTTATCAATTAACAAAATGCAAAGTGAGTGAACAGAAGACAAATCTACATCAAATCAATATTTGGTGTGACCACCCTTTGCCGTCAAAACAGAATCAATTCTTCTAGGTACACTTGCACACAGTTTTTGAAGGAACTCGGCAGGTAGGTTGGCCCAAACATCTTGGAGAACTAACCACAGTTCTTCTGTGGATTTAGGCAGCCTCAGTTGCTTCTCTCTCTTCATGTAATCCCAGACAGACTCGAAGATGTTGAGATCAGGGCTCTGTGGGGGCCATACCATCACTTCCAGGACTCCTTGTTCTTCTTTACGCTGAAGATAGTTCTTAATGACTTTTGCTGTATGTTTGGGGTCGTTGTCATGCTGCAGAATAAATTTGGGGCCAATCAGATGCCTCCCTGATGGTATTGCATGATGGATAAGTATCTGCCTGTACTTCTCAGCATTGAGGAGACCATTAATTCTGACCAAATCCCCAACTCCATTTGCAGAAATGCAGCCCCAAACTTGCAAGGAATCTCGACCATGCTTCACTGTTGCCTGCAGACACTCATTCGTGTACCGCTCTCCAGCCCTTTGGCGAACAAACTGCCTTCTGCTACAGCCAAATATTTCAAATTTTGACTCATCAGTCCAGAGCACCTGCTGCCATTTTTCTGCACCCCAGTTCCTGTGTTTTCATGCATAGTTGAGTCGCTTGGCCTTGTTTCCACGTCGGAGGTATGGCTTTTTGGCCGCAAGTCTTCCATGAAGGCCACTTCTGACCAGACTTCTCCGGACAGTAGATGGGTGTACCAGGGTCCCACTGTTTTCTGCCAGTTCTGAGCTGATGGCACTGCTGGACATCTTCCAATTGCGAAGGGAAGTAAGCATGATGTGTCTTTCATCTGCTGCAGTAAGTTTCCTTGGCCGACCACTGCGTCTACGGTCCTCAACGTTGCCCGTTTCTTTGTGCTTCTTCAAAAGAGCTTGGACAGCACATCTGGAAACCCCTGTCTGCCTTGAAATTTCTGCCTGGGAGAGACCTTGCTGATGCAGTATAACTACCTTGTGTCTTGTTGCTGTGCTCAGTCTTGCCATGGTGTATGACTTTTGACAGTAAACTGTCTTCAGCAACCTCACCTTGTTAGCTGAGTTTGGCTGTTCCTCACCCAGTTTTATTCCTCCTACACAGCTGTTTCTGTTTCAGTTAATGATTGTGTTTCAACCTACATATTGAATTGATGATCATTAGCACCTGTTTGGTATAATTGTTTAATCATACACCTGACTATATGCCTACAAAATCCCTGACTTTGTGTAAGTGTACCTAGAAGAATTGATGCTGTTTTGAAGGCAAAGGGTGGTCACACTGAATATGGATTTGATTTAGATTTTTCTTCTGTTCACTCACTTTGCATTTAGTTAATTGATAAATATAATCTATTAACATGTCTATTTTTGAAAGCATTCTTACTTTACAGCATTTTTTCACACCTGCCTAAAACTTTTGCACAGTACTGTATATATATATATATATATATATATATATATATATATATATATATATATATATATATAATAAAATATCAAAACACACTTACTAGATCTTTGCAGAATGATTCTGCTTCTAGTTTCTTTTCCAGGTTGTCCACTGCCACCATTGTACTAAGAGGAAGCTGGACATCTTCTGGCAGTTGAAATTCTTCTCCTCTTGATCCAGCAGGGATGATGGTATTGAGAAGTCAAGTGTTCTGTGCTATTTGCATTTTTAGTTCCTCAAAGCACTCAAATACTTTCCTCTGAAAAGCTGAAAAGATTTGATGATACTTGATTAATTTAGGGTATACATTTAGAGAATACATAAAATTTTTGAGTGATATGAATCCACACCTGTGATAAAGAGAGAAAGGATCAATGCTGTAAATCTCCCTCCCAACTAGAAAGGGTGCTATGTAAAGGTGAGGGTATGCTGCCTCCTAGATTTGCCACCTCGGTGGTAGGTGGAAACCGGAAGGTGACCATATTAGGAGGGGTGCATAGCTGCAAGCAGTCCTCTAGTGGAGAAACCATGGCGACGCGTTTACTGTAGGGAGGAGTTTGCTGGGTACAAAGGGGAAGCAGCTACGTCAGTACCTGGGCTTTTGCGCTGAGAGAGATGAGCCACCAGCCGGAGCTGTTCTCGTTTGTATTTTGTGATACGTGCTGTCTGTGTCTGTGTTTGTATTTTTACAGCGGAGGAGTAGGAGTGAGGGGCTGCAGCCACTGAGCCAGCACAATCCCCGGAGCACTTCCCTCACAGCATGGCACCAATCACTCACCACAATCCCTGGAATTACAGAGCACAGTTTTCGTGCACGGAGGATCGTGGGATAAGAGTGTTTTTCTTTTTGTTATTTTATTTCATAAACTTTATTAAATAAGTCACAGACATTTTGGGAGAATCTGGTTTGGACATTGTATTTATTGTACCACATCACTCGCATCCTGTCACAACACCTCAGAAAAATTATTACAAATTCAACAATTACCTGTTCTCGATGTGGTTTCAATATCTGTTTGAGAAGAGGATGGTCTTTTAAAATTTCGATTTGAAGACATGGGTGTCATCATCTGCAGTGGTGGAGTCTCAGTCACAGTCTGGGGTAGAGGTGGGGGTGGGGGTGGGGGTGGGGGGGACAGTAGCAGCTCCAGATTACTGGCTGGACGCTTTTTTGGATGTGAAGATGGCTCCTGCTCATCTTCATCAGAAGAAACATAGGCCCTGTTTGGTCTTGAAATTAAATTATGACAATTAATTGCAATGTTTTTTGCAACTTGTCAATAACATTCAAACACCTTTTCAGCTAATAAACAAAGGGCCTCGTTCACAAAAAGTCCTTATGCTTTAGTCTGTGCCTTATACCCAGATAATGTGCATTTTAAGTCCTACTCATCAACATAGATATGCAATACAAAATTGTAGTTTTTTCATTGCAAGCATTCATATCCAATATACAATACATATATACAGTACTCACAAAATAAATGTTTCTCTATATAATGAAGAGTGACATTTTTATACAAAATTACCTCCTTTACTTCTTTGCTGGACTATATTTGTTTCATCTGCATCCGTTGGTAGGTCAGAACTGGCCTCAGATCATTTTAATTTAGCACATGCAGCAGCATATGAATCTGTAAAATGTGTGTATTTTATTACAATTATGAAACACAAGGTTTGCAGTTCAAACATTGCACAATGGTAGCAACACAATTTGATGCACAGTGATAATAAACATCAGAGCAAAAGTTTTAATACTTAATCATCTAAAAATAAGTTTTCCAAAACTGACAATTCAGTAGACATGAACCTTGGAATCAGCATCAGCAGTAATGTATTTTTGGTAACAAATTCTTACACAATGTGGATATTTCACTAAACTATTGAGTTAGGCTATACTGAGAAGCAAAACTGTTCAAAGTAATGCAAGTCTCTAAATAAATCAGCCTATTTCATAAAATACCCAGCGTTAGCCCAGGAATTAGTGTACATCACATACCTGCTTCATACATGACTCTCACTTGATATGCTGGCCATGTGTTTTCGGGAGTCAGGCATGTCCGAACTGCCTTGACAGCAGACTTAATCTGTGGCCAAAAGCATTTTGTAGAGCCAGTAATCCAATTCTTTGGTACCACCTCAACTTCTAAAGTTTCAGTAAATTCAACAATGGCAAACATTGCTTTTCCCTGCTTAAAATATGAAAATTATACAAATTAAAAAGGACAGGCATACCTTAACTATAACTCCCCCAGCCACAGCCAAAACATCCTTCACTGGTGCTGTGGCAAGTAAAGTTCTAGCATCTTTGGGCAACAAAGGGTGTTCTGGATGCAATATTCTTAGTAGCTCAGACAAGGCATTTAATGTGATTTTATTTTTGGTAGCCCATTCACCTAATTTTACAGATAATCCCCCTGAATCAGACTCTCTGTCACAACTCATGTCTTCATCACTTGTGTCATTAACCTCACACTCATGAGCAGACTCATCACTACAAGTGTCTGGTTGACTAATTGTGGTAGAAGGGTATCATGATCACATGTGCTCATTTCTAAGGGCATTGTGACTGAGTGCTATTGTTGAGTGGCGTGTGTGGTGACGTCATGGACCAGGAAGTACCAGAAACAAAACAGTGGATGGGCGGGTGAAGCTGAACGCTACTGCGGTCTGCGTATTTATTAAATAATAATACAAAACAAAAGATTTAAACAAACAACACAAAACAAAAGGGCACGTTGGCCAAACAAATAAGCGTGCTGGTTTTAACACCAGCACAATACTCAGCAGTTGTTTTTAATCTTTCTCTCTCCTCACTCTCTCTGCTCCCCGTACTCTCCTCTGTACACTCTTCCTCGCAGCACGGACAGCTGCAGGTTCTTATACTCTGGCCAAGGGGTTAACTAGCTGTTAATTATCTTATTACCCCTCGGCCACAGTCTGCACGTGTTTAGTAAGGATGCGTGACTGTCAGCTAGTTAAATAATCAGTAGCTGATCAGCCACTCATCCTCACGAGCTTCTTAAAATATAAAAACAACAACAAATATGCGGCGCTTTGAACTGCGCCGCAAACAAAAATACAAATAATAATAAATAAATATATAGGGGTGGGACGCTCCTCCACAGGCATAGATGGAGTCTCTAAAGCCCTGTCCACACCTCATAACCGATCTTAAGAACCGTACTCGAAACAGCTCTAATGAATACAGCTCAAAGCGTCCACACTGAAGTACCGTTAGAATAGTTCAGTTACAATTCCCAGCAGCGCAACGAACCGTGGAAATTAATACTTTAGTATCCCACCATGCACTATATTTTATTTTAAAATAATATGTTATGCCCCATATTAACAGAGGTCCATATTGCATAAATGAAATATAACAAGTATTGGGTTAAAAGTAAATCCGAACACACACATAGGGCTTGAAGTTTTCAGGTTTTATTTTTAATGAGGTGAAGTCCCTTTAAACAAATTGAGCTGATTCTGTTTCATAATTAAACTCAATAAAAGTTTGTTTTAACCTTCATATCTTGCCTGAGCCTAATTCTGGTCCTAATTTTATTTCAAACAGAGCTGACAAATTACGTAATTTGTTCATCCCTGATCCTACTTTTAACTCGCATTTGCAGTCGCCCTGATTTAACGTTGTGTTTTTGTTATTTTCCCCACTAGTTTAACAGGGATGTCCTGACAGATTTTATGAAGCATAAAAATGAATACCTAGTGTGGAGTGTAACCTGATAGCAAGTCCTTCTGGCGCCTGCTCTGAGTATTTTGCCAAACATACCACAAATCATTTTGGGATATTGGAGGATACACAAAAAAATATAGTTTGGTATTACAGCGTCCACACTTCTGATATACTGCACTACCTGATGCGATCTAATTAGAACCGGACTCGAGACTACCTCCTGAGGTGGTCTCGAGTCCGGTTCTCGAGTACGGTAATAAATGCTGCGTAGTCTGGACGCAAACTGTATTTAGCACCTTTAAGCCGGTTTAAATGCAACTAATACGGTTTAAAGGCATAGTGTGGACAGGGCCTAAATCAACAGGCATGATCAATATCAAAGATATCAGCTACATCTCCAAGGCCAACATGTTTTGAATATGCTGTATTATTTGTAACATTGTGGTTTTGCTCATTATTTTGTTCTTCCACCATAATATCTGCAATTTGCTGATCTACCCTAGCATGGATTTTTCTGCGATTTGTCCAGTATGATTGCAATTTTGAATGACTCATTGCTGTCTTTAACTTAAATGCATGCAATTGTAAACATTTGTAAATTTAAAAAAAATGCACCTAACATGAAGCAGCCAACCCAAATATTTGTAAAAGATATTTGTAAAAGAATGAGTAGACTGATAGAACGTGTATCGTTAGCTGTACTGTCAAATCAGAGCTCACAGATTGCCTCTCTGTAGGCGGGACATAGAGTATCTGGTCGAGGCATACATTCCCTGCAAATACACATATTTATTTTCTTAAATTATTTTTTTAGGCCTATTTAAGTCGATGTGTTTTTCTTTCTTTTCTTAAAACACCAATAGTTTAGCTAATAACACTCAATGTTATTATTAAGTTGTTCTGAAAGTGTTACAGAAATGTGTTTAGTTTTGTTTTTTTTTTTAAAGTGTTACTGTGACAAAGAGAGAATGAACTCTTGTTTTAGATCTCCCTCCCAACCGGTGAGGGCGCCAGGGAGGAGGAGCAGACATCCCCAGGAAAGGTGGAAGTCGGCCACCCGGAAAGGGGGGCAGGACCACGGTGCGCAACGTCATCAACCCAGACGGGAAGCGCTGTGGCAATCGCGCATTGGTCAACGGTGGTTGCCCTCGCTGACCAATGGGAACGGGACGGAGCGTATAAAAGGGGGCGTGGCCCAGGGTTCTGTTCCTTCTGTCTAGGTACAGTGTGTGTGAGAGAGAGAGAGAGAGAGAGAGAGAGAGAGAGAGAGAGAGAGAGAGAGAGCATTTGACTGCAAGAAAGACGAGCAGGGAAATACACAGAGAAAAGGAATAAGCAGAGATCTTTTTGTGCGTGTGGATATACTTGCTAACCCCTGCACTTTTTGTTTGTCCATAGAGCAATGACGTGACGCTCTGGGAATACGTCAGAGGAGCGCGGACCCGTAAGTGTCGGACTGTTCGCCGTAGTTCACCTCGTTTTGGATTGGGGAAGAACGGGCGGTGGTTTTTTTGTTAACCTGTCAAAACCCCAGCCCCTCACAGACAATTTCCGCCTGGGGGGCTGTGCCCTTAAATAAATCACAATATCTTCCAAAGTATAGACAGCACAGGCATGGTTCAGGGCTTGAATTCAAGGTAACTCCTTGGGCATCAAGACTAAAACCTCAGGTGTGATAAAAGTCTTACTCAGTACCACACTGGAAGGAGATATCCAGAAAAAATACATTAAAAAACAACAAACGCTTTTCATTTTTTTATGTTCTATAGTCATTTTTTCAACTTGGAGCATATGAAAAGAGCCAGATTTTTTTCCAGTGCTTCACCAACATGTCTAATATACTGGGTAATTTGGAACTGTTTGAACAAAGGGATCAAATTCTACAGGAGTTTTTACAAAGCTAAGCCCAAGGGTCCCCAAACTTCTCCAAAAATAAACATTGTGTAAATCTTTATGTCAATTGATATACTAAGTTCTAAAAGGGATGTTATCTTCTGGCACCTCACAGGCTAGCCATTGCCACATGCATTTGCCTTTGAAAGGCTTTTTTTCCCCTTATCTCATTCAAGAGGTGTGCGTGTTTGTTTGCACATCGATTACTCTGTGATGGATTGGGTTACAAACAAAGTAAAGGTATGAATGGAAAGCTTGTGACCTCCCCTACAACGTGCTCGTTATCGTCATCAAGGTTGTAAGACCAGAGCAGCAAAACGCAAGCTAGTCGATTGCTTTTGTTTTGAATGCAAGGGGGTACTAGATACATTGTGAATGGGATATCTCAGCGGTGAAATGACGGATTCGAAAAATTCCTTCGCTGTTTGACGGTAGGAAAACAACGATTTTGATATCGAGTCAGCTTTTTTTCTCTTTTGCTTTTGTAATAATATTTAAAATTAGTTATGAAATATAATATTTACGTGCAGTTCCGTGTTCCGCCCGCGGGATTAGAGGGCGTAAGAGTTAAATCTAATTGTTTTGGTTTTTCCGTTTTCATTTGGGACTGCAACTTTCTTTCCCTTTGTTTAGTCGGGTTACACATTGTTGTGTATCCCGGCGCTATTATTGTTTGATCGGGTTACACATTGTTGTGTATCCCGGTGTTATTTTTTTGTTGGGTTTTTTTTGTGGTGAATTAAAAGCCGGGAGCGTATACCAACAAACCTGGACTAGTCTGACGATTATTTACACCACACACTCAGCCAACTTGTCACACTTACTTACACCGCTTATAAAATAAATCAAGGCGATTTAACGGCTCTAAATAAAATAACGCAAACCCCAATTGCTTTCTAAATATTAGCCTATATAATAGTGATTTGTTTATGTAAATAATATTTTCATTATTTTTTGCAGGTATTTTGAATACAATGTTTTCACATTAGCAGGACAATGGGTACAAAAACAATACGCTATTAATTAATCTCAATTTTTTTAGTCTGTCTGTCCTTTCCTGAAACTCAGCCAGTGCTCTGCAGCCCCCGCTTCCCGCCTCAGAACGAGAGCAGCCTGGCGCAGGAGATCCCGGACAGCAGCATTTTCATAGCAATTTCATAATGGAAAGTTACATTTCGCATTGTTTCGGTTTAGTTGTTGTGGCTTTTTATGTAAAACGCATGAGAAATAGTACCTATGTTCAAATTAAAATGTACAAAACATATTCTGTCAAAACAACTGTACAAACGCAAAATTCACAGTGCTACAGATCTGGAAAGAAAAGATTGGGCCGTTTATGAGCAGCAAAATGGATATGAAAATACAATAATAACTGTCAAATAAAAACAAAACATTTCTGCAACAGAATATCATGGATGTTGCATATTAATTATTTTGTATAATTAGTAAACTTTTTTTATTTCTCAGTAAAGCACTATCACAAAATAAGACATTATGAAAACACACGTTCAGAATCTGAAAAGCGATTTTTATTTTTAAACGGTGTGTTTAACTAATAAACATATAAGAACACTGAACTGCATAATGTTAAAAAAATATATGTACACATTGCTAAGTTTTAATGCTCTGCAGAAGACCCGATCATGAAAAGAAATGTTCAACCTAGTGTTTTATAAATAAAATATCATCAGAAGAATTAAATTCGCAAAGAGGAAAATATTTCCCCTGTCAAAAATGGAAGCGACATCGTGGGAGAAGTACGAGTGGACAAGTACAACTCAGTTAGAAGCAGTAAGGAGGAATTACATCTTTAAATTGAATCTGGAGTTGCTTTAATCAGAAAACATTGCAGCTTAAAGCCTTACAGATGCGTGTATTTTTCTGATAACAAGCTGAAACTCGGAGCAGCTGATTCGAACTCCGCGGCGTTCTGAGACACGGGGGAGGGGCGGAGCCCGCAGAACAAACAAACAAAAGGCAGGCAGCCTTCCCAGCGACAGCGTGTGGAAGCAACATCGTGGGAGAAGTACGAGTGGACAAGTACAACACATTCGAAATGCATGTTGAAAAGGAGAAGCCATACTAGGGGAATTTCAACTTCCCCTGTATAAATGGGAAAACCCGATGGGGGGCACGACAGATGAAATTGAAATGGTGGAAATCACAAATGACTGCTTCCTAACGCAATTTGTCAAGGCACCGACTAGAGGGGAGGCATGCCTTGACTTAGTCTTTTCAAATAATGAAGACAGAATAACTAAAACAGAGGTCAGAGAGCCATTGGCAAACTCAGACCACAACATGGTCTCATTTGAAGTATTTTTTAAAACCCCAAAAGTAATGACTAAAGCTAAGGTTTACAATTTTAGAAAAGCAAACTATGAAGGTATGAAACAGAGACTAACATAAGTAGATTGGAGTAAAATAGAGAAAACATCCACAGAAAAAGGTTGGCTGTTTTTTAAAAATGTAGTACTAGAGGCGCAAACAATTACATCTCAAAAGTAGACAAATCTAAATCTAAAACAAAATGGCCAAAATGGTTTAATAGATCAATTAAAAAAAAATATTCAGCGAAAAAAGGCACTTTACAGAGTGTTTAAAAGGGACCAAAATAAAGTACACAGAAAGAGTACTTGGAACTGCAAACACAAGTCAAAAAGGAAGTTAGAAAGGCCAAGAGAGAGATAGAAATCAATATTGCTAAGGGGACTAAAACCAATTCCAAAATGTTTTTCCAATATTATAACAGCAAGAGAACATTCAAAGAGGAGGTTAAATGTCTAAGAGACACAAATGGCAAAATCACAGATGAAGAAAGAAAAATAGCAAATATATAAAATGATTACTTTTCACAGGTTTTTACAAAGGAGGACACGAACAACATGCCCGACATGTCGACCTGTTCCTATCCAATTTTAAATAACTTTAGCATAACCGAGGCAGAAGTGTTAAAGGGACTAGGAGCTCTTAAAATAAACAAATCCCCTGGGACGGATGAGATCCTCCCAATAGTACTCAAAGAAATGAAAGAAGTTATTTACAAACCGCTAACCAAGATCATGCAACAGTCTCTTGACACGGGTTGTACCGACAGACTGGAAAATAGCAAACGTAATACTGATCCACAAAAAGGGAGACAAAACCGAACCAGGTAACTACAGACCAATAAGTCTGACTTCTATTATATATAAACTTATGGAAACTATAATAAGATCCAAAATGGAAAATTACCTATATGGTAACAATATCCTGGGAGACAGTCAGCATGGTTTTAGGAAAGAGAGATCGTGTCTAACTAACCTACTTGACTTTTTTGAGGATGCAACATTGAAAATGGATAATTGCAAAGCATACAACATGGTTTATTTAGATTTCTAGAAAGCTTTTGACAAAGTCCCGTATAAAAGATTAATTCTCAAACTGAACGCAGTAGGGATTCAAGGAAATGCATGCACATGGATTAGGGAGTGGTTAACATGTAGAAAACAGAAAGTACTGAGTAGAGGAAAAACCTCAAAATCTTTGAAAAAGATCTAGGAGTTTATGTTGACTCAGAAATGTCTTAATCTAGACAATGTGGGGAAGCTATAAAAAGGCCAACAGATGCTTGGATATATTGTGAAAAGTGTTAAATTTAAATCAAGGAAAGTAACGTTAAAACTTTACAATGCATTAGTAAGACCTCATCTAGAATAATGTGTTCAGTTCTGGTCACCTCGTTACAAAAAGGATATTGCTGCTCTAGAAAGAGTGCAAAGAAGAGCGACCAGAATTATCCTGGGTTTAAAAGGCATGTCGTATGTAGACAGGCTAAAAGAATTGAATCTATTCAGTCTTGAACAAAGAAGACTACGCGGCGATCTGATTCAAACATTCAAAATCCTAAAAGGTATAGACAATGTCGAGCCAGGGGACTTCTTTGACCTGAAAAAATAAACAAGGACCAGGGTTCACAAATGGAGATTAGATAAAGGGGCATTCAGAATAGAAAACAGTAATCACTTTTTTACACAGAGAATTGTGAGGGTCTGGAACCAAATCCCCAGTAATGTTGTTGAAACTGACACCCTGGGATCCTTCAAGAAGCAGCTTGATGAGATTCTGGGATCAATAAGCTACTAACAACCAAACGAGCAAGATGGGCTGAATGGCCTCCTCTCGTTTGTAAACTTTCTTATGTTCTTATGTTCTTCACAATATTACTGGTAATGTTCTCAATTGAGTTCAAAATAACCTATTCACATCTTGATTTGCAATATCATCAAATCACAATATAAAGCCTATAATTACATTAAATATTTTAAATTATTTTAGCAATCGCCAAAACAGCAGTGCAGTATTTAGAAAAGTTTTTTTTTAAAGCGATTTCAGTCAATTCCATCCACTCTTATCAATTAGGCTACAGCCCAGACACAGTAAATTAATAATATATAAACAAACTAATATGTTTTAAATTAAGAATTTAAAATGATCCTTACCTGACACACTGCACTCTCCTCTGCACGCCAAACTGGCTGATCAGTGATCTGCCTGCAGATAAATGGCGCCTATTCCCGCTCATACTGTGCAAAACATTGTGGATAATAATTTTCAGCGCTGTACAGCCAACCTCGCCTTTTTCTTTGGAAAAAATGTGTGACCTTATTTTTTTCAAAAATTAATAGTACAATTTGAAAATTTGAAATTGTACTAACCCTTGTTACACAGAAATTAACCCTAAACAAATTAACTGTCATGTACGCGTGATTCCCTTGACCTTAGCAGCTTGATTACTTCAGAAAGACGCGCTGGTTTACATTATGTGTCAACCGCCTGTATGTGTTGTCTGCCAGACTGCATTCTAAATTTTGTATTGTTTCCACAACGGAACAACCTCAGGCTGAAGGTTTGGAAATATGGAGCTCGCTCTAGACAGCTGTGGCTGAAATTAAGCAATTGTAATTTCATCAGCTGTTTGGATTGTAGTTTCATCAGCTGTCCCCAACGCTGGGCCAACGTCGCCAGCCAATGGCGACCGTCGCCAACCATAAGCCAATGTTGGCCCAACGCATACATGTTAACTGGGTCTTTGCTTGTTTCCATGGAAGCAAGTCAATCTTCTAGTGTGAGTAACATCTCTGCAGTGGAGGATTGTATTAACCTCTGATTAACCCTGGTTCAATGATTGCATATTTGATTAACCCTTTGCAGTCCATTTATTAAGTGCGCGTCAGGCGCGTCAGGTCCAATTTATTTTCACACGCGCAGTTAATTTTAGATGCGCTGTTTAAAAGTATTTTTTTCACAGTCAAACGGGTTTAAAAGGCACTGCATATCAACAAAGCACTCACTAGGCATCTCCAGCCCCGCCCCACCCTTTCGTTCGCTATCGCTTTCACATATGCTAAGAAATAAACAAATAAAAATAATAATATTACACTGTATATATAGAATATATATATATATATATATATATATATATATATATATATATATATATATATATATATATATAGTAAATCTAGTATCTAGTTCCTTCCTTCCTGTGTTAATAGTCAGGTCAGGGGTAGGGCTCTTCCTATCCTTTCCATCAACCAGTTCCTTCATTGTTAATTGAATCCCTGGTTAAGGGCTGCTGGGCCTGTATGTTATAGAGAAAGATAAATAAAAGTACCAAGAAATCCAAGGCTCCATACATTACATATACATCCATTCACTATAGAGGTCTCAAATGTGTATTTATATATCTATTTTAATTGTAAGCATGATATTTGGTAGGACACTAGGTTAAATAATGTGTTTGCAGATCTTACACTTCCATGGTCATTTCACCTGGAGAGTAAAATTGTGCCCACCCCTTAGGACCTTCTTTCCTGTCAGTAACCAACTGGCTGCTTCCTCTAATGACTGTCATGTTTTGCTGCCAGTAAGATACCTGACCCTGAAGGAACAGGTGAGGTGAAATGATCTAGGATGTACAAGTGGAACAGATTTTTTTGAGGGCCGATAACTTTCTTTTCTATAAAATCTTTTTAATTTCACTTCTTTATTTTCTCTTTGCTTGTTTCCATAGAGACATGCCAATCTTTCAGTGTGAACAGCACCTCTCAGTGAAGTATTGTAGTCCTGAGCAAGATTTAACCTCTGATTAAACTTGAGAACTAAACACATATCCCAGTATGCACAGCGGTATCTGTTAAGGTAGGGCTGGGGAAAGGTTATGCATATTTGAGAAATCAGTTGCTAGTTTCTCAATAATTGTTAGATTACTTTCTCATTATGCCAGTGTGGCAGTAAAAATGTCAGCACCCTTTTTTAAAGAGAAAATATGTAACAATTCACTGACTGCAACTCTGCTCTCTTAAATAAAACAATGGCAGATGTCTGTGGTTTTGCTCTGTTCAGACGACTGTGCTGATGATCCCTGTAGAAAACATGTAACAGCAAAATGACTTACTACTCTTACTTTGCAAAAATGTCATAGCCGTTACAGATACTCGCTTGTACTCGCTGCTCGGCACAGGCTTAATTTATCATTGATAATCCAGACAATCTGAAAGTTCAAACTAAATGAAAAGAAGTATCTTGCAAAACAGTCGAAAAACAAAAAATGTAAAAAACAAACCACAAAGAAAGTACAAAAAAATGCATTGGTCTCATCTAGGAATAAAGAGCTTTGACAAAGCGGCACTGGAATAGCAAGGTGAAGAAGTGGCATCCAGGCCCTTCAGTATCCAGTCTGAAACAAGAGGCTTCCATGAGTGAAGCATCATTGCAATACAAAATATCTATTTCTAGCTGCCTTGTGCTTCTTAATCAATGTATATGCATGTCTGACTACATTACTAAAACATTTCACAGCTAAGAGATCCTTGCACACCTGCCAAAGCAGGACATAAAGGAAACAGGACAGGGATCTCTCACCACCTGTAAGAGTTGTGGGAGTAACAGGACAGGAATGTTTTTCTAAATTTTAACCACTTCAACACCATAATGTACGCCAGTACGTCAAATGAAAACCCACTTACAGTACCATGCCGTACCTGCGTACGTCAAGTTTCCCATTCTATTCTATGAGCGGTTTCTTAGTCTAGTGTTTCAGGTTTCATTCTCTAAGGCAGTGCTAGTACTGTGGAATGTGCTATGAAAGTCGGGGGAGGGTCAGGTGACATTTGTATCCAATTGCATGTCATGTAGCGATTCCAATCTAGCTATGGGCGTTTAGAACGTACGTGGGCATTTAGAACGTACGTGGTCTTTCTATAACGAGCAATGGGAGTGAAGTTGGTTCAGAGGATTTTGATACCAGCGACAGTGATGCTGACTTATCACTCAGCGATTATAATGAAGAGGATGTGGAGTCAAGAACATTACAAACTGTACAAACAGAAGAGCATGCGCTACTTTACAGGTAAGCCAGCTGCAAACGGGAAGCTGTTTGTTTTGTGAAATGTCAGTGCTGTGACAAAATACTATCAAAACACAGCACTGGGTACAGGCAATGCGGCAGCCAGATCCATCACAATGCCTGCGCAAACTAGCTGTGTACACACATTTGTGACTATCCCTCCAACACAAGGGAAGCAGAGACTGCAACAAAGGTGCAGGGTCTGCTACGAAAATGAAAACAAAAGAAGACACAAGAAAAATGAGCAGTGGTTGCAAAGGCAACCCCAGGTCCTGTTGTATTGAACATTTCAATAAATGGCAGAGAGCAAGTCGATAAGGCACACATTTTGATATTGTTTGATTTTTATTTGATAATTACTGTTTACTGATTATTATTTTTATAAGCTTTATTTGCAGCGTTTTTGTTTTCATTGTTAAAAAAAATGTGTTTTTGTCTCTATATTGAACATGGGTATGTAGTACACAGCAGCATAAAGGGTTAATGAAAATCACAGTTTAGGTCATTTATTTGTGTTTTATTCATCATATGTTAACATTTTATGGCAATTAGTCTGAACACATAATTATTATTATTTTCAAAATCTGATACCTGGGAAGGGGTTTCATTTTGTATCAAAAATGAAAAGTTTTATCAAATGAAAAGCCAATACATTGAATCTACAAACTTGATTAGTTTAGTCTAAAGTCAGCATTAATTACAAGCAGTTCAGAGAGAGAGAGAAAAATCTGCACAATTGCACAAAACAGACCAAAACTGCAGTCTGGAATTGGAAGCACTTGTCAAACTTGCAAGTCCAGTTGCAAATATGCAAAAACAATGCTAATTATAATATTAACACAGCAGTATAGATGATGTGCAACATTGCAATCCCACAGTTTGCAAATGAGGTTCAGGTAGAAGCAATACTTGAATATTCAGACTAAGTAGCAGCAAAAATGGTACAAATCCAAGGGAGCAGAATTCATATACATTACAGACCGTTACAGCCCAGTAGTGCACACAGTTCAGCTTCCTCTGCAATCACTGATTACCTGTCTCATTATATAAGCACATCACAAGGTACACATCAGACATGCAACACAATACAATCTGGGTCTCTAGGCCAGGCATTCTACAGTTCACCTAAGAGCTGCAGCTGCTGCTTTTAGTGCATTGAGTGCCACAGCCTGCCTAAGTTTATAAGATTTAGCTTTTACTAATTACAGATATCAGCATTATTACATTATTTAAAGATGGGGAGTTAAATGTTAAGTTAATGGAAGTAATGTTAAGTCCCAATGGCCCAGTAAATCAATAAATTGAAGTGTGTTTTTGTGAACAGGATGGTTTTGCAGGGGTGACATCCGACCAGAAACACAGACTCAACTGCAGGAAGTAGCGGGGCAAAACTGAAACGCTATGGAGTTCAGCACTTTTTATTAAATAATAAAACAAAGATATAAACAAACACAAAACAAAAGGGCACGTTGACCAAACAGACAAACAAGTACCGTGCTGATTTATTAACCAGCATATTTAGCAATTGTTATTTCTCTGTTAATTTTATTACCTCCTCTCCACACTCGTTCTCCACTCTGAACCCTCTTCCAATAATGAGCTGGGAGCGGGTCTTTTATATCTGTGGCTGGAGCCTTAATTACCTATTAAACAATTACCTCCAGCCACATTAACACAAGCTTTACAATGATGGACGGCTTTCATCCGTCCGCACAAAACACAATATATATTGTATATGGCTCTTTGAGCTAATATATATATATATATATATATATATATATATATATATATATATATATATATATTACCACTACTAATAATAATACAATACAAATAATACTGCCATATTTACATAAATCATAAAAATAGTGCAGTTTTTTTTATTGTGTTTACCCGATCACAGGCCCAGAAAGACACGTCAGTGTGATCGTGTTTACACGATCATGGTCCTCAAAGGGTTAAAGGAACTTGACTGTAATTTTGATTAATAATGTAAAATTGGTGCTGACATAGTTGAGCTACCAAATGTAACCCTGAGTTACAGATGAATTGAAAGGTAAAGCACAGGCAGTGCAGTGCAAACTGCTTGCAGAGGATTCCATGCAATGGTAATTAACACAGGAGCTTCTATTCTTAAACTGTGGATTTCAGACTTCAACAGAATCATCCACATCTATTAGATAACTACCCATGAATAATCAATTCAGACAAATGCTTGAGTGCTTGTGTCATTGTACTATAAGCCATAATTTGCCCAAACACCAATATTTTTCAACAAAACTTTCAAGAAGTATTGTAAGGTCCTTCAGGTCATAGAATAACATGTTTTATACCCGTATCTCTATGAAAAAACTGTTGGGGGAAAAAAATAGAGATGTTGTTATGGTTTCTGAAGTACTTCATAATGTTCCCCAGAGTGTTCTGAAAAAATGACACCAATTCTAAGATGCTACCATAAAATAAATATATAAAAATGGTCCTGGAGGAGCTTCCCACTGAAAAATGATTGGTCCTTAAAGGGTTAATAGGGCAACAGTGACAAATGGGGGAAAATTGGTGAAAAAGACAAGGCAAAATTAAATCGTCGAAATGTATATTTATACAAACGCTGTGGAATTAATAATATTAATAATTGAATATGATTATTAAAAATAATAATAATAATAATAATAATAATAATACAATCCAACAAAGAATATATCAATATTAATAACAATTTTCAAACAATATGAATAAGAACACAATAAACCACAAACATGTACATATTGTTACAATAGAAGAGGTGTATTATAGAGAAAGCAAAATAGCATAGCTGGGACAATTATAATCAGCTAGCAACACAAACCTGTTGTAATAAATTACAGTAGCTAGTTAAGATATATGTATGTTAATTATACAATAGCTAGTAAATATGTAGTTCTATTAATTTTGAGTATCAAGTCTCCACAAAGAGAAAGTAAGTACACACATTATACAGTTAGTAAAAAAATATCTTATAATATTATATACTGCATGTATCTAGAAATGATATGGATTTAACAGTGCAAAATAACACCATAGGGTCCATGTCTTTCTCTATTGGAAACTTTGATTAATGGGTGTTTTTTATTTACTGTAGTTAAAACAAGGATGCTTCCTCCCTGTGTTAATGACCATTGGGAATTTGAATAGCAAGCTGTCACTGATACGCTGGTATCCAAATGCATCCATTTTTAAGCAGGCTTTTGAATATTGTTTCTTTTATTGGCGTCCTGCTGTTTTGAATGCCATGAACTTCATGAACATATAACCAAGGTCAGAGGTAGGGCTCTTCCTATCCATTCCATTAACCCTTTATTGTTAATTGGCAGCCACCCGTGGATGCCAAGTCCGCACCACACAGGGTTGCCTGTCCCTCGCCGCCCAGGGGTGCCTTTTCATCATCGCCTGGGGTTGCCTGTTCATCACGACCCGAGGATGATAGTTTGTCATTGCCCAGGGATTTGTTAATACCACCAGAAGTAGTTTCGCTGCCGGAAATTCTGTTGCCGCAGCCCAAGAGAAGGGAGCCGCCTGCTAATGAGAAGGGGGAGGTGAGCAGACCACCTCCACCTCAGCCCGCATTCCCGATGCCTCATCCACTGCGCTCGGGTCCCTGTCGCTGGGTCACACATGGACAAATTGGCTGTGGGCCACAGAGATTCAAACTCTTGTGCAGAATGTGGCCATCTCCAGACTCATTAATTTATTACTAATCTGAAGAAGGCCACGTGTATAAAAACCATCAGCTTTTGCTGGGCATTGGTGGGTGTTCAGTGTGAAGAATGAGGGAGAGAGAGACCCGGGTGAATGAAACCAAAAGTAAAAAGTAAACAACTGTCTGCAGCACTTGTGTCTGTCAACTTCCTGGTCTGCGGACGTCACCACTCAACGATCCTGTCACAAATCTGTTGTAATAAATTACAGGGTAGCTAGTAAAGATATTATATATATATATATATATATATATATATATATATATATTGTAACACAGCTCACCCACTCGGGTTCATTGCCCCTTTAAAAATACGACCCAGGACACAGAAATGAATTTTCTTGCGCGTTTGCGCTAATTTTTAATAAACACCAAAATAAAACAAATACACAAAATAAACACCTAGCTCTGTACGAGCACTAACTAACACACAGGAACACCCTTCCTAACACGGGACAGCTAAGCTGTTTTCCCGACCTTTCCAAAACACCCGGTTTTACACCGCACTTACTTTCCTTCTCTTCAATGGCTACTCGGAGACAGCGCACCTCTTCTGCCTCCTTCTACTCAGCCGCCTCGAGCAGACTGCCTGCTCTCCTTTTAAACCCTGCACCTGGGTCTAATTCCCCAATAACGCCCAGGTGCGGATGATCATTAATAATAAAACAATTAAACTAAACAATAAAGCAATTAACAAATCAATTAGAAAATTAAATGAAACAATAAAGCAAAACAAATCAAACAAAAAGGTGCATTCTCACATGTTTTCTCTCTCGCAGGGAGGTTTTAACCCCCTCCCTGCTGTCTCTCACAACCCGCTAAAGTACACCCATTATACAGTTAGTAAAAAATATTATATACTGCATTATATACTACATGTCACAGGGCCCATGTCTTTCTCTACTGGAAACTTTGCTAAATGGATTTCTATTTTTTTATTTACTACAGTTAAAACAAAGTGCTTCCTCCTTGTGTTAATGGCCATTGGGAATTTGAATAGCAAGCTGTCACTGATACGCTGGTATCCAAATACATCCATTTTTAAGCAGGCTTTTGAATATTGTTTCTTTTATTGGCGTCCTGCTGTTTTGAATGCCATAAACTTCATGAACATATAACCAAGGTCAGAGGTAGGGCTCTTCCTATCCATTCCATCAACCAGTTCCTTCATTGTTAATTGAGCTCCTGGTTAAGGGCTGCTAATCCTGTATGTTGTTGAGAAAGATAAATAAAATTACCAAGAAATCCAAGGTTCCATACATTACATATACATCCATTCACTCTAGAGGTCTCAAATGTGTATTTATTTATCTATTTTAATTGTAAGCATGATATTTGGTAGGAAACTAGGTTAAATAATGTGTTTGCAGATCTTACACTTCCATGGTCATTTCACCTGGAGAGAAAAATTGTGTCCACCCCTTTAGAACCTTCTTTCTTGACAATAACCAACCGGCTGCTTCCTTTAATGACTGACATGCTTTGCAGCCAGTAAAATTCAGGTGAGGTGAAATGACCTAGGCAGTACAAGTGGAACAGATTTTCTTGAGGACTGAGAACTTCATTTTCTATAAAATAATTTTAATATATCTTCCTGATTTCCTCTTTGCTTGTTTCCGTAGAAGCAAGTCAATCTTCTAGTGTGAGTAACATCTCTGCAGTGAAGGATTGTAGTCTTGAGCCTGATTTAACCTCTGATTAAACTTGACTACTAAACACATATCCCAGTATGCACAATGGTAGCTCTTAAGGTAGGGCGGATGTCTGAGGTGTTGCTCTGTTCAGACTACTGTGCTGATGGTCCCTCCTCCTCTCTGCATTGGCTCTCTATATCTAGATCTGAGACTGACATTAATATTTGCCCTATTGGAACCAGGAGCTGTTTCTTTTTTTACATAGAAAGCATGTAACAGTAACATTACTTATTACTCATACTTGTATTGCCATAGTCGTTACAGATACTCGCTTGTACTCACTGCCCGGCACAGGCCTAATTTGTCATTGATAATCCAGAAAATCTGAAAGTTCATACTAAATAAAAAGAAGTATCCAGCAAAACACAATCGAAAAACAAAAGAATGTAATAAGCAAACCAGCAAAAAAAAGTACAAAAAATGCATTGGTCTCATCTAGGAATACAGAGCTTTGACAAAGCGGCACTAGAATAGCAAGGTGAAGAAGTGGCATCCAGGCCCTTCAGTATCCAGTCTGAAACAAGAGGCTTCCATGAGTGAAGCATCATTGCAATACAAAAGATCTATTTCTAGCTGCCTTGTGCTTCTTAATCAATGTATATGCATGTCTGACTACATTACTAAAACATTTCACAGATAAGAGATCCTTGCACACCAGGGCCAAGCAGGACATAAAGGAAACAGGACAGGGATCTCTCACCACCTGTAAGAGTTCTGGGAGTAACAGGACAGGAATGTTTTGTAAATTTTAAATGAAATTTATCAAAAATGAAAGTTTTGTCAAATGAAAAGCCAATACATCTACATTGAATCTACAAACTGGATTAGTTTAGTCTAAAGTCAGCATTAATTAGCAGTTCAGAGAGAGAGAGAATCATCAGCACAATTGCACAAAACAGACCAAAACTGCAGTCTGGAATTGGAAGCACTTGTCAAACTTGCAAGTCCAGTTGCAAATATGCAAAAACAATGCTAATTATAATATTAACACAGCAGTATAGATGATGTGCAACATTGCAATCCCACAGTTTGTAAATGAGGTTCAGGTTGAATATTCACACAAACACTAAGTAGCAGCAAAAATGGTAAAAATCCAAGGGAGCAGAATTCATATACATTACAGACCATTACAGCCCAGTAGTGCACACAATTCAGCTTCCTCTGCAATCACTGATTACCTGTCCCCATATATAAACACATCACAAGGTACACATCAGACATGCAACACAATACACATTCTAAACACTGCAGTGTTACTCCACATTCATTATTAAATGATACATTACTGTTTACACTATAAGAGCAGGGCTTAAACACAGTGAGAACATTCTGAGTCTCTTGGCCAGGAACCTAAGAGCTGCAGCTGCTGCTTTTAGTGCATCGTGTGCCACTACCTGCCAACAAAACCCCCTGTAACTGGGGGAGATCTGTGCGTTCATAGTGCTGTAGGAAGTGGGCAGCAGCCTTGCAATATCCGCCGGATCAGTCATGGCAGTGACACAGAGAGGTGGGTGTGTGGGCTTTCCCTCTCTCTGAGTGGCTGAGAGGCAGGCATTGGTGGGCTTGCTGGCCCTATAAATAGCGTTCTGTTCTTCCCTCAGCTCTGCCCCTATAAGACGATATGACTAGCCAGCGGGAGCACTGCTCCAGGACCGAGCACGGCTGGTAAAAGAAAAAAGAAAAAGAAAATGAAAATGAAAAGAAACCCAAAGAGTGTAGGATGGGGACCCGGGCCGTGCAGGTAGCAACGGTCTGGGTAACGCTGCCGAGTGCAGTTTTGATTACTGCGTTTTATTTTCTCCTTTTGATTTCGTCTTTTGTTATTATTATTTGAGACCACCTGTGAGTGCGTCAGCGGGACTGTTTACTACCTGTGGGAATTTCCGTGGTCCTGTCTACCATCACTGGTATTCAGGCCATGGACAACAGCGCCCTCTGCAGGCAAAAACATGCACTTGAAAATAAAACAAAACAAACCACAAGTATTAAATAAAACTGGACACCTGTGCAGTGTTTCAAGTACACCCTTCTGTCGCCTGTGTCAGTGAATACCCACACCCTTCCACACCCCTGAAGTGAATTACTCGGGAAATCTGAGTATCTGCAAGCCCTGGTGTTCTGTTAACTACAACTTTAACACAGGCTGAAGTTTAGTTAAATAGAAGCACCTGGTTGGAACAAAGCCTTGCATTGAAATGGGCTGGAAGGACCAAGGTTATCTACCCTTGAGGTAAGTGATCCTCTGACCAAACGATAGATAATATCATTTTAAAAAATAAGTCAAAAGCAAGGATGTAGCAGAGTACCAAGTGAACAGTACAGCGTGTAGAGGATTTAGTAAAGTACTTATCAGTGGAATCTTGGGTGAGAGGGTTAAAGCTGCAGTACTGGCTGAAGGAATGATTTTTGCAAGACATTAGAATAGACAACTTTGTAAAAATGTTTTCCTGCTTCAGCTCTAAAACGCACAGTCTCTCTCCCCTGTTTTCTGATTGGCTGATGTGAAAATGAGCTAGTTGGTCATATCTATATGAGGGTGTGGCTTACCCTGCTAGTTAGACTCGGTTCTGTACCTGTGCTCATGATCTGTTTCTACTACCAACAGAAAGGGTTTAACTCATTGAGGCATCATTGTGGAAGATATTAGGCAACATCTGCCTGCTGACAACATCATAACACTGTGGTAAGAGACAATGCGTGGCTTATAGATACTGTTTAGTACACTGTTCAGTACACTGTTCTTAAAATATATCAAGAGTCTAGAGGCAATTTCTCTGATAACTCCAGAGTTAATCAACAAATCGGTATGTAGCATTGATTTTGGCATTTTCAAGAGGTCGTTATGCCAATCTCGTTATTAAATAATCACATTTAATATGATTACGCGATTTCTGAAATTCTGTTGATTTACAAAATGATAATCTCTTAACGAGCAGTGCTTCTAAATTTATCAGGAGTTAATTTGCACTTGGAAAAGGAGGGTTTTAATTAACAAAAGACTATAACTCACCTTGAAACAGAAATTTAACTGACCGCAGCTGTGACGGCAATGATACAGATCATTCAGTATTTGTAGTTATGAAAATATTTTAGACTTTTATATACTTGTGGTAATGAATGAGATTTGTTCACTTGTTTTAACAATTTGTAACCTTAAGCCCGGAATACACTGCCTGATGACATCGCAGGAAGGGATGCATGGATGCATAAAGTACAGTGGCAATGGGGTGAAACAATAGTCAAAAAGATAAGACTATGGCAGTGTGGCAAAGTGGTTAACTGTGACAGGTGAAGGTAATGCACGACGGATGAAACTGAAATGGTGGAAATGACAAATGACTGCTTCCTAACGCAATTTGTCAAGGCACCGACTAGAGGGGAGGCATACCTTGATTTAGTCTTTTCAAATAACGAAGACAGAATAACTAAAACAAGAGGTCAGAGAGCCATTGGCAAACTCAGACCACAACATTTCTCCTGTGAAGTATTTTTTAAAACCCCAAAAGTAATGACTAGAACTAAGGTTTACAATTTTAGGAAAGCAAACTATGAAGGTTTGAAACAGAGACTAACAGAAGCAGATTGGAGTAAAATAGAGAAAACATCCACAGAAAAAGGATGGCTGTTTTTTAAAAAAAATGCAGTACCAAGGTGCAAAACAATTACATCCCAAAAGTAGACAAATCTAAATCTAAAACAAAATGGCCAAAATGGTTTAATAGATCAATTTAAAAAAATATTCAGCGAACGAAGGCACTTTACAGAGCGTTTAAAAGGGACCAAAAACAAAGTACACATAAAGAGTACTTGGAACTGCAAACACAAGTCAAAAAGGAAGTTAGAAAGGCCAAGAGAGAGAGGGTCTAAAACCAATTCCAAAATGTTTTTTCAATATTATAACAGCAAGAGAACATTCAAAGAGGAGGTTAAATGTTTAAGAGACACAAATGGCAAAATCATAGATGAAGAAAAAAAAAATAGCAAATATATTAAATGATTACTTTTCACAGGTTTTTACAAAGGAGGACACGGACAACATGCCCCACATGTGGACCTGTTCCTATCCAGTGTTAAATAACTTTAGCATAACAGAGGCAGAAGTGTTAAAGGGACTAGGAGCTCTTAAAATAAACAAATCCCCTGGGCCGGATGAGATCCTCCCAATAGTACTCAAAGAAATGAAAGAAGTTATTTACAAACCGCTAACCAAGATCATGCAACAGTCTCTTGACACAGGGGTTGTACCGACAGACTGGAAAATAGCAAACGTAATACCGATCCACAAAAAGGTAACGAACCAGGTAACTACAGACCAATAAGCCTGACTTCTATTATATGTAAATATATGGAAACTATAAAGATCCAAAATGGAAAATTACCTATATGGTAACAATATCCTGGGAGACAGCCAGCATGGTTTTAGGAAAGGGAGATCATGTCTAACTAACCTACTTGACTTTTTTGAGGATGCAGCATTGAAAATGGATAACTGCAAAGCATACGACATGGTTTATTTAGATTTCTAGAAAGCTTTTGACAAAGTCCTGCATAAAATATTAATTCTCAAACTGAACGCAGTAGGGATTCAAGGAATCTACATTAATGATTTAGATTCTGGTATAGTAAGCAAACTTGTTAAATTTGCAGACGACACAAAAATAGGAGGAGTGGCAAACACTGTTGCAGCAGCAAAGGTCATTCAAAATGATCTAGACAGCATTCAGAACTGGGCAGACACATGGCAAATGAAATTTAAAAGAGAAAAGTGTGAAGTATTGCATGCAGGCAATAAAAATGTGCATTTTACGTATCATATGGGAGATAATGAAATTGAAGAAGGGAACTATGAAAAAGACCTAGGAGTTTATGTTTACTCAGAAATGTCTTCATCTAGACAATGTGGGGAAGCTAAAAAGAAGCCAACTGGTCACCTCGTTACAAAAAGGATATTGCTGCTCTAGAAAGAGTGCAAAGAAGAGCAACCAGAATTATCCCGGGTTTAAAAGGCATGTTGTATGCAGACAGGCTAAAAGAATTGAATCTATTCAGTCTTGAAAAAAGAAGACTACGAGGCGATCTGATTCAAACATTCAAAATCCTAAAAGGTATAGACAATGTCAACCCAGGGGACTTCTTTGACTTGAAAAAAGAAAAAAGGACCAGGGGTCACAAATGGAGATTAGATAAAGGGGCATTCAGAACAGAAAATAGGAGGCACTTTTTACACAGAGAATTGTGGGAATCTGGAACCAACTCCCCAGTAATGTTGTTGAAGCAGACACCCTGGGATCCTTCCAGAAGCTGCTTGATGAGATTCTGGGTTCAATAAGCTATTAACAACCAAACGAGCAAGATGGGCCGAATGGCTTCCTCTCGTTTGTAAACTTTATGTTCTTATGTCTCAAGTGACTGTTGCATGATCTTGGTTAGTGGTTTGTAAATAACTTCTTTCATTTCTGTGAGTACTATTGGGAGGATCTCATCCAGCCCAGGGGATTTGTTTATTGTAAGAGCTCCTAGTCCCTTTAACACTTCTGCCTCTTATGCTAAAGAGATTTAAAACTGGATAGGATCAGGTCGACATGTGGGTCATGTTGTCTATATCCTCCTTTGTAAAAACCTGTGAAAAGTAATCATTTATTATATTTTCTATTTTTTTTCTCTTAGTCTATGATGTTGCCATTTGTATCTCTTAGAAATTTTACTTCCTCCTTGAATGTTCATGACATTCAAACAGAAAAAAATCCAGCAAAATCATCAAAAAAACAAAAGAAAGCAATAAACAAACCACAAAGAAAGTACAAAAAATGCATTGGTCTCATCTAGGAATAAAGAGCTTTGACAAAGCGGCACTAGAATAGCAAGGTGAAGAAGTGGCATCCAGGGCCTTCAGTATTCAGTCTGAAACAAGAGGCTTCCATGAGTGAAGCATCATTGCAATACAAAAGATCTATTTCTAGCTGCCTTCTGCTTCTTAATCAATGTGTATGCATGTCTGACTACATTACTAAAACATTTCACAGATAAGAGATCCTTGCACACCAGGCCCAAGCAGGGTGGCTCCCCTCCTAATTTTGTACAATTTTGATTCATAGAGTGTGACAGGATGACAGAGGTTGAGACTCAGAGACAGTGTGGAAAGTTAAAAAATAAAACTTTTAACATATAAAAAATACAAAATAAACCGGCACAAGGGCCAAACAAAAAGGTTTCAAAACACAAAACTTACAAAATAAGGCTTCAGGCTGGGCGTTGCCTTCACTGGATTCAAAAAACAAACAACCACAGCACACACAGAAAACCACTCTTGCTTCTTCTCCTTCTAGAACTCTCCTTCTACTGGGAGGCTGAGGCCTCCTTTTATGCCAGGTGGCTGGGTGATCACTGAATAATAAATTACTTGATAGCTCCCACCTGACGCAATCAACCTGGGCAGGGAGGAGAATTTAACCCCCTCCCTTCCAGTATTTACTAGGGCAGAGCCTGCTCTGCCACATAGAGCTTATCGGTTTTAACTAGGTGAATCTTGTATATACATTAAAGCCTCTGCTTTTATGAAGTGTATGTATGCTCTAAAAAGTGCTTGTTGAAATTTTTCAAACTACGAGAAACCAATAACAATTAACAATACAAATGATTGGTTGTATGATATGTGTGTTGTTTCTTTCACTCACTTGTAAGAACCTTTACTGAATATTTGATGTGTTTAGAGTGCAAGTGCTCTAAATTTGCATAGTCGATAAATCTGTTCATAGAAATTGAAAGTGATCTGCAAGCAGTTTGGTGCACTGAAATGCAGCAGCTGCAGTGCCTGTGTTTTATCATTTCATTCATCCATTACACTCAATCATAAAATCTCACTTATTCCAGCAAAACTGTCTAAAAACTGAGAACGATACCTTTTCCACATGTTTCTACTGCAAAAGTAGTTAATTTCATTCATGTATTTGTCATTTAGGAAACATCATAAGCATAGCAGCAAATAAAAAACAAAAACACCTGTATTTGACACTTCCAGTCAGCACTGAGGGAGGCTGTTCAGCTGGCAAAGGATTATCAGAACTGAGTCTAACTAGCAGGGTAAGCCACACCCTCATATAGATATGACCAATTAGCTCATCTTCACATCAGCCAATCAGAGGGGACACACTGTGACCCGGGCGCCGAAGCAGTCGCAGGATGGGTGAGGGGGGTGAGGGGATACACTGTGACCCGGGCTCCGAAGCAGTCACAGGATGGGTGAGGGGGGTGAGGGGATACACTGTGACCCGGGCTCCGAAGCAGTCGCAGGATGGGTGAGGGGGGTGAGGGGATACACTGTGACCCGGGCTCCGAAGCAGTCACAGGATGGGTGAGGGGGGTGAGGGGATACACTGTGACCTGGGCTCCGAAGCAGTCGCAGGATGGGTGAGGGGGGTGAGGGGACACACTGTGACCTGGGCTCCGAAGCAGTCGCAGGATGGCTGAGGGGGGTGAGGGGATACACTGTGACCCGGGCTCCGAAGCAGTCACAGGATGGGTGAGGGGGGTGAGGGGATACACTGTGACCCGGGCTCCGAAGCAGTCGCAGGATGGGTGAGGGGGGTGAGGGGATACACTGTGACCTGGGCTCCGAAGCAGTCGCAGGATGGGTGAGGGGGTTGAGGGGATACACTGTGACCTGGGCTCCGAAGCAGTCACAGGATGGATGAGGGGGGTGAGGGGACACACTGTGACCAGGGTTCCGAAGCAGTCACAGGATGGGCTGTCCCTTGTTCAGCAGGGAGAAGCTGGGCAGCTTTTGAATCTTTAGTTCTGTATGCCAAAAGTATAGAGAGTGTTCAGTGGTCAAGATCAGTTGGCTGTTTCTAGTCCTGTATGCAAAGGTATAGAGGGAGTTCAGTTGTCAGGATTAGTAGGCTGTGTTTATTCCTCTATGCCAAGGTGTAACAGGGCGAGAAGCCCTGTAAAATGTATTATTTATTATTTTTAGAACGGGGTCTCCCCCTCCACCCTGTGTTATTTTGTATTTGTTTGTTTATGTATTTATTATTCATGACGACGAGGCGCGGTGTGTTTTGTTATTGTTTCTGTGTTTAGTTATTGTATTTAAATGACGACGAGAGCCGTGCACCGTAGGTTTTGTTTTTGTTTTGTTTTATTTAAACATGTTCTGGCAGAGGCGAGATTGGTGCTCGTCCTCTGCCAGGAATAAATTAAAAACCTTGTGCAGAAGGTGGCCATCTCCCGAATTAATTAAGTGATTTAATTTGTTGCTAATGGGGAGATGGTCACCTGCATAAAAGCCTGCAGCTCGCTGCACTCAAGGGGTGTGTTAGGAGCGAGAGGAGCGAGAGAAAAACGAAACTAAAAAATAAATACAGGATCAGTGAAGGCTACTGCCCAGCCTGACCGGTATTGTTTTACTGTATACTTTGTATTGTATACTGTATACTTTGTGTTAGTGATTTTGTTTTGTTTACCTGTTTTATTTTCGCTCTGTGAGCAAGTGTTTTTGTGTTTAAATATTTTATTTATTTTTGTATTATTTGAATAAAATGGCGCACGGCGCATCTTTCTTTTTGAATCTGCAGTATTTGGTGTCAGTTTTTAGTTCCTGCTTCTGACCTGACGTCAGACGACTCAGCCACCCTGTCACACAAGGGTATAGAGAGATTTCAGTGGTCAGGATGAGTAGGCTGTTTTTAGATAAAAGACCAGAGAGTATATGAGGTTGCCAAGAGAATGGTACAGTACTGTAAAGGCTTAGTTAGTTAGGGGGGCAGCACATATAAAGCCTGTGACAGCAACCTTTGTGTTTGTGTCTTGAAATTGTGTGAAGATATATAGCTATGGCCAAAGGTTTTGCCTCACCTACAATTTTAGGATTGAGACAAAATTAAAAAAAAACTATATGAACATAATTTAGATTTTTTTTTTTTTTTATCAGCATGTAATCGAAGAAAGTAGAAAAAATGATAAGTCTACCGGAAGCGATCATAGTAGTACAGTATTACATGTTAGATTTCAAATGGTCATTTTTTATTTGTTTGATCAGTTTTGTGTTGACTTGCTTCTTTACCAATTGCATTTGCTTGTGTCACAACTATTTGGGCAGTGTGTGTTTTATAGCAAATCTAATTTCAATTACACACACACACATGATAACTGAGAAGAGGAGGCACCTCACAAGAGGAACAGTGTGGTGTCCAGGCATAGTTTACCAAGACAAGGCCTCTCCAGTACAATTTGAATAATAAAACAGTGATTGATATACTGCTATCCAAGCACATCTGTTTTAAAGCAGGTTTTGAATAGTGTTTCTATTATTAGCCTCCTGCTAATTTGAATGTCATTAACTTAAAATATACAGGCTGTACTCTCTCAACCTGTAATAATTAGACCTATTTTATGGTTAAATCTGTTTTGAAACTTACAGCATGTACATTTATACAGAAACCTTCAAATGACAAAACAGTAAAATACCAAACTATGTCTACTATATATAAAAATATCCCAATACATTATACCCAACAATAGATTTGTATTGTTCTGATAGTTTTGAGTGATTTCATTCTACCTGCCTTAATTACTGACCCCTGCAGAGAAACAGATCATTTCCCCTCAAAATCCTTTCAAAACAAGCATACAGTACATTTCATTGAGATACAATGTTGACCACATTTACAGAGACTAGGGGGTGAACTATGCATCATCAACTGCTGCTGTAGAGTCACTTACAATAGGACCTCAGTTTTACGTCTCATCCGGAAGACGGGACATTGAGGTGCAAACACACCCATCTCAAAACCCTTTAAAGTCCATGGCTGTTAACTATCAATATTATGGTTGGTTCGCCTGTTATAGATCAAGGAATCTATTAGTTCTTAATTTATTTGGGAATTGCAAATATTTCAAATATGACCATATAGATAAACTGCTGCAGGTGGCAAGGTGTGACTGCAGCTTGAACTGCTGCAAATGACGTGATGAGGTTTTAGTGAGTTTGAATGACAACACATGAAGTGGTGAGGTTTGAGTGAGTTTGAATGACAACACATGAAGTGGTGAGGTTTGAGTGAGTTTGAATGACAACACATGAAGTGGTGAGGTTTGAACAACACACAAAGTGACGAGGTTTGAGCAACACAAAAAGTGATGTGGTTTGAGTGAGTGTGAATGACAATACACAAAGTGATGAGGTTTGAGTGAGTTTGAACAACACACAAAGTGATGAGGTTTGAGTGAGTTTAAACAACACACAAAGTGATGAGGTTTGACTGAGTTTGAATGACAACACACAAAGTGATGAGGTTTGAGTGAGTTTGAATGACAACACATGAAGTGATGTGGTTTGAACAACACACAAAGTGACGAGGTTTGAGCAACACAAAAAGTGATGTGGTTTGAGTGAGTTTGAATGACAACACACAAAGTGATGTGGTTTGAGTGATTAGGTTGAAAGCAGCAGCATGTTTTTATCTGTAGCATTGTGTGACAGAGAGTAAATGAATCCTAGTCAACAATCTCCCTCCTGACCTGTGAGGCCGGTGTATAACAGGAACAGAGTGCCTCGTACTGGACGGTCTGGCAGTTCATTCCAGGGTCATCCAGGAAGGGGGCGGAGTCACAATGCCCAAAGTCATCTCCCTAATGTGGTACACAATGTGTCAGTGATGGAATGGAGGAGAATGATTGAACTAGCTATCGCAGGGTACGTGACTAAGGGTATAACAGGGGGTGTGACGATGTAATCTGTTCCTTTGAAGTGGTTACTGAAAGGACCCGTTTGGGAAATGGAAGTAATTCATTACCGTGAGTGTTAAGTGTTTTGTTTGTTGCTTTCTGTCTGTGCTTGTCATTATAGAAGGCTAACCTCCGGGAGCTGTAGCTAAACCACCAGCAATTAAACCCGGACTCCATCATTGTACACTCTGGACTTGTGAACGTGTTGTGTTTGTGTGTATCTTGTTTAGTGTATTATTATTTCAGGACTGAATCCTGTGGTTTGCCTGAGCGATACACATCGTTGTGTGGAGCCAGGTATTATGTGTCAGCAAATAAAGAGCTGCTTTTTCACCAGGAACTGTCTTGTGTCTATCATTCCTGAGCACCACATCACCACTGTACCTGTGCACTACGAACCACTTTGCCACACATTGGTATAATACAGAAAGTATATCATACACATAATCAAAAGAACTTCAACACAAGAAACGAGGGGCAGTAATAACATTGCTAGTGGTAATAAGAGCTCATAGTAAAGCCTTGGTTAGCACTGTATTGTATGGAGCCTGGCTTGTTTCAATAAGCTAACCAAAGCTTTGAATTGGAGTCTGGCTTCTTCTGATATACTATGACTATTTTCTTTTCATCAAAATCAGCCTTTCACTCATTCATTCAACAGCAGAGAAACGCAGTCATGGCAGTGGAGATGTAAATACCAGCCTTCTATCACAGTAGAAGGGATTTTTATATGTATTATTATAATTATTTGTATAAATTGGCTTTGATAAATTAAACGCCATGATTGGCTGAACAAGATCACATGACCGTGCTGTAAGAACAGCTAAGGGCGAATCACCTCTGAAGACCAAAGCCTGTCTGGGTCAAGAGCTTAACATAAAAATGTTGCCTCCTGTAGCAAGGCAGTAGAAAGCCCTGCTGTGTGTGTTTATTTATTTTAGAACAGGGTACCCCCTCTACCCCTGTGTATCATTTGTATTATTTTGTATTTATTTTAGCATTATGATTTATTTATTGTATTTATAAATATGACAGCAAAGCCGTATGTTTGTTATTGTTTGGTATTTTGTATTTGTTCTTTTTAAATACCACGTGGGAACGCGTGACTGTCAGATAGTGATTGTTAGATTAGCTGGCAGTTATGTGTAATTAGGAAGAGGGGGGGGAGGGTTTAGGAGGGAGGAGAAGGTAGAGAATAGTTTACGTGGGTTGTTAGTGGAGGCTTGGATTACAGATTGGAAATAATCTATTTGCTATTTCCTCCTGGATGCACTCGCATCACCTCAAACTCAACCTCTCTAAATCTGACCTCCTTTTCTTTCCCTCCTCCTCCCCCTCCTCTGATCTCTCTATCTCTGTTCCTCTGGAATCTACCACACTCTCTCCCTCTTCCTCAGCTAAGAACCTTGGAGTCACCCTGGACCCCTGCCTCTCTTATTCCCAGCACATCTCCACTCTGGCACGCACTTGCCGATTCTTCCTGCGCAACATCCGAAGAATCCGACCCTTCCTCACCAACTATGCTACCCAGCTCCTGGTCCAGGCCCTGGTACTCTCCCGCCTAGACTACTGCAACTCCCTCCTGGCTGGCCTCCCTGCATCCGCCACCCGTCCGCTCCAGCTCATCCAGAACTCTGCTGCCCGCCTGGTGTTCTCTCTGCCTCGCTTCGCCCACGCTACTCCACTACTCCGCTCGCTCCACTGGCTCCCGATCACCGCTCGCATCCAGTTCAAGACTTGTACTAGCCTACAGATGCCTTGACCAGACTGCACCCAGCTACCTCCAGACCCTCATCTCTCCCTACACCCCCACTCGACCTCTCCGCTCCGCCTGCACTAGAAGACTAGCTCTACCTCCGCTACGCTCCCCTGCCTCCAGAGCCCACTCCTTCTCCACCCTTGCTCCGCAGTGGTGGAATGACCTTCCTACAGATGTCAGGACTGCCCAGTCCCTGACCACATTCCGGTGCCTCCTTAAGACTCACCTCTTCAAACAGCACCTGTAGAATTCCTCTGTTTGTATCCTGGGACACTATCACCCTTCATGTAAATGTGCTTTATTTTGCTCTTATCTGCCCCCTATTTTACTGCATTTAATCCTGTACTTCAGAATACTGTAATCTGCCAAGTGTTTAACCTGTAGTACTTTGTATTTAATCACATCCTGATGTAACTATCACTATTTAATCATATCCTGATGTAACTATCACTATTATCTGCTGTATTATTGAATTGTGGTTTGTCACACTTGTACTTTGCTTGAACAAAAGTTATTGTATTTCTTGCTTTTATTGTATTACTTGTATTGTAACACTTGAAATGTATTTGCTTACGATTGTAAGTCGCCCTGGATAAGGGCGTCTGCTAAGAAATAAATAATAATAATAATAATAATTAGTAAACTTCGCCTGGGGTTGCTGCCAGCTCTGCTTCTTAATTAGTAAACTCATGCAGATTGTAGCCAAGGGGTATAATTAATAGTTAGTTAACCCCTCGGCCATAGTATAAAAGCCTGCAGCTCTCCCTGTTCAGTGTGGAGTGCTTTGGAGTGAGAAAGAGCGAGCGGAGAGAATCTGAAAATAAAACTAAATATAGGAACAGTGAAGGCTCTGTGAGCAGTGGTTTTTGTGTTTAAATATTTTATTTATTTTTGTTGTTTAAAAATAAATAGTGCTGCAGCACCTTTTGCACCGCAGTACCTGGCCTCTGTGTTTTGTTGCACCTGCATCTGGCCTGACGTCACCACCCAGCCATCTCTGTCACACATGATGTCCAGTGTGGGATCACCAGTGCCTCTTGGACTCAGGCCTTAAAAGGTACTGCATGTTTTTTGCCTCCTCCACTTCCACCACCAGGAGGAGAGGAGCAGGAGCCAACTCTGCCTCCACCGCCATGGGAGGACTACCTGCTGTTCACACCTCCACTGCCATGGGAGGACTACCTGCCGCTCCCAGCACCACCACCAGGGGGAGAAGTGGAGCTCCCGCTGCCGCCTTCTTAGCCGGGGGCTCCCCACCCGGCGTCGCCTCCCGAGGGTCCGCTGCTGCCGTTGCCTCCTGAGGGACCGCTCCAGCCCGGTCCTGCACCGCCTAGGACTGCCACGCCTGCACCACCTAGGGCTGCCGAGCCTGCACCGCCTACGGGCTGCAAAGCCTGCACCGCCTAGGGCTGCACAGCTGCGCATTCCCTGGTACTGCCTGCTGCTCCGCATCGCCTGGGACTGCTTTCTGCTCCACATCGCTTAGGGTTGTTGCCTGCTGGCTTGCTTCACTTAAGGTTGCTGCCTGGCACTTTCGCTGCCGAAGATATTGTGGCCAGAGCTCCAGAAGAGGGAGCTGCTGGCTACGAAGAAGGGGGGGGAGGTCCGGAAACCACCTCCCCAGCAGCACTTTCGCTGCCAGAAATAGGGTAGCCAGAGCCCCAGAAGAGGGAGCTGCCGGCTACAGAGAGGACCTCCCACCATGGTTGCCACCCATGGACCCAAGGTTGCCCTTGTTTCCTGGCCCAGGACTTTCATTCGGGACTTTGGGACTAAGGGGGGAGGTGGCCGTTGGGCCATATGTAGCAGGGTGGTAGAAAGCCCTGCTGTGTGTTTTTATTTATTTTAGAACAGGGTACTCCCTCCACCCCTGTGTATTGTTTGTATTATTTTGTATTTGTTTTAGCATTATGATTTATTTATTGTATTTATAAATATGACGGTGAAGCCGTATGTTTGTTATTGTTTGGTATTTTGTGTTTGTTCTTTGTAAATACCTTGTGGGAACGTGTGACTGTCGGCTTGTGATTGTTAGATTAGCTGGCAGTCACATGTAATTAGTAAACTTGTGCAGATTGTGGCCGAGAGGTACTAGGATAATTAATAGCCAGTTAACCCCTCGACCATAGCATAAAAGCCTGCAGCTCTCCCTGTTCCGTGTGGAGTGTTTTGGAGCGAGAGAGATAGGAAAAAAATATAGGAACGGTGAAGGGAATTGCCCGGCCTGACCTATATTGTTTAGTGTTCGGGATTTTGTTTTGTTTGAATATTTATTTTCACTCTGTGAGCAGTGGTTTTTGCGTTTAAATATTTTATTTATTTTTGTTGTTTAAAAATAAACAGTGCTGCAGCACCTTTTGCACCTCAGTACCTTGCCTTTGTGTTTTGTTCCTGCATCTGGCCTGACATCACCACTCAGCCATCCCTGTCACACCGCCATATTGGCAGTTGACAACTTCTTAGTCTGCATGTTTATCATTTTTATACTTAAATAGAATCATATAAAATTAAAATGATTATTTTAGCTGGATTTCTTTTCTTTAAAATCTCAAAATCTCAATCTTTTCGGCCATGGCGATAGTTTCTGTAAAGTCCGGGATGAAGAACCACATTCAGCTAAAATTGGGGTGGAGAGCGGTTGTTGGAATCGGAGTGGAGAGCGGTTGTTGGAATCGGGGTGGAGAGCGGTTGTTGGAATCGGGGTGGAGAGCGGTTGTTGGAATCGGGGTGGAGAGCGGTTGTTGGAATCGGGGTGGAGAGCGGTTGTTGGAATCGGGGTGGAGAGCGGTTGTTGGAATCGGGGTGGAGAGCGGTTGTTGGAATCGGGGTGGAGAGCGGTTGTTGGAATCGGGGTGGAGAGCGGTTGTTGGATTCGGGGTGGAGAGCGGTTGTTGGAATCGGGGTGGAGAGCGATTGCTGGAATCGGGGTGGAGAGCGATTGTTGGAATCGGGGTGGAGAGCGGTTGTTGGAATCGGGGTGGAGAGCGGTTGTTGGAATCGGGGTGGAGAGCGGTTGTTGGAATCGGGGTGGAGAGCGGTTGTTGGAATCGGGGTGGAGAGCGGTTGTTGGAATCGGGGTGGAGAGCGGTTGTTGGAATCGGGGTGGAGAGCGGTTGTTGGAATCGGTTTGGAGAGCGGTTGCTGGACTCGGGGTGGAGAGCGGTTGCTGGACTCGGGGTGGAGAGCGGTTGTTGGAATCGGGGTGGAGAGCGGTTGTTGGAATCAGGGTGGAGAGCGGTTGTTGGAATCGGGGTGGAGAGCGGTTGTTGGAATCGGAGTGGAGAGCGGTTGTTGGAATCGGGGTGGAGAGCGGTTGTTGGAATCGGGGTGGAGAGCGGTTGTTGGAATCGGGGTGGAGAGCGGTTGCTGGATTCGGGGTGGAGAGCGGTTGCTGGAATCGGGGTGGAGAGCGGTTGTTGGAATCGGGGTGGAGAGCGGTTGCTGGAATCGGGGTGGAGAGCGGTTGCTGGAATCGGGGTGGAGAGCGGTTGCTGGAATCGGGGTGGAGAGCGGTTGCTGGAATCGGGGTGGAGAGCGGTTGCTGGAATCGGGGTGGAGAGCGGTTGCTGGAATCGGGTGGAGAGCGGTTGTTGGATTCGGGGTGGAGAGCGGTTGCTGGAATCGGGGTGGAGAGCGGTTGCTGGAATCGGGGTGGAGAGCGGTTGCTGGAATCGGGGTGGAGGGCGGTTGCTGGAATCGGGGTGGAGAACGGTTGTTGGAATGTTTGAATGACTTTTCAAATGGCAATACCTACAAAATAAAGCAACAAACTACAATATCAGTCAGCTGATCACACAGTTCAGTAGTTACTGACATGCGCATGCCTTCCACTTTCTGTTTGTTTTTAACCCAGATGCATGTTGTGGGACAGATGACAGAGATTTAATAGCAAGCAATACAGTGCTGCTGTAACAAAAAATACAGATGGAACAGTTAAAAGTTAGACTACTGCATCATTGCCGATATTTAATAAAGTAAAAGCAAGTGCAAGCCGACAGTACTGCTCATATCATAGTGCACTCAGCCTCTATATTGTAAGTATAATACAGGTTTGTTATGTTTTTTTTCATTACTGTAAGTTCCAGTGTTGCAAGATTTAAGTTTGCTGTTTTTGTTTTATTAATAAATGTTTTTTTTTAAATGACATGCATATGGTGTTGAATACTTCACAGCTCCAGATTAGGTGTGTATTTAATAAGCGTGTAGAGGACACGCTGATCATCACAAACAAGCGGCTGTTCAGCGGCTGCTTCTGTAAATGCAGTATCTTCTTCACCCTGCACGATCTTCACCTGCAAATAACATTGACATATTACACTAATGAGGTGCAGGATCTTATAAGAACAGAAGAACTTTTACAAATGAGAGGAAGCTATTTGGTCCATCTAAGCTTGTTTGGTTCCTACAGGCTGATTGATCTCAGAACTGTGTCATGCTTGGTTTCAAAGGATCCAGGTGTTACTGCATTAACAACATGACTAGGTAACCCATTTCATCCCCTCACCACTTTCTTTGTGAAGAAGTTTCTCCTTCCCTCTGTCTTCAGTCTATCTCCACTTAATTTCCAACTGTGTTTGCTGGTCCTGGTTTTACAGACCAATCAAGCCCCCCCCCCCCCCCTCTTCTTTCTTCAAAGTTCCATAGATTCAGTTCTTTTAGCCTACTCTGTAGCTCCTTCCTTTAAGCCCTGGGATTAGTCTGGTTGTTCTTTGTTGGACTCCAGGGCCACATTGTCCCTTTGGTGCTGTGATGACCAGAATTGGACACAGCATTCACCAGTGCATTATGGTCACTTCGTTACAAATAGAATATTGTTGCTCTAGAAAGAGTGCAAAGAAGAGCAACTAGAATTATCCCAGGTTTAAAAGGCATGTCATATGCAGACAGGCTAAAAGAATTGAATCTATTCAGTCTTGAACAAAGAAGACTACGCGGTGATCTGATTCAAGCATTCAAAATCCTAAAAAGTATTGACAATGTTGACCCTGGGGACTTTTTCGAATTGAAAAAAGAAACAAGGACCAGGGGTAACAAATGGAGATTAGATAAAGGGACATTCAGAACAGAAAATAGGAGCCACTTTTTTACACAGAGAATTGTGAGGGTCTGGAACCAACTCCCCAGTAATGTTGTTGAAGCTGACACCCTGGGATCCTTCAAGAAGCTGCTTGATGAGACTCTGGGATCAATAAGCTACTAACAACCAAACAAGCAAGATGGGCCGAATGGCCTCCTCTCATTTGTAAACTTTCTTATGTTCTTACAAATGTCTGCTTATATCCCCTACCATTATGAATGCATAGGAATGCTTTCAAAACAATCCATTGAGTTGTTCACAAGACTTATATACTTGCGCACATAAATAGAAAATACTGTAATAACATCTCATTTCAATATGAAATACCCTGATAAAAGTTTCCCATAGTAAAAGCATAGCAAAGTGCAATAGAGTTTAATAAAGCATAGTGAAAGCATGGTACAGCATAGGTAAGCATTGTAAAGACCAGCAAGGTATTGTGAAACAGATAACTAAACATGGAAGAACATAGTAAACTATGGCAAATGCATCGTATAACCATGGGAAAAGCACGGGAAAACTGAAAAAAATACCAGTATAAACATTTATAAGAGTACTTTCAAAAAGAAAATTAGGCACCCTAGCAATTCTGAATGATGCAGTGTGTCATTTAGGGGGGAGCCAATACACACAAACAAATAGAAACACTTTCTCCCAGCTATACAGAACATATCACACGTATGTTTGGTCAGTGAAACAAGCTGGTAAAATATATAGAGTTTAATTTGGAAAAATACTACTCTATACCTCTGTCCTGGAAACAGAAGGGTCATTTACTAAACTTGCTAGACCAATTGAAAGTGCTAAACTTTTGACCATATAAATAAGGCATTATTCATAATGTATTAAATGTTTTTATTAAATAGAAATAAAAGCTAAAATACACATCATGCCAAATTACAAAATAGATTTAAGACGTACCTTTTGCAATAGGCTGTATTCGACCTCCATGGAAGGATCTAAAATTATTCAAAATGTCCGTATTATTATTATTATTATTATTATTATTATTATTATTATTATTATTATTGACAAATATGTCACACATTTTTAATGCAATGATCAGAAAGTTGAAGATGGTAGATTGGATGGAACACACACCTGGGATTCCATCCAAACCCCTGTAAACTTACAGTCCAAAATAAAATACCCCCTATCTCTATACTTCTATAAAGAACAGTGTCACAAGATTGCAAACATCATAATAAAGTAAAAACTATAAACATATCATTTGAAGAGTCAAATACAGTCTGTACACTGCCCTCCACATGCATGTCATAATGATTGCGTGGTTCAATTCCAGTGAGACACGACTGCACCTTTATAGATAATATACCATACCTGCAGGGTTTGGCTTCACTTCTTTGTCAGTGTTGTCTGTTACAAAAAACAAAATACAATTATATTTCCCCCCCCTTTTTTTTAAACGTATATGGGTAGTGCATTAAAGAAGGGCAAAATATTGAAAAAAATCAACCTTAGTTTTACAACTTTAAATTGATCCACACTGTACTGTACCTTAAATTCAGGGGACATTTAATACATTGGGAAAGGCATTTAGTTAAAATGTTTGTCATTTGATTTACTGGGTTTCTATTAGTAATTCTACCCTCAGGGCAGCAAAGAGAGGAGTGGACAGCAGATAAAGTATTGTTAGGTACAACTGCTTGAAGGTTTTTAAATGATTGTTGTCTACAACAGTGTTTTTGTAAAGCGTTCTTTTACACAGCTCCCTGAGTCTGCTTTGCGCAGTGTGCACCTCGACTATATGAAATGATTTACCTTCTTCGGATCCTTGAGACCTTGCATGATCCAGGACAGCCAGCAGCAACAGCAGCAACACGGCGCTGGAGCCCAGTCCTCCCAGCAGGAAGACCACTAGGGGGCGAATGGAGGAGGATTCTGCAGCACAGAGAGGGTTCAGCTTGGCATTACTTTGTAATTTCATTTGAATTATAAAGTAGAAATTGTAAGCAGTACATTTTAAATCTTGTAGTTTCCACAACTTCAGAAACACTTCGGGTGACAAATGCGTGTGTAATTACTGAATTATATTATTGTGATTTTAGAACGTTTTATTTAATTTTTTCATTTTTTTCTCACAATGTGTTGTTTGAATGATTTATTTAATTTAAGCACGTTTGATGTATTGTGTGAGTATTGATTAACAATGTGTTTTTATGTTTTGTACACACGCTGCTGTTGGCTGTTCCCATGGCAATGCCACAGGATGGACCACTTGGAACTACTGATTTATGTTTGGATCACAGGTGTAGACAATAATTAATTAGCTGTGCACTATAAAGGTTGGGGCAGGGAGATGTAAAAGCAGAACGAAAAAAAGGAAAACAAAAGAAACAAAAGAAAGAAAGAAAGAAAAAGAAACAGAAAAAAGACAGGACAGGACAGGACAGGACAGACACGAGACCAGAGAAAGAGGGCAGATCAGGTGTTGCAGGCAGCAGCACAGGACCAGGACGTGAGGAATTTGGGGAGCTGCAGGCAGCAGCATGGGACAATTGGTGAACTGGGAACGAGACTAAAGAAGTCAGGACGTGAGGAGCCGAAGACGACCAGCTGAGCGGCGCTGACCAGAGAGAAGTAAAGAGCACGAGCACTTTATGAGAGAGAGAGCTGCCCAGAGAGACACGAAGTGGTGGGGCGCTTCTCCCATCAACCAGCTAAGTGTTGTTGTCTTGTTGTGGTGCATTATGCCTAAACTACATTAGTCATGCACCTTTCATTGAGCTATTGTATCATAACTGTTTATCAGTGGAGTCCTTCCCCTGTTCCCTGCCTTGCATTACAGCCAGAACTAAAGGGATAATTGAGCAGTTTGAAATTTGGGTTGCAGGAGACTGGAACCACATCCCCTGTTGACAATCCAGCCAGGGCAAGTGCAATATTAAATAAAGACTGGTTATGTACATTATTTAACTGCTGTTTCTTGCTAGCAATGACATATGCTACATTATCATAAATGCCAAGTCTTGAATATAACCTGTTTTTAATAAAGAACAAATAAATAGTACTTACCGTCTGTGCTCCTTGGTGTGGGTTGTGGGATGGTTGCTGTCCCCCTTCGTTGATGTCTCGAACCTGTGTAACAATAAAAGTAGAAGGTAATTATAATAGAACAGAATTCCTTATTTTCGCTAAACATAAGGTGGCGTAGTCTGGCTATATCCTTTATTCCAGGGGCTTAGGTTACGCTCGCACAACCCTCCCCCTCTTCGGTGTGGCACTCAAACACAGATTCTAAGGAGAATAAAATACGTCTTCTTGATTTAGGGACATATTCACGGACGATATCACAGCCTGATTGCATTTATAATTGTCACAAAGACGGCCGGAGTGGGTGGCGTCAGACCAGATGGAGGAAATAAATAATCAGAGAGATGGGGTTTTGGTAAAGCTGAGCACGTGATTGCGCTCAGCATTTAATAACAGACAGAAAATAAAAGGTTTGAAACAACAAAAACACAGGACACGGCACTATACGCCAAAGTAAAAAGACAAACAAAACGCACTAAACACAAACGGTGCACGGAGACAAACAAACACGGTGAGTACAAACAAAACACTTATTATATTTATAATTATGCTTTTAACTCTCCTTCTCTCTCACCCGTTCTCCACTCTCTGAACACCTAACCCCCAGTGAGTGAAAATGTGTCTCTATATATACTGTTGTGCTGGGATTCAATTACTAATTAATTATTCACTTGAATCCCAGCACGTGAATTAATTCTGTGCAACCCCGTGCTCGCATATTATATTTTAAATGCACGTGCGTGATGTGCAATCCCGTGCCTAAATACAAATCTATACTTTTTAAATACACGTGAAACACAGACCCGTTTATATCCCGTGTACCAATCTATACACCAACATTTACACACGCAACACGCAACACACAAATGCACACAGGGGCGGGGCGCATTGCCACATATACCCCCCCTTGTGCGCAGCACACATGGCCTCAACGGCCACCTCCCCCCTTAAAAATCCAGCAGTCCAGGACAAAGTCTCGGGCTGGGAAGGGAGGCTTCAGTGGGCCCATGCCTGGCCATGCTGTCAGCACCCCTGCCGGTAGTGGCACGGCTGACAGCCTGTTGGTTTGCTCCTGCAGCGAAACTGCTGCTGGGGAAAGTGGTCTCCTGACCTCTCCCCCTGTCTTTGTAGCCGGTAGCTCCCTTTGGTGGGGCTCCGACCACAGTACTGCCGGCAGCGAAGAAGCTGCAGTGGGAGCAGGTCTCCGGACCTCCCCCACGATCTCCGGCAGCGAAACTGCTGCAGTGGGAGCAGGTCTCCAGACCTCCCCCACGATCTCCGGCAGCGAAACTGCTGCAGTGGGAGCAGGTCTCCGGACCTCCCCCACGATCTCCGGCAGCGAAACTGCTGCAGTGGGAGCAGGTCTCCAGACCTCCCCCACGATCTCCGGCAGCGAAACTGCTGCAGTGGGAGCAGGTCTCCTGACCTCCCCCACGATCTCCGGCAGCGAAACTGCTGCTGGGGTTGGTGGTCTCCAGACCTCCTCCCCCTTCTTCGTGGCCGACAGCTCCCCTTTCTGGGGCTCCGGCCACCATACTCCCCGTGGTGGAGGTATGGGAAGCAGAGACAGCTCCTGCTGTTCTGCTTCTGGCAGTGGCAGAGGCAGAGGCAGCTCCTCTGCTCCTTGAAGTGGCAGAGGCAGCTCCTGCTCCTCTGCTCCTGGAAGTGGCAGAGGCAGCTCCTGCTCCTTTGCTCCTGCCTGTGTAGGTGGCGGAGGCAGAGGCAGCTCCGGCTGCTCTGCTCCTGCCGATGTAGGTGGCGGAGGCAGAGGCAGCTCCTGCTCCTCTGCTCCTGGAAGTGGCAGAGGCAGCTCCTGCTGCTCTGCTCCTTCCGGTGGAGGTGGCGGAGGCAGAGGCAGCTCCGGCTGCTCTGCTCCTGCCTCTGAAGGGGAAACCAGCAGGCATTCTTCCTCTGCTGGTTGTGCTGGGGAAACCAGCAGGCATTCTTCCTCTGCTGGTTGTGCTGGGGAAACCAGCAGGCATTCTTCCTCTGCTGGTTGTGCTGGGGAAACCAGCAGGCATTCTTCCTCTGCTGGTTGTGCTGGGGAAACCAGCAGGCATTCTACCTCTGCTGGTTGTGCTGGGGAAACCAGCAGGCATTCTACCTCTGCTGGTTGCGATGGGGAAACCAGCAGGCATTCTTGCTCTGCTGGTGAAGGTGGGAACAGCTGCCTCTCAGGCTTCGGATTCCCGCGGTCCCCCCGTCTGGGCGCTGGACGCTCGCGGTCCCCCCGTCTGGGCGCTGGACGCTCGCGGTCCCCCCGTCTGGGCGCTAGTTCCTCCTCTTCATACTGGGTGGGGCATATGGCTAACGTGTGCCCATAAGCCCCACAGCCAGGGCATAACTCTGCTGCGAGGTTCTTTAAAAAAACCTCCCAGCCATCATCCTCGACCTCCTCCCTTTTGGGCTGTGGACGCCCCGACTCCTCCCTTTTGGGCTGTGGACACTCGGGTTCCCCCCACTCAGGCGTAGGACGTCCGGGTTCCTCCCACTCAGGCGTAGGACGTTCGGGTTCCTCCCACTCAGGCGTAGGACGCTCAGGCTCCTCCCACTCGGGCTGTGGACGCTCAGGCTCCTCCCACTCGGGCTGTGGACGCTCAGGCTCCTCCCACTCGGGCTGTGGACGCTCAGGCTCCTCCCACTCGGGCTGTGGACGCTCAGGCTCCTCCCACTCGGGCTGTGGACGCTCAGGCTCCTCCCGCTCAGGTACTGGAGAGGGCAGCGACTGCTCCTCTCCCTCTTGCTCACTGGAAGGCATCCCTCCCATGTCTGCAGCTAGGTAACCCAGCACCACAATGGTGAGGTCACGAACGGATGCCGGGTTGTGCTGTTGCTCCCAGTCCTACCATCGTTTCCCATCTCGCATCTGCAGTGCGTGAATAACCATGGGGAGGTCACTGGCGAAGTTCCCCTCGGGGTGCACCAGCCAGTCCCATATTTCCCGAGACGGTGGGGAACCCGGTGGCAGTGGGGGTAGAGGGGTGGCTACTGCCCCATTGTGGCTGTCCTCCTCCCAGCCCGGCATGCAGGATGAGGGCTGCAGCTGTTGTTGTTGCTGCTGCTGCTTCTGCTGCTTCCTGCAGCTCTTTCTTCCCATCCTCGCTTTACTATTTTTTTTTTTTTTTTTTTTCACAAAACCCCCTCTCCTGGTCTGACGCTTGGAGGCGCTATTATCTCACTTCTGACACCACGTGTCACAAAGACGGCCGGAGTGGGTGGCGTCAGACCAGATGGAGGAAATAAATAAACAGAGAGATGGGGTTTTGGTAAAGCTGAGCGCGTGATTGCGCTCAGCATATAACAGACAGAAAATAAAAGGTTTGAAACAACAAAAACACAGGACACGGCACTATACGCCAAAGTAAAAAGACAAACAAAACGCACTAAACACAAACGGTGCACGGAGACAAACAAACACGGTGAGTACAAACAAAACACTTATTATATTTATAATTACGCTTTTAACTCTCCTTCTCTCTCACCCGTTCTCCACTCTCTGAACACCTAACCCCCAGTGAGTGAAAATGTGTCTCTATATATACTGTTGTGCTGGGATTCAATTACTAATTAATTATTCACTTGAATCCCAGCACGTGAATTAATTCTGTGCAACCCCGTGCTCGCATATTATATTTTAAATGCACGTGCGTGATGTGCAATCCCGTGCCTAAATACAAATCTATACTTTTTAAATACACGTGAAACACAGACCCGTTTATATCCCGTGTACCAATCTATACACCAACATTTACACACGCAACACGCAACACACAAATGCACACAGGGGCGGGGCGCATTGCCACAATAATCCAGTGGATTTTTTTTTTTTTTTTAAATGCATAATTCTGTTTAGGGCAAAAAATTATTTGTTTTATTATTAAATAAACTTACACCAATGAAGTAGTTCCATGTATAAGTTTGAACTACACACTAAGTTAAGATGAGTAAATTAATTTAATTAAAACATGTAAAAGAAAGTAAATCATTTATTTTTTTAATATATATTGTGCACATTGCCATTGAAGAAATACACCAGGGGGCAGAGTTGTTTTTTCCCTGTCACTGACAGTGCAGAGTCAGACACACTGTTTGAGTAGAACAGACTGGAGGAATAAAAATAAATACAACAACGACTCGGATTTCAGTAATGTCTTTTTGTGTTTTTCTGTAGAGTTCATAAATGGCTAAAAATACATTTTAAGTGACGGGATGACTGAGTATAAAGAAAGGGTTTTTTTTGCTATCTTCCAGTTCATTTAATTGTTCTTCATACAACGTCTACTTACTATTTTTTGCAGGTAACTGATCACTCAATTTTATAGTTCCAGCTGTACATCTTTAACTGTAAAAGCAAGCTGGCTACCATCCGATAGTTTAAATTCTGTGAGGCAGCACAGTCATTTAGAATATGTGACAAGGCTCCAACTGTCCGTATCCATCCAATATATGGACAGCTGGAACCTTGCTTGACCAATCACATTGCCAGCCATATACATACATACAGTGCACCCTCACTAGAACGTGGGTCTCAGGGGACACACAATATGAGCGTGTGACAGAGATCAAATGATTCTTGGTGTTAGATCTCCCTCCTGACCTGCGAGGCAGCTGCATAAAGGGAACAAAATACCCTGGACTAAATGGCAGTTTATTCCCAAGGTTAGGTGGAAGTCGGCCATCTAGAAAGGGTGGCAAAGCTACGGTATACAAACTCAATGACCCGGACGGGATACGGCGTGGCATCTGCGGATTACAAATAAGCAAAACACGCCGCTGTACTGCTTCATTACCATTGTTATTATTTACTGTTGTTTTGCCATCAGGCCATTGGATTAAAAAAAAATATATTAAACAACATTGCACCTGGATTATAATTGTCTGTCTGTTTATTGATCACCTGCACCTGCACACTGTTAACCACAGAGCGTTGTAACCAAAGAACGTTATAAACGAGGGAGGGGGTGGGGGCACTGCAGGACACATCACACATCTGACAAATACAAAATAAAATAACTCCCTCTCTATAATGCACATATAGTGAAGCAAAAATGTAACTTTACTTACATTAACCATGCATAAAGCACCATGTAATCAACGCTATATTTTTTACAAAAAAAAAAGGTAACATTTGCACTCATGGATAATTTTAATTAGCAGTTTTTAAACTATAAATAGCCTGGCTAAACGGCAGTCGGGAGTTCAGTTCAAAGCAACAGACATGCAAACCAAGTGTGAGAAGGAGAGCGGGTCGGGGGAGGGGAAGAGGGAGTGGGCTCGCCCCAGGTTCGGCTGCTGGAGCGGGGCTGAAGCGAAGCTGAAGCATCTCGTCTCGCGGAGTAAGCTGCAGCCCCTCCCGCCGCAAAAAAGTAAATACATTAGGAAAGATAACCATGTCATATGCCTATATTTATTCAGTTATAAAACGAATGCTGAGTAAGATGTCTGTGTTGTAAAGTGCCAGCACAGCTTTTCTTCAGTTCAGATACTGTATCAAAAGGGAGAGACAGAAACGGAAGTTAGACTGAGAAGTTGTTTATAGTTTGAACAACACCAGTACTGTATTTACTGTAGGAATATGTATAGGGAATTGGGGGACAAGCTGTAGGAGCATTATATCCGAGGCGCGTTATAACCGAGAGCCTTATGCGAGCCTTAACACTAGAAGGACCAGAGATATATTCATGCCTAGAAGCCCCGCAGCAGTCTTTCTGGCGGCTGTATTCAAAACAATGTAAATAGTATAACGAAAGGTCAGATGTAATTAGTTTTTTTATTGCGTATGTCACATAAACATCTGAACAACTGAAGCATATGTATATATATATATATATATATTATTATTATTATTATTATTTATTTCTTAGCAGACGTCCTTATCCAGGGCGACTTACAATTGTTACAAGATATCACATTATACATTATTTCACATTATACAGATATCACATTATTTTATATATTTATATATATATATAAATATATATATATATATATATATGAACATTTATTTTACAAATCAAAACAAGAAAATGTAAATAAATAACTGAAATGATAGCAATACATTTTTAACTTTTCAACAGCAATCAGTTTATTATCAGATGAGCAAAAGCAACTGAACAACGTAGATAAATAAACTTAGAAAAAAACATTTTACGGAAGCGCACAGCACAAGAAGTTATAAAAAAAGGTCTAATTTATTTTTCTGATTTTTGACAAAAGGGTATTCCTTTACCTTGAGTCTAAGGCTGTTCACAATCAACACAGATAATGCGCTTCTCCACGCCGCCTTTCTGCACAGGGAACAGCTTTCCGAAGTTTTATTTTTATTGCACTTGCCAACCTGGCATTGGCGTCTCTTGCGGCTCTCAGTGGGGTTGCCAGCTTCAGCTGTGGGTACACGCTTGGCAGGCTCCCTCTGTTCCAAATGCTTCTTGCGAAGTTCCTGTGCTAACTGTAAAATATATTCTCTCCTTGGTAAATTCGTCTCTGTGCATTCTTCGTAAAGTACCCAGGAGTTGATGGCTGCTAGGTCCAATACATTGTAAAACACCTGAACAGACCACCATCGGGAGCCAGCTTTCACAGAATACTTCCGTGCCATCTGATCCAAAACATCAACTCCATACTTTGTTGCGTTGTAAAACTCCACGGTCTCTGGTATTTATTTGCACTAGTCCCGATGCTAATTGACTGACCAAAGCAGCACAGCTGGCATGCAGGTGCCAGCCTTCAAAAGTCATTCACTCAGGCAGAGAGTAGAGACTAATCCGATTACAGCTAAATACATTGCAGACTGGTAAAAAAAAAAATAATAAAGTAGAATACTGTTTTGTATAATCAAAATACAATTATTTTCTGTGTGGCCGTCAATGTGACTGCTCCCGGGGCTTTTAGGTATAATGTAATCATAACAAAAACATTGTCAATGTAAAAAAAAAGTTAGAAAAACGCAATAGCCGTTTAAAGGGGTGATATCAAACACAAAAGTTAGGAGAAGCAATTAGGCCAATCTTGTCAAGCATCAAGCAAAAGGCACAATTGGAAAGGTGCTGGGGCCCAAGATTCACACAATTCTTGCTTCTTACTTGGCGTCTTTTTTTGATCACTTTGCTCCACTTTATTGCTCCACTTGAAATGCTCTTTGTATGACTTGAAGAGACTGAGACACACACTCACACACTGAGACATCTAGATTGGCCCAGAACTTGAAAAAGACAACCCGTTTTTTCAACAGTTTTCACTGAATTTCAGGGCTAGCTCGGGCGAGTTTAGTTTCGTCTAACGCTTCAGAATCGATGCTGGGTGAATCTGGTTTTGCTTATGCCAATTATTTGGGTGAGTCTAGTTTTGCATTTCTACACTCTCCCCTGCCAGCGTCCAAATGCATGCCTGTGCATGCCTGGGTACCTCCCTCCCACTGACAACAATGTAGCAACTGTGTACTGGGTTTCCAGCATCAGTGCTGAAAAGGCAAGACACCAGGGCTGGTTTTAATAGTGATTAAAACCACTCTTTTTATTAGCTCTCTCTCCCAAAAAGTTAAAAGTCAAAAAGTCAATATAAGTTTGATTGAGTTGCCGTCTTCATTCTTCAGTGGTGGAAGCATCATACAAAGTATTTTTTTCTTTCTATATATATATATATATATCTATATATATATATATATATATATATATATATATATATATATATATATATAACTGTGCAAAAGTTTTAGGCAGGTGTGAAAAAATGCTGTAAAGTAAGAATGCTTTCAAAAATAGACATGTTAATAGTTTATATTTATCAATTAACAAAATGCAAAGTGAGTGAACAGAAGAAAAATCTACATCAAATCAATATTTGGTGTGACCACCCTTTGCCTTCAAAACAGCATCAATTCTTCTAGGTACACTTGCACACAGTTTTTGAAGGAACTCGGCAGGTAGGTTGGCCCAAACATCTTGGAGAACTAACCACAGTTCTTCTGTGGATTTAGGCAGCGTCAGTTGCTTCTCTCTCTTCATGTAATCCCAGACAGACTCGATGATGTTGAGATCAGGGCTCTGTGGGGGCCATACCATCACTTCCAGGACTCCTTGTTCTTCTTCACGTTGAAGATAGTTCTTAATGACTTTCGCTGTATGTTTGGGGTCGTTGTCATGCTGCAGAATAAATTTGGGGCCAATCAGATGCCTCCCTGATGGTATTGCATGATGGATAAGTATCTGCCTGTACTTCTCAGCATTGAAGAGACCATTAATTCTGACCAAATCCCCAACTCCATTTGCACAAATGCAGCCCCAAACTTGCAAGGAGCCTCCACCATGCTTCACTGTTGCCTGCAGACATTCATTCGTATACCGCTCTTCAGCCCTTCGGCGAACAAACTGCCTTCTGCTACAGCCAAATATTTCAAATTTTGACTCATCAGTCCAGAGCACCTGCTGCCAATTTTCTGCACCCCAGTTCCTGTGTTTTCGTGCATAGTTTAGTCGTTTGGCCTTGTTTCCACGTCGGAGGTATGGATTTTTGGTCGCAAGTCTTCCGTGAAGGCCACTTCTGACCAGACTTCTCCGGACAGTAGATGGGTGTACCAGGGTCCCACTGTTTTCTGCCAATTCAGAGCTGATTGCACTGCTGGACATCTTCCGATTGCGAAGGGAAGTAAGCATGATGTGTCTTTCATCTGCTGCAGTAAGTTTCCTTGGCCGACCACTGCGTCTACGGTCCTCAACGTTGCCCGTTTCTTTGTGCTTCTTCAAAAGAGCTTGGACAGCACATCTGGAAACCCCTGTCTGCCTTGAAATTTCTGCCTGGGAGAGACCTTGCTGATGCAGTATAACTACCTTGTGTCTAGTTGCTGTGCTCAGTCTTGCCATGGTGTATGACTTTTGACAGTAAACTGTCTTCAGCAACCTCACCTTGTTAGCTGAGTTTGGCTGTTCCTCACCCAGTTTTATTCCTCCTACACAGCTGTTTCTGTTTCAGTTAATGACTGTGTTTCAACCTACATATTGAATTGATGATCATTAGCACCTGTTTGGTATAATTGTTTAATCATACACCTGACTATATGCCTACAAAATCCCTGACTTTGTGCAAGTGTACCTAGAAGAATTGATGCTGTTTTGAAGGCAAAGGGTGGTCACACCAAATATGGATTTGATTTAGATTTTTCTTCTGTTCACTCACTTTGCATTTAGTTAATTGATAAATATAATCTATTAACATGTCTATTTTTGAAAGCATTCTTACTTTACAGCATTGTTTCACACCTGCCTAAAACTTTTGCACAGTACTGTATATATTTATTTAAACCTTCTAATTCTTATTTACTATTATTTTACAATAACCACGCAGGACACCGACTTGCACAATTCAACACTTACTACAGAACAGGTTTTGTATCTGGTTTTGCACCACCTACTGGCCAAATTTAGGTATTGTTCCTTACTGCTTACTGAATTAGAACTAAACTACAGTAAACAATTTACATTCAGTACTTGATACAACAATATATTATATAATATATATATATATATATATATATATATATATATATATATATATATATATATATATATATACAGCTCTGGAAAAAATTAAGAGACCACTGCAAAATTATCAGTTTCTCTGGTTTTACTATTTATAGGTATGTGTTTGGGTAAAATGAACATTTTTGTTTTATTCTATAAACTACTGACAACATTTCTCCCAAATTCCAAATAAAAATATTGTCATTTAGAGCATTTATTTGCAGAAAATGACAACTGGTCAAAATAACAAAAAAGATGCAGTGTTGTCAGACCTTGAATAATGCAAAGAAAATAAGTTCATATTCATTTTTAAACAACACAATACTAATGTTTTAACTTAGGAAGAGTTCAGAAATCAATATTTGGTGGAATAACCCTGATTTTCAAGCACAGCTTTCATGCGTCTTGGCATGCTCTCCACCAGTCTTTTACATTGATGTTGGGTGACTTTATGCCACTCCTGGCGCAAAAATTCAAGCAGCTCGGCTTTGCGCCAGGAGTGGCATAAAGTTTATAGAATAAAACAAAAATGTTCATTTTACCCAAACACATACCTATAAATAGTAAAACCAGAGAAACTGATAATTCTGCAGTGGTCTCTTAATTTTTTCCAGAGCTGTATATATATATATATATATATATATATATATATATATATATATATATATATATACACACACACACTAAAGTTCTTTAAGTTTATTTGCTGGGTCCCAGGAGTGTTGCAGCTAATTCAGTATCTTCTCATGCCTTTATACTCTGGAGGCCTGGGCTTGCATATGGTCAGACATCAAGTGAAAAGAGTTGATCTCAGCCGACTCGGACATCTGAGTCACCAAACCAACAAAGATGACAAGCAAACAGACAAATGAACACTTCCACACACAGACTGTTAGACATACCTGTGAGATCGGATTGCCTGTCATTGATTGCAGTGTCTACAGGGCAAAAAAAGGGAATTTTAGTTTTACCATGTATTATTAAGAACATAAGAACATAAGAAAGTTTACAAACGAGAGGAGGCCATTCGGCCCATCTTGCTCGTTTGGTTATTAATAGCTTATTGATCCCAGAATCTCATCAAGCAGCTTCTTGAAGGATCCCAGGGTGTCAGCTTCAACAACATTACTGGGGAGTTGGTTCCAGACCCTCAATTCTCTGTGTAAAAAAGTGCCTCTTATTTTCTGTTCTGAATGCCCCTTTATCTAATCTCCATTTGTGACCCCTGGTCCTTGTTTCTTTTTTCAGGTCAAATAAGTCCCCTGGGTTGACATTGTCTATACCTTTTAGGATTTTGAATGTTTGAATCAGATCGCCTCGTAGTCTTCTTTGTTAAAGACTGAATAGATTCAGGGGTTCCCGAGTGTCACATCTGGTAAAGGCACTCAGAGTGGAGTGCAGGATGTGCCATATAGCCTGGAGGTCGCCGGTTCGAGTACAGACTATTCTATTGCCGACCGGAGACGGGAGCTCCAAGGGGGCGGCGCACAATTGGCCATGCACTGCCCGGGGTCGGCCAGGATGTCCTCGGGTCACCGCGCACCAGCGACCCCTGTAGTCTGGCCGGGCTTGCCTGTAAGCTGCCCAGAGCTGCATTGTACACTGACACTGTAGCTCTTGGGTGGCTGCACGGTGAGTCTGCAGAGTGTAAAGAAGCGGTCGGCTGACAGCACACACTTCGGAGGACAATGTGTGCTCGTCTTCGCCACTCCCGAGTCAGTGTGGGGGTGATAGTGGTGAGCTGAGCCTAAAAACTAAATGGATATGCCAAATTGGAAGAAAATAATAAAATAATTGGCGATTACTACATTAAAAAAAAAAAGTTTTAAAAAAATTTAACAAAAAAGACTGACTAGATTCAATTCTTTTAGCCTGTCTGTATACGACATGCCTTTTAAACCAGGACTAATGCTGGTTGCTCTTCTTTGCACTCTTTCTAGAGCAGCAATATCCTTTTTGTAACGAGGTGACCAGAACTGAACACAATATTCTAGATGAAGTCTTACTAATACATTGTAAAGTTTTTAACATTACTTCCCTTGATTTTAATTCAACACTTCTCACAATATATCCGAGCATCTTGTTGGCCTTTTTTTATAGCTTCCCCACATTGTCTAGATGAAGACATTTCTGAGTCAACATAAACTCCTAGGTCTTTTTCATAGATTCCTTCTTCAATTTCAGTATCTCCCATATGATATTTATAATGCACATTTGTATTGCCTGTGTGCAGTACCTTACACTTTTCTCTATTAAATGTCATTTGCCATGTATCTGCCCAGTTCTGAATGCTGTCTAGATTATTTTGAATGACCTTTGCTGCTGCAAATTTAACAAGTTTGCTTACTCTACCAGAATCAAAGTCAATAATGTAGATTAGGACTAGCAGAGGACTTAATACTGATCCCTGTAGTACTCCACTGGTTACCTCGCTCCATTTTGAGGTTTCTCCTCTAATCAGTATTTTCTGTTTCTACATGTCACTAAGATGCTCATTTCCAAAGTATTGCTTTTTCATAGTCAAGACAGAAACAGAGTGAATACTGGTACACATCAGTGTAACCTGGTAGATAGATGATCTACACTGACAGGCTACACAATGGCTATTTTCAACAATATGGCGTTGGTTAGTACCTAGAACAGAAGGGTTTAACATCAATTTATTTCAGGGAGTAGGCAGTTGTTCATTATGCATTTATTAGTCTGATCATTTAAAACCAGTATATTATAATTAGTATTACACACTTAAAATAATAATCTTAGACACGTATTCAGTGTTTTTATTGTAAATGTTACGCAATCAGTAAAGCGTTTGGATATGGTCTATGAGCTGATCGCATTGAATCTTGCAATTGGAATGTTATTTTCATTTAATTCTGAAGTATTGGTCATATAACTGCTGTAAAACATGTACGTCAACTGTGTACAACAAGAATCAAAATGACACATTGGGATTTCAAAATGATAAAACATTGTTAGATAATTAATAAAGCACTGTATGGGCATTTTCTGAGTGAAATGGATTCTTACGGCACTTCCTGTGACATCACCAGGGGACGAGTATTGGTTTCCGAGAGCGAGTGCGAGCACAGAAACAGGTTCTCTGCACACCTAGTGCAAGTTCAGATACAGGTTCTCTGCACTCTGCACGCCTAGTGCAAGTTCAGAAACAGGTTCTCTGCACGCCTAATGCAAGTTCAGAAATGGGTTCTCTGCACGCCTAGTGCAAGTTCAGAAACAGGTTCTCTGCACGCCTACTGCGAGTTCAGAAACAGGTTCTCTGCACGCCTAGTGCGAGTTCAGAAACGGGTTCTCTGCACACATAGTGCGAGTTCAGAAATGGGTTCTCTGCACGCCTAGTGCGAGTTTAGAAACGGGTTCTCTGCACAAATAGTGCAAGTTCAGGAACAGGTTCTCTGCACGCCTAATGCAAGTTCAGAAATGGGTTCTCTGCACGCCTAGTGCAAGTTCAGAAACAGGTTCTCTGCACGCCTACTGCGAGTTCAGAAATGGGTTCTCTGCACGCCTAGTGCGAGTTCAGAAACGGGTTCTCTGCACACATAGTGCGAGTTCAGAAATGGGTTCTCTGCACACCTAGTGCGAGTTTAGAAACGGGTTCTCTGCACACCTATACGACCGCTTCACTTGTGACTGTTTTAAACACAAGTGGCCATGATCAGGTAGTTACATTGGAACATTTCTGTGAGGCGTTGAATGCAATGTACAGACGTGCTCAAATTTGTTGGTACCCCTCCACAAAAAACGAAGAATGCACAATTTTCTCTGAAATAACTTGAAACTGACAAAAGTAATTGACATCCACCATTGTTTATTCCATATTTAATAGAAATCAGACTTTGCTTTTGATTTTTTATTCAACATAATATTGTAAATAAGAAAACAAATGAAAATGGCATGGACAAAAATGATGGGACCGCTAACCTAATATTTTGTTGCACAACCTTTAGAGGCAATCACTGCAATCAAACGTTTTCTGTAGCTCTGCACCTGTTAACAGGTAGTTTGGCCCACTCTTCCTGAGCAAACTGCTCCAGCTGTCTCAGGTTTGATGGGTGCCTTCTCCAGACTGCAAGTTTCAGCTCTTTCCATAGATGTTCAATAGGATTCAGATCAGGACTCATAGAAGGCCACTTCAGAATAGTCCAATGTTTTGTTCTTATCCATTCTTGGGTGCTTTTAGCTGTGTGTTTTGGGTCATTATCCTGTTGGAGGACCCATGACCTGCGACTGAGACAGAGCTTTCTGACACTGGGCAGTACGTTTTGCTCCAGAATGCCTTGATAGTCTTGAGATTTCATTGTGCCCTGCACAGATTCAAGGCACCCTGTGCCAGGTGCAGCAAAGCAGCCCCAAAACATAACCGAGCCTCCTCCATGTTTCACTGTAGGTATGGTGTTCTTATCTTTGAAAGCTTCATTTTTTCGTCTGTGAACATAGAGCTGATGTGACTTGCCAAAAAGCTCCAGTTTTGACTCATCTGTCCAAAGAACATTCTCCCAGAAGGACTGTGGCTTGTCAATATGCATTTTAGCAAATTCCAGTCTGGCTTTTTTATGTTTTTCTTTCAAAAGTGGAGTCCTCCTGGGTCTTCTTCCATGGAGCCCACTTTCGCTCAAAAAGCGACGGATGGTGCGATCAGAAACTGACGTACCTTCACCTTGGAGTTCAGCTTGTATCTCTTTGGCAGTTATCCTTGGTTCTTTTTCTACCATTTGCACTATCCTTCTGTTCACTCTGGGGTCGATTTTCCTCTTGTGGCCGCACCCAGGGAGGTTGGCTACAGTTCCATGGACCTTAAACTTCTTAATAATATTTGCAACTGTTGTCACAGGAACATCAAGCTGCTTGGAGATGGTCTTATAGCCTTTACCTTTACCATGCTTGTCTATTATTTTCTTTTTTACAACTCTCTCCTTTGCTTTCTCTGGTCCATGTTCAGTGTGGTGCACACAATGATACCAAACAGCACAGTGACTACTTTTCTCCTTTTAAATAGGCTGAATGACTGATTACAAGATTGGAGACATGTGTGATACTAATTAAAGAAACTAATTAGTTTGAAATATCACTATAATCCAATTATTTATTATCTTTTCTAAGGGGTACCAACAAATGTGTCCAGGCCATTTTAGAATATCTTTGTAGAATAAGCAATAATTCATCTCTCTTCACAGCTTCTTTGCTTTATTCTATGACATACCAAAGGCATGCAAGTATACATGATAAAATAGCTTTTAATTTCATCACTTTTCAGGAGGAATGCAGCATTATTTCAATGAGCTGTAAGGGTACCAACAAATTTGAGCACGCCTGTACATAGTGATGAGTGGTGAGTGGTGAGAGTCAAACTAACAGAAAGACAGGCCATAGAAAAAGAGTAAAAAATGTTTACCTGTAGATTGTAGAGCTGGAGCTGGCTGGTTAAATGTAGATCGTGGGATAACTGCATCTACTGAAAAATAGCATAATAGTACAGACTGAAATTCACCATGCAGAAAGTACATTGGGATCAACTTAGTGAAAGCTTTACTTATCAGAAAGACTGAAATGAAACACAGCATATTTCAGAAAAGTAATCTTATTTGGGAGACACACACACACAAAATGATTATTGTTATGAGAAAAACAAAGGATTTCTAAATATATATATTAAAAATATAACTTTCAATTAAAGTAAAATGGGTGCAGAAGCTGATTCAAGGCAGTGAAACGGATTGTAAACTTTATTATATAACAGCCAGACACGGCTCCCCCATTGTTTTCAATGGTCAGTCGGACTGTTATTACTCAGGCACTAATTCAGGACACCTGTTCTGAAAACACAGCTTACTGATGAAACACTTCACTGGGACGCTCAACCCTGCTCTCAAACAATTTCATTGGACTGCAATGACTATTTCAGACTAACAGAGGGAAGTGAATAAATAACTAGTATAACAGTGATAATGACATTTAAATAATGCTCTTGACCTCCAGTCTCTGGCTATATTGCCAGGAGTTATTACCTTGTAATATGCCACAGTAATGCTATTATCCATTAAGTAACTAAAACCTTTATGAAGATATATTCATAAAATGCATTATTAATAATAAACATATATGGACCAGGACAGCTTTACCTGTGAGTCGGAGGATGACAGAGTCATTGTCTCTGGTCTTTATCCTCATCCCAGGCTCCACTTTCTGTTCTGAGCACACACAGCTGTAGCTTCCAGTATCTGCGTTGGTTACTTTTCTAATCACAAAAGTAACCCCTGACTCTGCTCTGCTCCACTTTTGCAGCATGATGCTCTCTCCATTTTTACACAGGTAAAAGTTCCAGGTCCTGTGAACTTCGATGTCTGGTGGCATCTTACAGTAAAATGTTACTGTGTCTCCAGTGTTCACAGTCCCCTGCATCAGAGTGATGCTTGCTGGATGAAACAGCTCTGCAATATAATTGGGGGAATGTTGAATACACTGGATAAGGAATCATGTAGAACACCCAGTATTTATAACATTACATACACCAGTGACGTATGAGAAATGAATCAGTCCCTGTTAGGGCAGTGTTGTGTGATACGGGTTCTGTCCCCTGACAGTGAGGTGAGATGAGGTTAATTAAACACAATTATAAAAAGTAAAGTCAAAGCAAGGGGTAATGCCACATGGTGGCTTTGCTTAGCAAAGGGAAGCAACTCAAGAAAAATGTTAACAGTTTGTTTATACAGGACATTTTACAAGACAACGCAAAACTGGTAGTAAAGCAATAGAAACCTGGAGGGTAAATCCCTATGTTATAAACTGCTTTACCTTTAAATCTCTATGTTATAGACTGCTTTACCTTTAAATCTCTATGTTATAGACTGCTCTACCTTTAAATCTCTATGTTATAGACTGCTTTACCTTTAAATCTCTATGTTATAGACTGCTTTACCTTTAAATCTCTGTTATAGACTGCTTTACCTTTAAATCTCTATGTTATCGACTGCTTTACCTTTAAATCTCTGTTATAGACTGCTTTACCTTTTCAGTGTTCTGCTGTTTTGTTTTTCTAAGCTAAACATTCTAAAACCAGACTTTTCAGCAAAAAAAATCAAATCATTTTCACATACAGACATACATAATTGAACTATGTACCTGTAGATTTCGTATGAACAGCAAATTGTGGATTAACTTGATCTACTGATGAAATAAAAATCACATTAGAACAGAACGAAATGAGTACAACCATGCATAAAGTAGTGCCATATCACGAATATGCACCAAATAATAATAATAATAATAATAATAATAATAATAATAATAATAATAATAATAATAACAGTAGTAGTAGTGTTAGTCTTAGTAGTTGAAGTATCAGTGCTGTTAAAAACGTTTATAGTATCATTTACTACATATATATAGCATATTGTAGGGCAGATTTCACAGACCCTGATTAGCACTAATCTTGTGCTGTCTAATGTTATCTTAGGTACGGTAGTCCAAGAGTAATGCTAATGTAATGTGTGTTTAGCATGATAATAAGACGATTACAGTATACTTTACGAGAGTGTACTGTACTATGGTATTACTAGAACATAAGAACATTTACGAACAAGAGGAGGCCATTCGGCCCATTTAAGTTGGTCTGGTTCCTAGTAGCTGACTGTTTAGCTGTATAGTTATTATATGATGAGCATATTGTTAATGAACATATGACTCATTCATTTCTAATTCAACTTCTTTACTACCTTTTCAATGGGTATTCTTACTATTATTTTGTTAAAGGAAAGCTGTACTCACAAACAACCAGAAAGGTGACAATCAAAAACATGTTGCAGCATCCGAAGGTACAGAGAAACATACGGCACTGAGAAGAGAATGTACTAAATAGAAAAACGACAGTGATGTAGACAGAATAACCAGGAAGTGTAAAGACAAGCCCACACTGCACCAAATTTAGCCATTTAATCTCTAAATACAGAGATACATGTTATTGAAATGTGTTGGTGAGTTACACTGCAGATCAGTGGGGTTACACAACTATAAATGGACATATTGTTCATATAACAAACCTCAACGGACGTCTGCAACCAAGTGTTATTTACAGAGAACTAATCTCAGGTCACATAACTGGAGCTCTTAAAATAAACAGATGAGATACAGATAAGATACTCCCAATAGTACTCAAAGAAATGAAAGAACCGCTAACCAAGATCATGCAACAGTCTCTTGAGAGACGGGTTGTACCAACAGACTGGAGAATTGCAAACATAAACAAAACCGAACCAGGTAACTGCTGACCAATAAGCCTGACTTCTATTATATGTAAACTTATGGAAACTATAATAAGATCCAAAATAGAAAATTACCTATATGGTAACAGTATCCTGCGAGACAGTTAGTGTGATTTTAGGAAAGGGAGATCGTGTCTAACTAAGCTGCTTGATTTCTTTTGAGGATGCAAGATCGACAATGGATAAATGCAAAGCATACGACATGGTTTGTTTAGATTTCCAGAAAGCTTTTGACAAAGTCCTGCATAAAAGACTAATTCTCAAAATGAACGCAGTAGGGATTCAAGGAAATGCATGCACATGGATTAGGGAGTGGTTAACATGTTAACAAACAGAAAGTACTGATTAGAGGAAAAACCTCCAAATCTTTGAAAAACACCTAGGAGTTTATGTTGATTCAGAAATGTCTTAATCTAGACAATGTGGGGAAGGTATAAAAAGGCCAACAAGATGCTTGGATATATTGTGAAAAGTGTTGAATTTAAATCAAGGGAAGTAACGATAAAACTTTACAATGCATTAGTAAGACCTCATCTAGAATACTGTGTTCAGTTCTGGTCACCTCGTTACAAAAAGGATATTGCTGCTCTAGAAAGAGTGCAAAGAAGAGCAACCAGAATTATCCCGAGTTTAAAAGGCATGTCGTATGCAGATAGGCTAAAAGAATTGAATCTATTTAGTCTTGAACAAAGAATACTGTGCGGGGATCTGATTCAAGCATTCAAAATTCTAAAAGGTATTGACAATGTCGACCCACGGGACTTTTTCGACCTGAAAAAAGAAACAAGGACCAGGGGTCACAAATGGAGATTATATAAAGGGGCATTCAGAACAGAAAATAGGAGCCACTTTTTTACACAGAGAATTGTGAGGGTCTGGAACCAACTCCCCAGTAATGTTGTTGCAGCTGACACCTTGGGATCCTTCAAGAAGCTGCTTGATGAGATTCTGGGATCAATAAGCTACTAACAACCAAACAAGTAAGATGGGCCAAATGGCCTCCTCTCGTTTGTAAACTTTCTTATGTTCTTATAAATAAACACTTGGATAACTGAAGTGTCTGCAAAACTGTCACTGTGTAGAAGTCAACTTGTGGCTGCATTTTTAGATATAGGTCCTATTTTAAAGCATGCAAAGGGGAATAGCACCCAACAGTATTCAATTAGCAAGCAGCGACTTAGTTGCAGAAAGGAGCCGTTATTAGTCAGTCCTATCTTGCTAGTTTTCTACAGGGTTAGTCTGGGTGAGTCACTGATGCACACATTATTTGAGACGCCCCACAGGTGCATGGTTTTATTATTTTATTTTAACAACAATAGTATTTGTATTTCTGGGTTTGGTTTGTAGTGTGCTTTTCATCCTTTCAGCACCTGCAAGTGCCAGTTAAATTAACAGAAAAGTGAGCATACCAAACTGTAGCAGGTGGGACATTATGACCCTGGGGAGGTGGCTTAGCACTAGTTAACTATATTACTGACCGATTATTGCTTGATTTATATACATATATATATATATGGTAACACTTTATATTAACCCTTTGCAGTCCATTTATTAAGTGCGTGTCAGGCGTGTCAGGTCCAATTTATTTTCACACGCGCAGTTAATTTTAGACGCGCTGTTTAAAAGTATTTTTTTTTCCACAGTCAAAAACGGGTTTAAAAGGCCCTGCATAACAACAAAGCACTCACTAGGCATCTCCAGCCCCGCCCCACCCTTTCGTTCGCTATCGCTTTCACATATGCTAATAAATAAATAATAATAATAATAATAATAGTGGTACATACCGATCAATCATCTCCTGATCACTTGTTTTATCACCAAATGCCTCAATAATGTGATCCAAGTCATTATTTTATTACTATAACATCACAAAAAGCTCTGCAAATGTCCATGATATTCTCTGAGTGCTGATGCACTAGCAGCGAGCTTGTTTCCTTATGGCCGCCGTTATCTGATGCCAGGGGCAAGTATGACTATTCATGAGATATGCCCCTTTTTTCGGCTTGTCTCGGCTCCTGTCGCTCCCACTCGGCCATTAAATGGTTTTCTGAAGAAAAAACGACTAGAAACCCAGTCGTGGAAAAGTAGAGCAGTTAGAAGCAGTTTGAAAGCAGGTTGACAGCTGCAGAAACTTCCACAAAAAAAATTAACATGGTCTTCAAGCCAGTAATCTGTGACACCTGCATGATGTGGGAAATCCGAGAAAACCCAGCAGAGCTCAACCAAGTGTGTGTAAAGTGCCACACGATCCAGGACTTGCTTAAACTAGTAAGTATGCTAGAAATGGAGCTGCAGGAAATGACAGAGCAACAGGAGTGTGAGGAGCTGGCACACCCACAATTCCTGAAAGTCTGCACCCCTAACAGACAGAAAGCCACCAGGGAGATAGAAGAGGGTCTGAACAGTTGGGTTCAAGTAGGTAGAGACAGGGGAAAAAAGAAATGTAGTCAAACACAACTGCCAGAAATCCAAACATCCAACAAATTTGAGCCACTTCAAAATTTAGATGATCAAAACCAACATCAAGAGAACGAAAGGAACAACATCCAGGACCCTATAAACAGTGCTGGCCAGGCTGCAAAAAGAGGGGAGGTCATGATTGTTGGGGACTCCATATTGAGAAACACAGCAAGTTCAGTACGCAGTCTGGACCCTCTTACTACAACAGTGTGCTGCTTTCCAGAAGCCTTTGTCACGCACATCACTGAGAACGTGGACAGGCTCCTAGAATGAACAGGTACAAACATCGGTACAAACAACATTGGAGAAAGGATCCTCAAGGAGGTTCAGAAGCATTTAAACTATAAAGGAAGGGGGGAGAATTCAACAAAAAAACAGAAGGGAGACCACATTAAAACAAGGGAAACAACTCAGATAAGACAGCCATTAAATGTATTTATCTAAATGCTAGAAGTCTCAGAAACAAAATGTTAGAACTTGGAGCTACTGCACGAACAAGTAACTACAATGTGATAGGTGTTACAGAAACTTGGTTATCCGAGGAAAGACAGGCAGAACAGAAGAGGTGGAGGGGTAGCACAATTCATAAGAACATAAGAACATAAGAAAGTTTACAAACGAGAGGAAGCCATTCGGCAAATCTTGCTCGTTTGGTTGTTAGTAGCTTATTGATCCCAGAATCTCATCAAGCAGCTTCTTGAAGGATCCCAGGGTTTCGGCTGCAACAACATTACTGGGGAGTTGGTTCCAGATTCCCACGATTCTCTGTGTAAAAAAGTACCTACTATTTTCTGTTCTGAATCCCCTTTATCTAATCTCCATCCTTTTTTCTTTTTTCACGTGGAAAAAGTCCCTTGGGTCGACATTGTCAATACATTTTAGGATTTTGAATGCTTGAATCAGATCACCGTGTAGTCTTCTTTGTTCAAGACTGAATAGATTCAATTCTTTTAACCTGTCTGCATATGACATGCCTTTTAAACCCGGGATTATTCTGGTCGCTTTTTTTTGCACTCTTTAATAATATGTGAGCACGGGGTTTTCACAGAATTAGTTGCTGGGATTCAAGTGAATAATTCATTAGTAATTGAATCCCGGCACAACAGTATATATAGATGCACAAAGCACTCACTCGGGGTTGTGTGTTCGGTGAGTGGAGAACGGGTGTGGAGAAGGAGAAAATAGAACGTAAAATAAAGTAAATATAAGTTGTTTAGACTCACCGTGTTTGTTTGTCTGTTCATCCACTGTTTGTTTAGTGTTAATCCATTTTGTTTGTCTATTTATTTTGGCCTCAAATGCCGTGTCCTGTTTTCTGTTCATACCTTTTATTTTGCAATAAACAAACTGCGCGCAGCCATTGCATCTCAGTTTCAACCAGAGTACTGCCTGCTTGTGTGTTTCTTCTGGCCTGATGTCACCACTAAAGCCAGCTTGTCACACTCCCATATGTATTTATAATGCACATTTTTTATTGCCTATATGCAGTACCTTACACTTTTCTGTATTCAATGTAAGTTTTCATGTGTCTGCCCAGTTCTGAATGCTGTCTAGATCATTTTGAATTACCTTTGCTGCTGCAACAGTGTTTGCCACTCCTCCTATTTTTGTGTCGTCTTTGTTTACTATACCAGAATCTAAATTATTAATGTAGATTAGGAATAGCAGAGGACCTAATGCTGATCCCTATTGTAAACCACTGGTTACCTCACTCCAATTTGAGGTTTCTCCTCTAATCAGTACTTTCTGTTTTCTATTTGTTAACCACTCCCTAATCCATGTGCATGCATTTCCTTGAATCCCGACTGCGTTCAGTTTGAGAATTAATCTTTTATGTGGGACTTTGTCAAAAGCTTTCTGGAAATCTAAATAAACCATGTCATATGCTTTGCAATTATCCATTGTTGATGTTGCATCATCAAAAAAATCAAGCGGTTTAGTTAGACACGATCTCCCTTTCCTAAAACCATGCTGACTGTCTCCCAGGATACTGTTACCATATAGGTAGTTTTCCATTTTGGATCTTAATATAGTTTCCATAGGTTTACATGTAATAGAAGTCAGGCTTATTGGTCTGTAGTTACCTGGTTAGCTTTGCAGAAATAGTCTTGAAGACCAGGTGTTAACTCAAGATGAAGAAAACAACGCTGAATCAATACTGAAATTCAAAGGGCATAATAATAGGGGCATGCTATAGACCACCAAATTCAGAGCCTGAGCAAAATAATCTGTTATACAACAACATTAGAAATGCGTGTAGCAAAGAGAAGCCATACTAATGGGTGATTTCAACTTCCAATAGTCAATTGTCGGAAGACTATATGATGCCAATAGTCGGAAGGCTATATGATGCAACCCCGGGGACCGCAGTCTTCCCTGGCGGTTGACATACGCCAAGGAAATGTTTCCCTTGGAGCACCAGAAGGAAATGGTGGAGAGCAAGGTGAACCACTCCCAGTTCCAGCGCATTTATATGCATGGAGATGTCCAATGGCCCGACCAGGATCCTCGGACCCCTCTGCCAGCCCAGACTGCATCCCAACCTGAGTTGGACTCTGTCGTCCGACAGGTAGTCTCTGATTGTAAAGGAGTCCAGCTGGAGTCCCAAGTAAACCGTACTTTGCACTGGAATTAATTGGCTTTTGGCATTGTTGAGGGTGAGTCCCTGCCTCGACAGATGCTCTGTCACAATCAACGTGTAGTCCACTGCTCCTTCTTCCGACTGGGAACAGATGAACCAGTTATCCAGGTAGTTCAACACTACTCCCCTGCAGCTACAAGAGGGCTAGGATGGCATCCACGCACTTTGAGAACGTGCGGGGGGCTAAGGAGAGACTGAATGGCAGCAAGGAAAACTCGAAGATGCTTCCCTAAAAGGCGATGTAGAGATACTTCCTGTGTGCGGGATGAATAGGGATGTGAAAATACACGTCCGTAAGTCCACAGCAGTAAACCAGTCGCCCGGCTGGACAAACTGGAGAATGTTCATTTGGAACTTCCTCTCCCTCAAGAACTCGTTGAGGTGTTTCAGGTCTAGATGGGGCGAAGGCCGCCATCCTTCTTTGGTACCAAGAAGTACCTCGAGTAGAACCCCTTCTCTTGGGAGGTGGGCTCTACGAGGCGGATGGCTTGCTTGAGAAGTAATGTTGCTACTTCCTGCTTGAGGGCTGAGACCTGGAGAGGGAGGAGAACCTGTGCAGAACTGAAGCGCATAGCTGGTGCATACGGTGGCGACCACCCAATTGTCTGAGGTGCAAGTGCGCCAATATAGTAGCTAGGGCAGGAAATCTCTTTTACAAGATTACCGTGGTTAATTGTTTAATTTTAAACTCTACTTATGCCAAAGTCACCTCAGGCAAACTGGTTTAACATTAGCAATACATTTTACTCACATATGATATTTCCAATACATTTTCATCCAGCTTGTTGATTAATGACAGGAAAGAAGCCATTGAGAAGTAGGGACTATTTCTAGGTGAAATGACCAAGCAAGTGCAACATTAACTAAAAACATTGCTACAAACAGATATTTCTTTACCCAAGTGTAGTACCATATATCATGATTACTTTACATGTGTTTCTCTCAGAACTGTTAATTTGAGACATATATAACACCAGGAAGAGCACAGCAGGTACGATGCCCTGAATTGCTGTGCGATTTGCAGCCTCTTTCAGTACCAGAGCGTGATGATGAGGATGAGGATGATGATATGGTCCTCCAGCTGCTGCCCACAGCCCTGACTGGAGTCTGACCAACAGCTGCTTGTGTCAGCCACTCAGGAAGTCCTGCCTGAAACAGCGAGTCAGAGAAACACCACCGGGCCAACCACAACTAACTCTGGAGTGTGCACGCTCTCATTTGGCTTTGCAATACATGAAAAAAAGCTTTTTTTAAATTGTAAAGACTTTTTTTTTTAGTTTCTTTTCTTCAGACAAGCTTAGAGGCAAGAAACCTCTTTACCAGTAAAAGTGCGAGGGCTCCAGGGTGCCTTTGCTTTCTTACAGGGCTACAAGCCTAGTTTAGTTTCACTTTTTCTTCTTTGTTTAAAAGAATATAAGGGATGTTGTCTGTGCAAGATTCCTGTATCTGCATTTGGTTTTTCAGATAATATAACTTAAACCAGAAGTAAAGACATTTGTTTTTACTTCACTGTGTTCTGGTATCACAGTGTCCACCGGTCACTGGGTTGCTAAGCTACTTGGTAGTGCAGTACAGTCCTCCAGTGAATATCAGGACACATTCTTATATTTCTTATTTGTTAAACCCAGCCTAGCACAGCACTATATTAGTGTGATACAAGGACACCTAACAACAGAATAAGGAACTACTCTAGGTCATGCAATATTATTTTCAAATGAAAAAAGAAAGACATTCAGAACTGTTATTTCTCTGTGTTGGTCTTTTTAATTTTAAATTACAAAATTGCATCTATTGCATTGCATTGATAACCATGAAAACATGTATACAAGATTATTGACAAATCTGAGAATACTGATCATGTATGCGATACATTTTTGGGGTAAAATAAAAGCTCTGCTAGCTACTGTTTCTGTTTTTCGGAGCCCCAAAACAAGCTTTAAAATTATATTTAAATCTTTTATATACAGCAGGAAAAAATGATGACTGAATTGAAACAAAAGTAATCCCAGTGAACTCATCTTCTTCAATAAAAGAATGACTATCAGTCCACATATTTAGGAGGTACATGACACTGTTCTACTTCATTAAAACTACATGTGCATTATTTAACATTTTAGCCTTTTGCTGTTGTGCTGTATATCGAGTCACAGCATGTCCTGGCTACAGAGATAGACAGATCAGTCTCTATTATTAATCTCTTGTGGTTGGCGAATGGCTCAGTAAGTTGATTTAGTCCAGCACATCACTCTTCAAAAGTCTGCAGCTGCGTTGGTTTCAGAAATCCCGGATCTGTTCCATTTGTCTCCCATTTCCATTTTTATTTCTTCGGTACCTATAAAAACACAGTAAAGTTATTTTAAAGTCACACTCAATTCAGGACAGTAGTCTCTGTGCGAGTCAATACAAAGGTCAGCGCTGAGGTGTGCTCAAACTCTCACCTTCCAATGAGATGCACCTTTCATGGTCACCAAGAAATAGTGTAATAATTGGGGTGGATGGAGTTGGATACTTCCTTGGATGACGTATAAGAACATAAGAACATTTACGAATGAGAGGAAACCATTAGGCCCTGTGGCAATGTGCCCCTCCCCTTTGTGTATTTTTGTGTTTTATGTTGTATGTTTTGCTTGTTAATGTTGGTGTATTGTAGTTGGTACACGGGATATAATGTGAGTAATGAGCATGAGTATTTAAAATGTATAATTGTATTTAGGCACGGGATTGCACTTCACATGCATTTAAAGTATTTAATATGTGAGCACGAGGTTGCACATAATTAATTCACGTGCTGGGATTCAAGTGAATAATTAATTAGTAATTGAATCCCGGCACAACAGTATATATAGATGCACTTTTTACTCACTCGGGGTTGTGTGTTCGTGAGTGGTGAACGGGTGTGGAGAGGAGGTAAAAACTAAAAAGTAAGAAATAACAATTGCTATCGCGTGCTGGTAGGACCAGCACGGTACTTGTTTGTTTATTTTTATTCACCGTGTTTGTGTGTCTGTCCGTCCACCGTTTGTTTAAGTGTTAGTCCGTTTTGTTTGTCTGTTTTATTTGGCCTCAAGCGCCGTGTCCTGTTTTCTGTTTAAAACCTTTTTGTTTGTTTATTAAACGCACTGAGCGCAGCCATTGCATCTCAGTTTCATTACTACTGCCTGTTTCCGTGTATTTCTCTCTGGCCTGAAGTCATCCCTGCAGCTAGCCTGTCACAGGCCCATCTATGCTTGTCCGGTTCAGTGAGCTGATAGATCTCAAAACTGTCAAGTTGAGTCTTAAAGTATTCAAATGATTCAACCTTAACAACATGACTAGGTAGAGCATTCCATCCCCTCACCGCTCTCTGTGTAAAGACGTGTTCCCTACTCTCTGTCCTAAGTCTATCTCCACTTAATTTCCAGCACTGTGTGTCTTCTGGTACTGGTTTCTGTGCTGCTCTTAAAGTATTAGTTAATGTTAACATTGTCAGCTCCTTTTAAGATTTTAAAGACTTCAGTCATCCTTAGATAATTACATAGTTATTTGGAATAAAAATAAATTACCTCAGGAGAAAGGTAAGCAGCTAAGAGAGAGGAAGGTGGGAGAGTAGTACAAGCAGTGATGACTGCTCTAAAGCAGGGGGTTACAGTCTCTGTATTACTGTCATTAACTGAATAAATGAAGTTCCTGGTCTTTACTATTCTATGAATGCACTCCTGAGAGTAAAGAGGATATAATCTGAGGTGCTGTTAATCTCTGCCACGGACTTTCATTCAGAATGTTACCTGACAATGTTTAAACATCTATTTAACAAGGATCGCTTCTCATATGTATTGACAGCTATAACTGCCAAATTGTGAACATGCATGTTTTACATGACAAATAGTGTCAGCATGTCAGGTGCTTCATACCTGGGTCGTGTTTCCTAGACTTGTAGACCTTGAACAGCAGTCCAATAATCAAAAGGGCGATGACAGCAGACAGGAAGTGACGCACTGCATACTCCACAAACAGAGATCCTGAAAGACAGCGAGAGAAAGCAGGGAAATATACAGATTTACAGGATTTAAATTAACACAAAAGCGAGAGAGAGCAGGGAAATGTACAGATTTACAGGATTTTAATTAACACAACAGTGAGAGAGAGCAGGGAAATATACAGAGTTACAGGATTTAAATTAACACAAGAGCAAGAGAAAGCAGGGAAATATACAGAGTTACAGGATTTAAATTAACACAAGAGCGAGAGAGAGCAGGGAAATATACAGATTTACAGGATTTAAATTAGCAATGGCAGGAAGTGTTTAGGCCAGGACTAAGGGTTTAGCCAGTGCTATTATCTCTCATTCATGAACGCAAATTCATGTTTGTTTTTTTTTTAAAAAAAGGAATAATAATAATAAAACATACTTGTTTTTTTGCTGTTGGGTTTTCTCATTCCTTTCCTGCTGGGCTGTGCCAGAGAGGAGTGGTTGAGTACACAGCTGATCTCAGTCCCCAGGCTCCACAGTGCCTCATTAACCTGCAGGCTGGTGCTGGTGCTGTAGCTGCCATCCTGGTTTACTGTGGGGGGTCCCTGCTGTGTGGAGGAGGGGAGTCCAGGAGGGGAGGAATCCCAGGATAGGGTCACATCTCGAGGGTAGAACCCAACAGCACTACAGCTCAGGATCAGCAGACCGCTGCTCTCATTGACAGAGCCCACTGTGAGCTGGACCTCTATATTAGAAACACATATTGTTTACTCAATGAGAGATCAGAAATGTTAAATGAAACTTTAAAATCAGCATGTTAGCAATCAAAGCATGACATCATTTAAGCATGACAAATACTGACAGTATTGTAGGTACAGTACACCTTTACACTTACAGTTGAAACCAAAACTTGAATACACTATTAAGTTGCCATTTTCTAAATTCTGTAATTGTTACTTTGTTGTGCAAGGTTTAATGTATGTGGGGGTTTCAGGGGTTTATTGAGGTGTCTCTTATGTGTATACTACATCTGATCATACAACGTTCAAATTTAACAGCATGACAGCATAACAGCTTGAAATCAATTATCTTTTGTGAATAAAAAACATTCTCCTCTTTCAGGATGATATACTATTGCTTTGCTTTTCAGTAAATTGTAAAATAAAACAGTTCATTCTTTGAAAAAACACGATCAGACTAAAGGTTTTACGAGACAATATGACAGGTTCATACAGAAAACAGACAAAACATCTGAAATAACAACAAAGAAGCATTAAGCACACACAACACCTCATTGAAAAGGGTTAGATTTCTCTAATGCTTCTAGATTATTTTAGTTTAATTAAAGCAAGGCAAGGGGGTTCTTGAATTTAAATATGCCACTAAATACCCTTTTTATAACACCAAAGAAACTCCTATCTCCTACTTTTGTTAAGAACATGATATGTATGTCCATGCACACAAACTGAATGACTAACATTGAAAAAGACTAAAATCCCTTAAGAAAACTATATCCTGCTCTTTCATATCTGGACTGGCTTTCTATCTCTAGACTTGAGATTGACAGTCATACTGCCCAGTGTGAACCAGGAACTCATTTAATGCCTTTTGCACACAGAAATGTTATCTGATCCAGAGCAATATGAATTTTATTAATGTGTTAATATAAGCATGGGGTGTGTCATTCTATGATACGAAATCTATTTCATAGGCAACTTCTTGAATGAGGACTATTTCTATATAATCTTTCCACGCCCAACATAGCGAAGATGATGTACTGGCATTTTTCAGTTTGAGCAATGTGTCTTACCACCTCTCCGGATGTATTCCCTTACAGGCTGTGCCAGAGAGGAGTGGTTGAGTACACAGCTGATCTCAGTCCCCGGGCTCCACAGTGCCTCATTAACCTGCAGGCTGGTGCTGGTGCTATAGCTGCCATCCTGGTTTACTGTGGGGGGTCCCTGCTGTGTGGAGGAGGGGAGTCCAGGAGAGGAGGAATCCCAGGATAGGGTCACATCTCGAGGGTAGAACCCAACAGCACTGCAGCACAGGATCAGCACACCTGCTCTGTCCACCGATACAACAGATCTAAGGTCTAATTTGGGGATCGCTTTTACTAGAGGATGTGAAAGAAAGAGAAGTACATTCATATTTAGTATACTGTCGGGAATCTTCATTAACCAATGTGGTAGATGGCCCTGAAACATTTGGATTGAAAGTTTAGCTAAAAAATAACAATTAAAAGTCAAACAAATCTGTAATTGAAAGATAAGAGGCGAGGGAGACCAAAAAACCTTCGTCACAGATTTCATCTCCGCGCAAGGGTGGAAATACTGGCCTGAATCTCTCTCGCCCGCCACGTTGGAGGCCTGCATGGAGAAGAATCGCCAGTTCTTTGAACACCAATTCTCGCAGTTTGAAGAAGTAATGCTGAAATACAACTCCAAACTGAACTCGATACAAAAGGAACTCTCAACCTTCACTCGTGAGCTCCAGGGGATCTGTCTCCGGTTCACACTTCCATGGATGGTAACACGAAAGCGATCTCTCTCTGTGACTCCAGGATTAACCGCTTGGAGGCTAAGCTGGAGGACAGGAATCGACCGATGCGCAGGACTTTCTGAACTCGTTTGGTGAGATTCCGTTTGCCCAGCATCGGAGCCACGGATTTCAGTTTAGTGGCTGCTGGGTGGGCTGCTTTCCGGCGCCTTGTTCTGGGTTCTGGGGGGGTACCAGACATGTTTACTAGGTTTTTTCTTTGGGATTCCGTGGGATTTGCGTTGCTTGCCTTGATCTATTGTGTAGAAAGAAAATAGACGTTGCCATGATTAAGGAGTCTCATCTCAACAATAAGACACCCCCAGGCTAACTAATAAGTACAATTACGTGGCTGCTTCCTCCTCTGCAGAAAACAAAACGAAAGGTGCATTGATTGTATTACGCTGCAATTTCCAGATTACTATTTTGGGCTCAGAGGGAGATCGAGATGGGAGAGTGGCCTGTTTAAAAATATTATTTCAGGTAAAAAAAAAACGCTTTTGTTTCAGTCTATGCCCCAACAACATTTGATTTGGAATTCTTCAATTCATTAACCTTTTGCGGACCTGGTCCGACATCGCAATTTTCCCTTTCCGGTCCAATGTCGGACCCTGTCCGAGATCATCAAAAAGACGCAAAAAACAGGTCTCTAGCCGAGAAAACCATTCAATGGCTGAGTGAGACCGATAGGAGTCGAGAGAAGCCGAAAAAAAAGTAGACTATATGACTATAAATATGTGGTCTGGGTACAGATTTTATTAATATGGTTAGAATTCTATGTGCCAATCCCTCAGCAATGGTGCTCACAGGCAGTAAATGCTCACCCAGTTCGCTGTCTCCAGGGGCACTTGTCTGGGCTGTCTGCTCTCCCCTCTGTTATTTTCCCTGTCACTTGAACCACTCACCCAAGCTGTCTGCCAGTCTACCACTCATTCCCCTATTATTCTCAATAACATTGAGAATTGGTGTAGAAATCTTCCCCTCTTTACACTCCACCGCACTAACTCATTTTAATAAGATTTTCAAACAGGTGGAGGCAAATTTGAACAGATGGCTGCATCTCCCTATCTGGCTTCAAGCCCGGTGAAAATGAAAAACTTGGGGAATTGTGATTTATGTCGCATTGTTTGTATTGTTCTAATAAAACATTTGATCACAAAAAAAGAAAGATCAGAGGCCATTATTGGTGATTGAGTATGTCTGAATGGTAAGTGCCATTGAGGTGCCTCCCAGACATGGTCACCTGCAAGACAATAATGAGTTCTGTTGCTTAATTAGCATTAAAACGTTCTGAAAAGTGTCATGTTGCTTTTGTTTTTCAGACTTTAATGTCACTGTCACTACTCGCACTACACTTCCTGTATTACAAATAATAGGAAGCAGTGGAGCATCAGGGGAGGTCCTTCTCCCTGTAACACAGGACTTCATGGGGAGGGTGGTTGCATTAATAAATATGACACATTTAACAATGAGTTTCATGAATAAATAAAACACACATTGAGCACAGCAGAGCACAGCTACTGAGTCTGCTGGTTTTCTTGTTTCTTTGTTTTTTTTTAAAACCATGTTTTAAAGTGTCTGTACCTTTCACTTCTAATTGTGCGCTCCTCTTCTCTAATAACAGTGGTGGGTCTGCAAGGCACATAACTGAGCAGCTATACTGCCCGTGGTCAGACGGAGTCACGTTGGCAATGATGAGAGAGCTGGAAAGGTGACTGTCGATGACAGACATCCGATGGTTAATGACCTTTACTGTGTTATTTAATTGTGTTTCATTGTGACTCCAAAAAAACAACCCACCCTTGTGACAACCCATCCCTTTCCCAATGCTGCAGGTGAATCGAGCTGTCTGCCCCAGCAGAATGGAGAGAGATTGAGGAGACAGGAGGATTTCAATCGCTGAACTCACTGTGACACCTGGGGAGAGACCAAGACATGCCATTAGGAAGGGCAGGAGGGGGAGGTGGAAAGATAAAATGAGAGGGCATGCTTTTTAAAACGTTTGGTAAGTGTGATAAGTGATTCCAGAAAAGAAGTTAAGAATAGTACATACTGTACTGGACATTGTTGGCAATATTAGTAAATGGTATTGCTCAGATTATTAGCCTCTTTAGGCACCTGATTGGCCAGTGGAAAAGACTGATTGCATGACGCATAGAGGCTAGGGGCGGAACTTCTTTCCAGACTGGATCTTTTATTTTGCAACTTTAGAGAATTTATTGTAAATTTAACAATCCCCATTTTCAACATCCATACAAATAGAGACTGCTCCTATTTACTGTTTCATGACAGAGGCTCTTGTTTCACTATTCCAGATCACATTTAAATGGAACGTGTTTCAATGCTCTTGAAAGCTGTCATGCTGTATCTGTGCTTTACATCACAGTTCTTTAAGAACACAGTACTGTGACCTGTGATTCCTGTAGGATGTATGTAGGTAGGTTGTTCAGCCTGTGCTAAGAGCAGATCGTCAGATCAACACAGTTTTATGCGCTAGTGGATTCTCGGATTCAGTAATTGTGCATTAAAGGATTCTATTTTATTTTACACAGAAACATATTAAATGATCTTTGTTATAACATTACTATTTCTGCTTACACAGTTACTTGATGTTCGATCTGTGTAATTACTGAGAATTGACAAAGAGCTGAGTTTATAACAAATGTCTTGCATCACTGTGCCAGTGTCACACATACACTCAGCTCTGACAGTCACGCATAACTGTACCTGCATCACTGTGCCAGTGTCACACATACACTCAGCTTTGACAATCACTCATAACTGTACCTGCATCACTGTGCCCGTGTGTCACACATACACTCAGCTCTGATAATCACTCATAGCTGTACCTGCATCACTGTGCCCATGTGACACATACACTCAGCTCTGATAATCGCTCATAGCTGTACCTGCATCACTGTGCCCGTGTGTCACACATACACTCAGCTCTGATAATCACTCATAGCTGTACCTGCATCACTGTGCCCATGTGACACATACACTCAGCTCTGATAATCGCTCATAGCTGTACCTGCATCACTGTGCCCATGTGTCACACATACACTCAGCTCTGATAATCGCTCATAGCTGTACCTGCATCACTGTGCCAGTGTCACACATACACTCAGCTCTGATAATCACTCATAGCTGTACCTGCATCACTGTGCCCGTGTGACACATACACTCAGCTCTGATAATCGCTCATAACTGTACCTGCATCACTGTGCCAGTGTCACACATACACTCAGCTCTGATAATCACTCATAGCTGTACCTGCATCACTGTGCCCGTGTGACACATACACTCAGCTCTGATAATCGCTCATAACTGTACCTGCATCACTGTGCCAGTGTCACACATACACTCAGCTCTGATAATCGCTCACAACTGTACCTGCATCACTGTGCCCATGTGACACATACCAGCATCCATTTCCTTATGGTTTAGGCCTATGTACAGTATGTCAGAGCTCTCATACAGTTATTTGTTTTTAAATGTTTCCATTTTGTGTTAAAATGATGGTACCTTTGCAACTATTTATAATTGTTGAGTGAATATTACCTAATGTAGAATGAAAAGATGATTCTTGAAACTAGTTTGAATAATGTAGTAGTTTAATTGCAGTGGTTAATGTTTACCCAAATTACAACTGAAGGTACTCCTTATTCCAAGGCTGTGTTATATTGCACTCATCCAAAAATGAATCCCCCACTGTCTCTATTTATTTTTTAGTTGCACAAATCTGATCTTTATGTTACTGGCATACATTGTGGTTTCTTTAACAACCCCCACACACTTTAATTACTCCAAATACCTAAAATACAGATTTCCAAACACAAAACCCCACTACCACACAAAGGTGTGTTGATGTATATAGAGGTGAGAAGAAAGGCACACAACAACCCATAAGGATTAATTAATATCATCATATTATATAGCATCACACTAGTGCAACTCGCAAGTTGTCATTTTAATAAACTCACATACGTTTGAGGTACTTCAAGATACCACTACTGTTTCACAAAGCTCCTCATGCATGCTATTATAAAAAGACACACAATTCTGTTCCACAAACACAAACACAAACATGAATGTTTTTTTTTTGTTGTTGTTGTTGTTTGTTTTTTTCTTGCTTTATTTCAGAGCATGGCCTATATCCTGCTTCTCTTAAAATGTCTGGCTTCAATTGAAATCTGCAGCTTAATGCATTGTCTCTGACCACTGTGTAAATAAGAAATAAAATACTCAAAAATGATATACTGTTGTGAATTCAATGGAATTACAGCTACAGACAAAAGTTTTGCACACCCTGTAGAATTAAAAATATGTTGCTTCATAATGAAACCAGCTGAATAAGATATTGAATTACATAACACTTGTAGTTTTCCAGATACTTAACAAAAAGTTGACAAAAATGTAACATTTCAAAATTTAACATGAAATACTGTACTACTATTATGGCTTCAGGTAGACTTTTGCAATATCATTGTGTAGTTTCTTGATTTTTAAAAATTTCAATCCTAAAATTCACAGTGATGCTAAGCTTTTAGCTGTACAGTCTAACTTTAAGGGTACACATCACCCCCTGTATTGTTAATAGCACACCTTTAATAACATCAGTATATTAGATACATTTCATTGTGAATCCAGACTTACTCAGTAAGCAGAATGCCCCCTGGCAGAGTGTCCCCCAATGTGCCCTCATGTTCAGCATGCAGCTCTCAGTTGACTGTGACTTTCCTGTGCATTGCACAGTGCTCTGTTCTGAGGGAAGGTTCACTGTCCTGCCCCTTCCTCTTGCTCACACCACACTGATACAATGACTGGTCGTTATTTTAAATGGGGCTGGTGGCTGAGTACCAGTTAGAGAGACTGTTCAGAAAAGCATCCGGACAAATCCTCTGTGCTGATTAACTCAGACCACTTTAACATTGATTACCAAAGCAGGCATGCCAAGAGAAACTCCTTGGGGTTCAATAGACTGACTGACATCAGGATACAGACAATGGGCCATGTGTTCCATCCTTTAATGAACTTCATTTTGGTTCTAGTTTTGTAAAAATGAATAGGTGTAATACCTGTTTTAAAAATAATAGGAGTTAATTCAAGACTGGAGCAAAGACTTTGAAGATATGTCCCAATGTGGGGGAGCAGTTTAATAGACAAACTGGATGCTTGGTTTAAAATATAAATCATCGTTGTTGATTCAGGGATCCACTGATGAAAAAGTTTAATTTTTTTTCTTTTTTCCACGGCTTCTACCATCTTGCTTCGGCGGACGCAGGGAGGCCAGCCAGGAGGGCGTTGCAGTAGTTTAGGCGGGAGAGTACGAGGGCCTGGACAAGGAGTTGTGTGGAGTAGTTAGTGAGGAAGGGTCGGATTCTTCATATCTTACTCAGGAAGAAACGGCAGGTGCATGCTAGAGTGGAGATGTGCTGGGAGTAGGAGAGGCAGGGGTCCAGGGTTACTCCAAGGTTCTTAGCTGAGGAGGAGGGAGAGAGCATGGTAGATTCCAGAGGAATGCAGATAGACAGATCAGAGAAGGAGGAAGATGAGGAGGGGAAGAAAAGGAGGTCAGATTTAGAGAGAGTTTGAGGTGATGCGAGTGCATCCAGGAGGAGATAGCAGACAGACAGGTAGAGATACGGGAGGGGATGGTGGGGCCCAGGGAGCGGTGTAGAGAGAGAACAGGAGAGGACCCAAGACTGATCCTTGGGGGACTCCTGTTGAGAGAGGGTGAGGTGTGGAGGTTGAGCCGCGCCAGGTTACCTGGTAGGTGCGGTGAGAGAGGTAGGAGGAGAACCAGGCCAGAGCAGTGCCAGAGATTCCCAGGTCAGCAAGAGAGGATAGTAGAATAGAGTGATCGACAGTGTCAAAGGAAGCAGAGAGATCGAGGAGAGCATAGCTGGTGCATACGGTGGCGACCACCCAGTTGTCTGAGGTGCAAGTGCGCCAATATAGTAGCTAGGGCAGGAAATCTCTTTTACAAGATTACCGTGGTTAATTGTTTAATTTTAAACTCTACTTATGCCAAAGTCACCTCAGGCAAACTGGTTTAACTTTAGCAATACATTTTACTCACATATGATATTTCCAATACATTTTCATCCAGCTTGTTGATTAATGACAGGAAAGAAGCCATTGAGAAGTAGGGACTATTTCTAGGTGAAATGACCAAGCAAGTGCAACATTAACTAAAAACATTGCTACAAACAGATATTTCTTTACCCAAGTTTAGTACCATATATCATGATTACTTTACATGTGTTTCTCTCAGAACTGTTAATTTGAGACATATATAACACCAGGAAGAGCACAGCAGGTACGATGCCCTGAATTGCTGTGCGATTTGCAGCCTCTTTCAGTACCAGAGCGTGATGATGAGGATGAGGATGATGATATGATCCTCCAGCTGCTGCCCACAGCCCTGACTGGAGTCTGACCAACAGCTGCTTGTGTCAGCCACTCAGGAAGTCCTGCCTGAAACAGCGAGTCAGAGAAACACCACCGGGCCAACCACAACTAACTCTGGAGTGTGCACGCTCTCATTTGGCTTTTGCAATACATGAAAAAAAGCTTTTTTTAAATTGTAAAGACTTTTTTTTTAGTTTCTTTTCTTCAGACAAGCTTAGAGGCAAGAAACCTCTTTACCAGTAAAAGTGCGAGGGCTCCAGGGTGTCTTTGCTTTCTTACAGGGCTACAAGCCCAGTTTGGTTTCACTTTTTCTTCTTTGTTTAAAAGAATATAAGGGATGTTGTCTGTGGAAGATTCCTGTATCTGCATTTGGTTTTTCAGATAATATAACTTAAACCAGAAGTAAAGACATTTGTTTTTACTTCACTGTGTTCTGGTATCACAGTGTCCACCGGTCACTGGGTTGCTAAGCTACTCTGCAGTGCAGTACAGTCCTCCAGTGAATATCAGAACACATTCTTATATTTCTTATTTGTTAAACCCAGCCTAGCACAGCACTATATTAGTGCAATACAAGGACATCTAACAACAGAATAAGGAACTACTCTAGGTGATGCAATATTATTTTCAAATGAAAAAAGAAAGACATTCAGAACTGTTATTTCTCTTTGTTGGTCTTTTTAATTTTAAATTACAAAATTGCATCTATTGCATTGCATTGATAACCATGAAAACATGTATACAAGATTATTGACAAATCTGAGAATACTGATTACGTATGCGATACATTTTTGGGGTAAAATAAAAGCTCTACTAGCTGCTGTTTCTGTTTTTCGGAGCCCCAAAACAAACTTTAAAATTATATTTAAATCTTTTATATACAGCAGGAAAAAATGATGACTGAATTGAAACAAAAGTAATCCCAGTGAACTCATCTTCTTCAATAAATGAACAACTATCAGTCCACATACTTAGGAGGTACATGACACTGTTCTACTTCATTAAAACTACATGTGCATTATTTAACATTTTAGCCTTTTGCTGTTGTGCTGTATATCGAGTCACAGTATGTCCTGGCTACAGAGATAGACAGATCAGTCTCTATTATTAATCTCTTGTGGTTGGTGAATGGCTCAGTAAGTTGATTTAGTCCAGCACATCACTCTTCAAAAGTCTGCAGCTGCGTTGGTTTCAGAAATCCCACATCTGTTCCATTTGTCTCCCATTCCCATTTTTATTTCTTCGGTACCTATAAAAACACAGTAAAGTTATTTTAAAGTCACACTCAATTCAGGACAGTAGTCTCTGTGCGAGTCAATACAAAGGTCAGCGCTGAGGTGTGCTCAAACTCTCACCTTTCAATGAGATGCACCTTTCATGGTCACCAAGAAATAGTGTAATAATTGGGGGTGTTCAAAGTACTTGTATTCGTAGTTGGAGACAGACAGGTACTAGGGTAGGATGTGGAGGATGCAGGTGGATACTTCCTTTGATGACGTATAAGAACATAAGAACATTTACGAATGAGAGGAAACCATCAGGCCCATCTATCCTTGTCCGGTTCAGCGAGCTGATAGATCTCAAAACTGTCAAGTTGTTTCTTTAAGTATTCAAATGATTCAACCCTAACAACATGACTAGGTAGAGCATTCCATCCCCTCACCGCTCTCTGTGTAAAGACGTGTCCCCTACTCTCTGGCCTAAGTCTATCTCCACTTAAATTAATAACAGTTATATTATTATTATTTATTTCTTAGCAGACGCCCTTATTATTTATTTCTTAGAATATAAGGCTTACAATTGTTACAAGATATCACATTATTTTTTACATACAATTACCCATTTATACAGTTGGGTTTTTACTGGAGCAATCTAGGTAAAGTACCTTGCTCAAGGGTACAGCAGCAGTGTCCCCAACCAGGGATTGAACCCACGACCCTCCGGTCAAGAGTCCAGAGCCCTAAACACTACTCCACACTGCTGCCCATGTATTACATTTTATTTAATTACCAAGATATTATTAAGAAAATGACTAAAGTAGTCTACTTTAAACAGTACATTTCCATTTGTACACCAAAATGTACGTATTATATATTCAATAATAATCTAATTCTAAACAATAATATTACTACTGCAGTAAAATTAAGTGTTTTGCTACATGTCAATTACAGCTCTCACAAAATACTTTTTTTTTACAGGGCACTAGAAAACTGTGATCCCTGTGAATCAATTACGTCATGTGATAATTTGCCAGAGTTATTGGTTTCATCATTGGACCCTGGGCAACAGCAAAACAGGCTTTAAAAATTGAAACACAGAGAAAATCAACCCAATCAGACACTGCCCCATTGATAGTAAAATAGCAGCACACTCTTTGCCTGCCACGTGACATAAATAAAGAAGGAGAGTCTTATTTCTATGGGCCTTAGAGTAGGAGGCACCAGTAAGAAGAAGAGGGGGGAGAGGAGGAGGGGATTGCTGTTTGGTATACTGTACTGTAACTAGGTGGCACCATTTGGTAAAGTAAGAACAGGTAGTGGAATGGGTGTACAGTTAGTGCTGTTGCCTGATGTAGTGCTAGATTGCACCGGTGGGGTTGTCAATTAATGTACTTGGGGTGAATATTCAGAATGTAAAACTTGTTACAGTCTGCCAGCAATTTATTTAAACTGTTGCATCTGTGTAAAGTGTGAGGAGTTTTAGTGATTCTCCCCAGAATTAAAAGGGACCCTTCAAAAGTATTAATTATGTGCTTATATAATTTGTTTAAAATAATACATACAGTGTGAGTGATAAAGTCAAACTACAAATTAACTTTTATTAGTACAGGAAAATGCATCTCTTTACTGTTTTAATTACAAAAGTATTATTGTATCTCTGTATATTCCTATGCATATTTGTGTAGCAAATTGCTTGTTATGAAATAAACCAGTTTAGTGTAGCCGTGCTTGAGGCTTTGAAAGAAAACACATACACTTTGTAGACATACAAATGTATTGTATTGACACTGATAAATAGAACACACAGCACTGGTCTCAGCTCTCTGTGCATTCCACAAAATATCAGATTAAGTGGTTGTGGCAGGATGACAGAGGTTTGAGGCTCAGAGACAGTGGAAGGAGCAAAATAATGATCTTTATTAAACAAAAAAATAATCAAATAAATAGGCACAAGGGCCAACAAAAAGGTTCAAACAAAATACAGAAATGTAGGCTGGGCATTTGCCTTCACTACAGTTTCTTTTTTCAAAACTAAACAGCACACCACACCACCAAACAAACAAACAAACAAACAAACAAACAAACAAACAAACAAACAAACAAACAAACAAACAAACAAACAAACAAACAAACAAACAAACAAACAAACAAACAAACAAACAAACAAACAAACAAACAAACAAACAAACTCACCCCAAAACTCTTCTCCCGAACAAAGGGTTTCAGCTGCCCTTTTATAGTCTGTGGCTGGAGCCCAATTAACTAATAATTAACAATTAAACACTTAAGGCTCCAGCCACATTCTCACATGTATTTTGCAGGGAGGAATTTAACCCCCTCCCTGCCAATCCAAAACAAACCAAGAATCACAAAAACCATAATAAAAATAGTAAAAATACAACAATAACAAAACACAAATTTATAGGGGCGAGCTAGCACCCCATCACAGTGGTACATAAAACATGAACCAGAGTTAACTACAACACTATAACCATCACAATAATGAACAGCATTTATATTCTGTTCTCTGAACTAATGAGTTATGTACTGAAGTCCAAGCTCAAGTCGAGGTTGTAAGCTTTGTAGCCTTTTAAAGAAAATGTAGTTCAGGTAAAATATTTATACAAAATGCCATGAGCTCTGCAAAAAATGCAGCTCCTGCTTGATGTCTTCAGTCTGTGTGCATTTTCATCTGCCCTCTTTTGGGGGTATTTGTAGGGAAGCTCAATAGCACCACAGATTAAAAAAAAAAAAAAAGATTTATTGCGTTATTACGAGATAATATTGCGCTATTTCACAATTTAACACTTCTGTCTCTGTTATGCCAAAGTTGCACTTGGTATTCCCAGGCGGTCTCCCATCGAAGTACTAAGCAAGCCCAACCTTGCTTAGCTTCTGAGATCAAACGAGATCAGGCTTATTCAAGGTGGTGTTATTTAAAACTGGATTGGAACAGGTCGACATGTGGGGCATGTTGTCTGTGTCCTCCTTTGTAAAAACCTGTGAAAAGTAATCATTTAATATATTTACTATTTTTTTTTTCTTCGTGTATGATTTTGCCATTTGTGTTTCTTAGACATTTAATCTACTCTTTTAATGTTCTCTTGCTGTTATAATATTGGGACAACATTTTGGAATTGGTTTTAGCCCTCTTATTAATATTGATTGACTCTCTCTTGGCCTTTCTAACTTCCTTAGCAGTTCCAAGTACTTTTTCTGTGTGCTGTGTATGGGTTTTCCCATTTTATACAGGGGAAGTTGAAATCCCCCATTAGTATGGTTTCTCCTTTGCTACACGCATTTCTAATGTCATTGTATAACAGATTATTTTGCTTGGCGTCTGAATTTGGCAGTCTATAGCATGCTCCTATTATTATGCCCTTTGAATTTTTGTCCATTATTCTGACCCATACTCAGCGTTGTTTTCTTTGTCCAGATTTAACACCTGGGCTTCAAGACTATTTCTTATGTATAGCGCTACCCCTCTGCCTCTTTTGTCCTACCTGTCTTTCTTATACAGTGTGTACCCACTAATATTATATTCATCTCCATCACTCTCAGACAAACAAGTTTCTATCACATCATAGTTACTTGTTAGTGCAGTAGCTTCAAGTTTTAGCATTTTGTTTCTGAGACTTCTAGCACTAAGATAAATACATTTAATAGCTGTCTTACCTGAGTTGTTGCCTTTGTTTTGATGTGGTCTCCCTTCTGTTTTTTTTTGTTTACTCCCCCCTTCCTTTCTAGTTTAAATGCTTCTGGACCTCCTCAAGGATCCTTTCTCCGAGTAGATTGGTTTAGTTTTTGTTTAAGTGCAGTTCGTCCCACCTATATAGATGCTGTAGAATGTGCTCCAATGTTCAAGAAAGATGAAACCTTCCTGTGCACCACGATTTCAGCCATGCATTTTGATATTGTATTTCCAGCTATCCATATGGTCCTTTGCAAGGGGCAGCAGTGTGGAGTAGTGGTTAGGGCTCTGGGATCTGGATTCTTGACTTGAGGGTCGTGGGTTCAATCTCTGGTAGGGGACACTGCTGCTGGACCCTTGAGCAAGGTACTTTACTTATATTGCTCCAGTAAAATCCCAACTGTATAAATGGGTAATTGTATGTAAAAATAATGTGTAAAAAAAAAATGTAATTGTATGTAAACATATTGGTATATCTTGTAACAATTGTAAGTCGCCCTGGATAAGGGCATCTGCTAAGAAATAAATAAAGGTGCCGGCAGTATCCCAGAAAATACTACAGTTTTGGTCTTGTCTTTTAATTTAATGTAGTGGAATTTAATTTAAGGTAGTGGAATGAGTGTACAATTAGTGTTGTTGCCTGATATAGTGCTAGATTGTCAATTCATGTATTTGAGGGTGAATAATCAGAATGTAAAACTTGTTACAGTCTGCCAGCATTTTTTTTAAACTGTTGCATCTGTCTTTTTTATTGTCTTCCTGTGTAAAGTGTGAGGTGTTTTAGTGATTCTCCTCAGAATTAAAAGGGACCCTTCAAAAATATTAATAATGTGCTTATATAATTTGTTTAAAATAACACATACAGTGTGAGTGATAAAGTCAAACTACAAATTAACCTTTATTATTCTTACTTTGCATTACTGGTCAACTACTAGCCGCTGCGTGTCCACCAAGTAGTAAGTACATTGTGACATATCTATATATATATATATTCAAGGGCAAAAACTTAGTTGAAGTAACATTAAAGTTTGGTTGCAGAAGTCCAAAAGGTTTGGAAATTGCAAGTTAAGGTAGCCACACAATCTTAACTCTGCGCCCTTATATATATGTTTCCCGTCACACTTGACATCACGTATGACATCATCAATGACCTCGGCAAGGACATCACTAAGCACATGACAAATTCTCCCCGGACATAACAATGGGAAATCAGTACCTACTCCAGGGCAGCGGAATATGCAAACTCACAGACATCTGCTTACATTCTACTAGTTTTAAATTCAGTTTATAAAACTACGAGTTACATGCAGGTGGAGCAGTAAAATCGGATGAAAACAAACTAGCCTCGTCTTGTCAGAGGAATTTGGACTGTTGACGACTGCCCTCAGGACTTTTTATTCAGAACAAAACAATATCATCATTGCCAACAATCTGGGCGTGCAGTAACTAGTCTCTTCGAGTTAGTAGTTTTGAAATAAACATTCATAATAACCATGCATTTACATTTTAAAGCATTGTACCTGTATTACACTAGGTAACACCAGTTTGCTTACCAGGAAATAGTTAGGTTACAGGTGTAACCCTGGTTATTATTATTATTATTATTATTTGTTTATTTAGCAGACGCCTTTATCCAAGGCGACTTACAGAGACTAGGGTGTGTGAACTATGCATCAGCTGCAGAGTCACTTACAATTACGTCTCACCCGAAAGACGGAGCACAAGGAGGTTAAGTGATTTGCTCAGGGTCACACAATGAGTCAGTGGCTGAGGTGGGATTTGAACTGGGGACCTCCTGATTACAAGCCCTTTTTCTTTAACCACTGGACCACACAGCCTCCCATTTCCCTGAAAGAGAAGACGACCACCAACCAATACTTGAGATATGCCTGCACAGGTCAGATATTCACTGAGCATTATATATCAAAGCTGCAGATAGGCCCCTCCGTGGAGTGACATTCTCTTTTGCATCGAACCTGTGAATGCGAGTGATGCGACCTCGCAAGGTTTGGTGGTTGTCTTCTCTTTCAGGGAACCAGGGTTACATCCGTAACCAAACATTCTCTTTTAATTCGAAGACGACCACCAACCAATACTTTTGGGAAAGCATACCACAGACGTCGCGAGGGAGTATGAGTGGACAGCATATGAGGGACGTCTCCCTACCGCCAACTAGTGTTGGTAGAATGAGAGTGCAACCTCAAGGAGCCTTGTGCCTAATGAAGGCATAGAGGGATCTACCACATTAAGTCGGTAGAATCTGGTGAATGTATGCGGCGTAGCCCAGCTAGTCGCAGTACAAATGTCAGTCAATGAAGCTTCTCGAAGCAGGGCTCAAAGGCAGGTGGAGGAGGGGGGAGAACGGGACCCCCGAGGCTGCAGACAGTTAATCTGAGCTGACCGTAGAGGTCTCGCCAATGAACTGTGCCAGCCTGTCCAGGGTTTTGGCCCTGGAATTGGCACAAATGGAGCAGAACGACCGAGGCTTCTTATGTTCTTATGTTCTTCTAAGGCAGAAGAGGTGTGTTGCCTGCTCAAGCACCGGACACACAGTGAGTGTTTGTCCGGTGAGGGAAGATTCGGCCTGTAGGACGTGCAAGGGTGAAAGCCAAACATTATTGAGGGTCTTTTAGCTAAGGGCACTGAGGCACCGAATGCACAAAGGCACCAATGCAATAAGTGCAGGGGCTTTCAGACACCTAAAGGCGTCAAAGCACCGAGGCCCTAAGGCTCTTGTAGCACTGGGGCAGTGAAGCGCTGATGCGCCAATGCATTAGGGCACCGAGGTACAAAAAGCACCGAGGGGGCAGAAGCTACTGTATATACAGAGCTTCTGAGCACCAAAGTCTCTAAAGCACAGAGGCGTCGGCACCTCGGCACTGGAAACACAGAAGATATCAAGTGTACTGGTGCAAGGAGCACTTAAGAACCAAGAGCGTCGATGCACCAAGACGTCGAGGCCCTGGGACCTGGTGGTGTCGAAGCACAGAGGCTCTGGGGTACTGGGGATGTCGAAGCACCGAGGCCCTGGGGCACTGGGGGTGTCGAAGCACCGAGGCTCTGGGGCACTGGAGGTGTCGAAGCACAGAGGCTCTAGGGCTCTGGGGGTGTCGAAGCCACTTATGCTCTGAGCCTTAAAACACCAATGGTATTGAAGTGGCGAGGTGTTAAAATCCTGGGGTACTGAGGATGCCGAAGCACTGAGGCTATGGAGCACTGGAGCACTGAGGGAATCAAAGGCACCAAGGGCACCGATGCACGCAGCTTAAAAGCACCCAAGAGCCGAGTACCTCGAGGCACCGAGGCTATGAGGCACCAGGGCACTGAGGGCACCGATGCACGGAGCTTGGAAAGCATTGAAGTGCCAAGACGTCGAGGCACAGAGGCTATGGAGCACCGGGGTACAGAAGGTACCAAGGCCACCGATGCAGGGGAGCACTTGAGAATGAGGGACCGAAGCACCAAGGACCCGAGGGTACTAAGGGCGTCGAGGGCGAGACACTGAATCACCGAGCACCAAGTATCGATGGCTTCAAGCACCAAGGGTACTGAGCTGTGTGTCTAGTCTGGACTGTTTGCAGTCACACAACCAGGAACAGCACACAGCTTGCAGCGGTGTGGAGCGTAGCCTTCAGACAGTTGCAGTCTGATCTGCATGCAGTCACACAACCATTGCAGCACGAAACTTACAGCGGAGTAGAGCAGTCCTCAGATCGCATGCAGTACACAACCGGTGCAGCGCGTAGTTTGCAGTGTAGTGGTACAACCTACAGACGTGAATGTGCGTGTGGTCTGTTCTACAGTAGGACCAGCTAATACCAGGCCTAATGGAGGAAACACACGGTTCACGGTTGTTGTTATTTTTTTAAAACTGCAAGCAGTATTAATACACAAAGACACTCAACAGCAAGCTGGAGTGTAAGGTTTTTTTTTTATTATTTTAATTTTTTTTTAATAGTAACCAACAACCTATAGGGGCACAGCAAGTTGGTGTGCCGAGGTAGCCCAGAGTACTTGACTCAACAGTCTTTGATATTTTTCAAAAGCTGCTTGAGGCAGAAGAAAAAAGAAAACACAGGGAGCAAGCTGCAAGGTTAGTAAAAGCAGCACTACAAGCAGCACTACATGTAGGCTGTTGAAAGTATATTTTTTATTTTTTGAAACGGAGCGCTGTTGTGCAGCGTTTAGCTCAGGCTTCAGCTGCTGAGTTCTGATTCCGCAGAAGTTGCAAGCCAACTTCCAGCAATAAAATTGCAAGGGAACTCCAGAAACTTGAGAAGAAAGAGCTCTTTTAAAAGATTAGATCACACAAGTGGAAGAGGTTAGTTTATACCTACCCTACTTTGCGAGAGGCAAAAGAGAATGAGATCTCCGTGGAGTGACGTCCTTGGTCCCGCCCACATAGGTAATAAATAGTCACTCCGCGGAGATCTCATTCTTTTTTGCCTATCGGCAGCTTTGATATAAAATGCTCAGTGAATACCTGACCTGTGCAGGCATATCCCAAAAGTATTGGTTGGTGGTCATCTTCGAATTGAAAGGGAACTGTTACTGCTTCACTTCCTAGGTCATTTCACCTCAGCAGGATCAAAGCATCTTACTGGCTTCAAAGCAGGGGAAGCAGCTGGTTGGTTACTGTGTAAGACTATCTGATATGTTTTAAAATGAAACTAAAAAACATAGGCTTATTTTCAAACTACACATTAGAGACCTGTATGGTGAATGGGTGTAGATGGCTTGGAGTACCTACACAGGTACATGTATCTGTGCAGACAATACCTTATGACAATACATCAGGGAACACATCCAAGCTTTGCACTGTGCAGTGTTTGCTGTAATGCAGGTGAAGCCAGTTCTTGCCACAACACTGAACCTGCTGACTTTTGATAATAGCTGTAAAAGAGTCTTCTATCAGTGCGCATGTAATGAAGTACGATTTTGTGTGCAGATACATGCTTGTAACAAAAAGGCTGCATGGCTACTTATTTCATGAACAAGGCCCTATTTGGACATTGAGGGGCTGTCCTCAATCAGTGTGGATTGTGATTGGTTTCTCCACCTGGCAGTTTAACATCACTCTTGCTGTTTCCAGAAACAAGTAGGTGGGTCTACCTACCTTTTCTACCAATGGCTGTGGAAGTGGATCATGTGACTTACAGGAAAAACTCAAACCAGATTACAAAAGCTGGTCTCTGGCTCAAATTTGTATCAACATGATGCTGCCTTTATACCTGAAATGTTTTATTTACATCCTTGATAAGGATACCTGGTCATTTTTTGCTTAGTTGATCTTTTCATTGTGTTGCTGAAGATTTCAATGAGATTTTCACTGATCCCCTCATCATTGTTTAGTAGAACTTTTCTTTGTTAAAGGTGTTGTTGCTAACATTTAAAATGCACTTTCTGACCTCTACAATTTTCACTTCTCCACTTTTCTTTGAATGCTACCCTGCACATCACATCTCAGTATCGATGTTAAAAGCATAACCTGGAGGCTGTTGAGACATGGGTGGTATGGCATTTCCTGACTTTTGTGACTTCAAGTTTTTTGTAATGAATATATGAACATGAACAGATACTTGCTTTACTAGTTTAGTTACAGTAAAGCAAAGGCTGCGGCTGTGTTTTCCATTTACAATAGGATTTAAATTATCAATAATGTGCTATAAGTGGCGAGGAGGACAGAATGAAGAATCAAATAACCATTATTTACCACTGTGATAAACTCTTTATTTGGGGCTTGTACCTTAAAGATTAAAACCATTATTCAGAGAGAGAGAGAGAGAGATAGAGAGAAAGAGAGAGAGAGAGAGAGAGAGAGAGAGAGAGAGAGAGAGAGAGAGAGAGAGAGAGAGAGAGAGAGGTACAGGAGAATGCATCTCTTTACTGTTTTAATTACAAAAGTATTATTGTATCGCTGTATATTCCTATGCATATTTGTGTAGCAAATTGCAGGTTATGAAATAAACCAGTTTAGTTTAGCCGTGCTTGAGGCTTTGAAAGAAAACACACTTTGTAGACATACAAATGTATTGTATTGACACTGATAAACAGAACACACAGCACTGGTCTCAGCTCTCTGTGCATTCCACAAAATATCAGATTAAGTGGTACATAAAACATGAACCAGAGCTAACTACAACACTATAACCATCACAATAATGAACAGCATTTATATTCTGTTCTCTGAACTAATGAGTTGTGTACTGAAGTCCAAGCTCAAGTCGAGGTTGTAAGCTTTGTAGCCTTTTAAAGAAAATGTAGTTCAGGTAAAATATTTATACAAAATGTCATGAGCTCTGCAAAAAATGCAGCTCCTGCTTGCTGTCTTCAGTCTGTGTGCATTTTCATCTGCCCTCTTTTGGGGGTATTTGTAGGGAAGCTCAATAGCACCACAGATTTAAAAATTGCGCTATTTCACAATTTAACACTTCTGTCTCTGTTATGCTAAAGTTGCACTTGGTATTCCCAGGCGGTCTCCCATCGAAGTATTAACCAAGCCCAACCTTGCTTAGCTTCTGAGATCAAACGAGATCAGGCTTATTCAAGGTGGTGTTATTTAAAACTGGATTGGAACAGGTCGACATGTGGGGCATGTTGTCTGTGTCCTCCTTTGTAAAAACCTGTGAAAAGTAATCATTTAATATATTTACTATTTTTTTTTTCTTCGTGTATGATTTTGCCATTTGTGTTTCTTAGACATTTAATCTACTCTTTTAATGTTCTCTTGCTGTTATAATATTGGGACAACATTTTGGAATTGGTTTTAGCCCTCTTATTAATATTGATTGACTCTCTCTTGGCCTTTCTAACTTCCTTAGCAGTTCCAAGTACTTTTTCTGTGTGCTGTGTATGGGTTTTCCCATTTTATACAGGGGAAGTTGAAATCCCCCATTAGTATGGCTTCTCCTTTGCTACATGCATTTCTAATGTCATTGTATAACAGATTATTTTGCTTGGCGTCTGAATTTGGCAGTCTATAGCATGCTCCTATTATTATGCCCTTTGAATTTTTGTCCATTATTCTGACCCATACTCAGCGTTGTTTTCTTTGTCCAGATTTAACACCTGGGCTTCAAGACTATTTCTTATGTATAGCGCTACCCCTCTGCCTCTTTTGTCCTACCTGTCTTTCTTATACAGTGTGTACCCACTAATATTATATTCATCTCCATCACTCTCAGACAAACAAGTTTCTGTAACACCTATCACATCGTAGTTACTTGTTAGTGCAGTAGCTTCAAGTTTTAGCATTTTGTTTCTGAGACTTCTAGCACTAAGATAAATACATTTAATAGCTGTCTTACCTGAGTTGTTGCCTTTGTTTTGATGTGGTCTCCCTTCTGTTTTTTTTTTTTTGTTTACTCCCCCCTTCCTTTCTAGTTTAAATGCTTCTGGACCTCCTCAAGGATCCTTTCTCCGAGTAGATTGGTTTCCTTTTTGTTGAAGTGCAGTTCGTCCCACCTATATAGATGCTGTAGAATGTGCTCCAATGTTCAAGAAAGATGAAACCTTCCTGTGTGCACCACGATTTCAGCCATGCATTTTGATATTGTATTTCCAGCTATCCATATGGTCCTTTGCAAGGGGCAGCAGTGTGGAGTAGTGGTTAGGGCTCTGGGATCTAGATTCTTGACCGGAGGGTTGTGGGTTCAATCCCTGGTAGGGGACACTGCTGCTGTACCCTTGAGCAAGGTACTTTGCTTATATTGCTCCAGTAAAATCCCAACTGTATAAATGGGTAATTGTATGTAAAAAAAAAATGTAATTGTATGTAAAAATATTGTTATATCTTGTAACAATTGTAAGTCGCCCTGGATAAGGGCATCTGCTAAGAAATAAATAAAGGTGCCGACAGTATCCCAGAAAATACTACAGTTTTGGTCTTGTCTTTTAATTTAATGTAGTGGAATTTAATTTAAGGTAGTGGAATGAGTGTACATTTAGTGTTGTTGCCTGATATAGTGCTAGATTGCACCCGTGGGGTTGTCAATTCATGTATTTGAGGGTGAATATTCAGAATGTAAAACTTGTTACAGTCTGCCAGCATTTTTTTTAAACTGTTGCATCTGTCCTTTTTATTGTCTTCCTGTGTAAAGTGTGAGGTGTTTTAGTGATTCTCCTCAGAATTAAAAGGGACCTTTCAAAAGTATTAATTATGTGCTTATATAATTTGTTTAAAATAACACATACAGTGTGAGTGATAAAGTCAAACTACAAATTAACCTTTATTATTCTTACTTTGCATTACTGGTCAACTACTAGCCGCTGCGTGTCCACCAAGTAGTAAGTACCTTGTGACATATCTATATATATTCAAGGGCAAAAACTTAGTTGAAGTAACATTAAAGTTTGGTTGCAGAAGTCCAAAAGGTTTGGAAATTGCAAGTTAAGGTAGCCACGCAATCTTAACTCTGCACCCTTATGTATATGTTTCCCGTCACACTTGACATCACGTATGACATCATCAATGACCTCACTAAGCACATGACAAATTTTCCCCAGACATAACAATGGGAAATCAGTACCTACTCCAGGGGAGCGGAATATGCAAACTCACAGACATCTGCTTACATTCTACTAGCTTTAAATTCAGTTGATAAAACTACGAGTTACATGCAGGTGGAAGCAGTAAAATCGGATGAAAACAAACTAGCCTTGTCTTGTCACAGGAATTTGGACTGTTGACGACTGCCCTCAGGACTTTTTATTCAGAACAAAACAATATCATCATTGCCAACAATCTGGGCGTGCAGTAACTAGTCTCTTCATGTTAGTGGTTTTGAAATAAACATTCATAATAACCATGTATTTACATTTTAAAGCATGGTACCTGTATTACACTAGGTAACACCAATTTGCTTACCAAACAAATAGTTAGGTTACAGGTACCATGCTTTAAAATGTAAATACATGGTTATTATGAATGTTTATTTCAAAACCACTAACATGAAGAGTCTAGTTACCCTGGTTCCCTGAAAGAGAAGACGACCACCTGCAGGACGTACAAAAAAGCATCAAAGCTACTGTATATACAGAGCTTCTGAGCACCAAAGTCTCCGAAGCACAGAGGCGTCGGCACCAGGGCACTGGAAACACAGAAGATATCAAGTGCACTGGTCAAAGGAGCACTTAAGCACCGAGGGCGTCGATGCACCAAGGCGTCGAGGCCCTGGGGCTCTGGGGGTGTCGAAGCACCGAGGCTCTGGGGCACTGGGGGTGTCGAAGCACCGAGGCCCTGACGCACTGGGGGTGTCGAAGCACCGAGGCTCTGGGGCACTGGGGGTGTCGAAGCACCGAGGCCCTGGTGCACTGGGGGTGTCGAAGCACCGAGGCTCTGGGGCACTGGGAGTGTCGAAGCACCGAGGCTCTGGGGCACAGGGGGTGTCGAAGCACCAGGGCCCTGGGGCACTGGGGGTGTCGAAGCACCGAGGCACTGGGGGTGTCGAAGCACCGAGGCACTGGGGCACTGAGGGTGTCGAAGCACCGAGGCCCTGGGGCACTGGGGGTGTCAAAGCACCGAGGCTCTGGGGCACGGGGGGTGAAGAAGCACCAAGGTCCTGGGGCACGGGGGGTGTCAAAGCACTGAGGCTCTGGGGCACGGGGGGTGAAGAAGCACCAAGGTCCTGGGGCACGGGGGGTGTCGAAGCACCGGGGCTCTGGGGCACTGGGGGTGTCGAAGCACCGGGGCTCTGGGGCACTGGGGGTGTCGAAGCACCGAGGCTCTGGGGCACTGGGGGTGTCGAAGCACCGAGGCTCTGGGGCACTGGGGGTGTCGAAGCACCGAGGCACTGGGGGTGTCGAAGCCACCGATGCTCTGAGCCTTAAAACGCCAATGGTATTGAAGCAGCGAGGTGTTAAAATCCTGGGGCACCGAGGATGCCGAAGCACTGAGTCTATGGAGCACTGGAGCACTGAGGGGACCAAAGGTACCAAGGGCACCGATGCACGCAGCTTAAAATCACCGAAGAGCCGAGAACCTCGAGGCACCGAGGCTATGAGGCACCGGGGCACCGAGGGCACTGATGCTTTTAAGCTGCGTGCATCGGTGCCCTTGGTGCCTTTGGTCCCCTCAGTGCTCCAGTGCTCCATAGACTCAGTGCTACCCAGCTCCTGGTCCAGGCCCTGGTACTCTCCCGCCTAGACTACTGCAACTCCCTCCTGGCCTCCCTGCGTCCGCCACCCGTCCGCTCCAGCTCATCCAGAACTCTGCTGCTCGCCTGGTGTTCTCTCTACCTCGCTGCGCCCACGCTACTCCACTACTCCGCTCGCTCCACTGGCTCCCGATCACCGCTCGCACCCAGTTCAAGACTCTTGTACTAGCCTACAGATGCCTTGACCAGACTGCACCCAGCTACCTCCAGACCCTCATCTCTCCCTACACCCCCACTCGACCTCTCCGCTCCGCCTGCACTAGAAGACTGGCTCTACCTCCGCTACGCTCCCCTGCCTCCCGAGCCCGCTCCTTCTCCACCCTTGCTCCGCAGTGGTGGAACGACCTTCCTACAGATGTCAGGACTGCCCAGTCCCTGACCACATTCCGGCGCCTCCTTAAGACTCACCTCTTCAAAGAGCACCTGTAGAACTCCTCTGTTTGTATCCTGGGACACTATCACCCTTCATTTAAATATGCTTTATTTTGCTCTTATCTGCCCCCTATTTTACTGCATTTAATCCTGTACTTCAGAATATTGTAATCTGCCAAGTGTTTAACCTGTAGTATTTTGTACTTAATCATATCCTGATGTAACTATCACTATTTAATCATATCCTGATGTAACTTTCACTATTATCTGCTGTATTATTGAATTGTGGTTTGTCACACTTGAAAAAATTATTGTATTTCTTGCTCTTATTGTATGACTTGTATTGTAACACTTGAATGTATTTGTATTTGCTTGCGATTGTAAGTCGCCCTGGATAAGGGCGTCTGCTAAGAAATAAATAATAATAATAATAATGGAACTTGGAAAGCGTTGAAGTGCCAAGACGTCGAGGCACAGAGGCTATGGAGCACCGGGGTACAGAAGGTACCGAGGCCACCGATGCAGGGGAGCACTTGAGAATGAGGGACCGAAGCACTATCGGCAGCTTTGATATAAAATGCTCAGTGAATACCTGACCTGTGCAGGCATATCCCAAAAGTATTGGTTGGTGGTCATCTTCGAATTGAAAGGGAACTGTTACTGCTTCACTTCCTAGGTCATTTCACCTCAGCAGGATCAAAGCATCTTACTGGCTTCAAAGCATGTCAGTCATTAGGAGAAGCAGCTGGTTGGTTACTGTGTAAGACTATCTGATATGTTTTAAAATGAAAATGAAAAACATAGGCTTATTTTCAAACTACACATTAGAGACATGTATGGTGAATGGGTGTAGATGGCTTGGAGTACCTACACAGGTACATGTATCTGTGCAGACAATACCTTATGACAATACATCAGGGAACACATCCAAGCTTTGCACTGTGCAGTGTTTGCTTTAATGCAGGTGAAGCCAGTTCTTGCCACAACACTAAACCTGCTGACTTTTGATAATAGCTGTAAAAGAGTCTTCTATCAGTGCGCATGTAATGAAGTACGATTTTGTGTGCAGATACATGCTTGTAACAAAAAGGCTGCATGGCTATTTATTTCATGAACAAGGCCCTATTTGGACATTGAGGGGCTGTCCTCAATCAGTGTGGATTGTGATTGGTTTCTCCACCTGGCAGTTTAACATCACTCTTGCTGTTTCCAGAAACAAGTAGGTGGGTCTACCTACCTTTTCTACCAATGGCTGTGGAAGTGGATCATGTGACTTACAGGAAAAACTCAAACCAGATTACAAAAGCTGGTCTCTGGCTCAAATTTGTATCAACATGATACTGCCTTTATACCTGAAATGTTTTATTTACATCCTTGATAAGGATACCTGGTCATTTTTTGCTTAGTTGATCTTTTCATTGTGTTGCTGAAGATTTCAATGAGATTTTCACTGATCCCCTCATCATTGTTTAGTAGAACTTTTCTTTGTTAAAGGTGTTGTTGCTAACATTTAAAATGCACTTTCTGACCTCTACAATTTTCACTTCTCCACTTTTCTTTGAATGCTACCCTGCACATCACATCTCAGTATCGATGTTAAAAGCATAACCTGGAGGCTGTTGAGACATGGGTGGTATGGCATTTCCTGACTTTTGTGACTTCAAGTTTTTTGTAATGAATATATGAACATGAACAGATACTTGCTTTACTAGTTTACAGTAAAGCGAAGGCTGCGGCTGTGTTTTCCATTTACAATAGGATTTAAATTATCAATAATGTGCTATAAGTGGCGAGGAGGACAGAATAAAGAATCAAATAACCATTATTTACCACTGTGATAAACTCTTTATTTGGGGCTTGTACCTTAAAGATTAAAACCATTATTGAGAGAGAGAGAGAGAGAGAGAGAGAGAGAGAGAGAGAGAGAGAGAGAGAGAGAGAGAGAGGGGTACAGGAGAATGCATCTCTTTACTGTTTTAATTACAAAAGTATTATTGTATCTCTGTATATTCCTATGCATATTTGTGTAGCAAATTGCAGGTTATGAAATAATGAAATAAATATGAAATAGTTTAGCCATGCTTGAAAGAAAACACACTTTGTAGACATACAAATGTATTGTATTGACACTGATAAACAGAACACACAGCACTGGTCTCAGCTCTCTGTGCATTCCACAAAATATCAGATTAAGTGGTACATAAAACATGAACCAGAGCTAACTACAACACTATAACCATCACAATAATGAACAGCATTTATATTCTGTTCTCTGAACTAATGAGTTGTGTACTGAAGTCCAAGCTCAAGTCGAGGTTGTAAGCTTTGTAGCCTTTTAAAGAAAATGTAGTTCAGGTAAAATATTTATACAAAATGCCATGTGAAGGTGGTTGTATAAACTGGTCCATCTTGTTTTGAAACAGGAACCAGTGTTTACGGGAATGAAAGTATATAAGCTTTCTTTTCTTTAATAATATTTTGAATAATCATGTTCTTGGAATGTTGTCTGGCAGTCTACTCTGTCACTAAGTATTGTTTTGAGAATGTTTGTTCAAATCAACAGTGGCTATCAGGCGGCATTTTACAACCAGTCGTTGGCAATGTTACTGAATGGTGCTGCAGAGACCACAGCGATATCACAGTGTCGCTCACATCAAATCCAGAGCAACGTTTTTCCTGAAGTGTTCTAAATATTGATTATGTCCACACTGAGCTATAAATACACATGCCAAATTAAGTCAGCTAAATAAAACTCATTGACGTGATGACACTTCAAGAATTCAAAATCTCAAACTAATCTTTTAAAAATGCTGTGTATGTAATGCAGTGCACATATGATCTAAACATCAGTTTCTGTTTACATTACAGTCACTGGTCTTCGCTGGGGATTCCAGGGGGAGCAACAGATTGGCTCTTTTTGGATTTCCCAGGAGTAAAGACCTGCCTACATAGTTCAGCATATTCCTCTTTCACAAAGCAATATAGCACCTAAAATAAATATTGGGCTATAATATTTGTGTTAAAGGCAGCTGTTTGTGCAGTTGATACACATTTATATGGTGGCTCTTAAGGATAGAGATTTATTTATTTTTATTGCGTTATTATGAGATACTATTGCGTTATTTCACAATTATGTTTGCATTATTACAAGATGGTTTTCATTATATGTGTCATAGATGTCAAAGTAAAGTGCAGCCGAGCAGTGAAGCTGTGAAGCATCTCCATTACAGTTCAGAAGTGAAGTGCAGTGAAGCATCTCCATTACAGTTCAAAAGTGAAGTGCAGTGAAGCTGTGAAGTATCTCTATTACAGTTCAGAAGTGAAGTGCAGTGAAGCTGTGAAGTATCTCTATTACAGTTCAATAGTGAAGAGCAGTGAAGCTGTGAAGCATCTCCATTACAGTTCAGAAGTGAAGTGCAGTGAAGCATCTCCATTACAGTTCAAAAGTGAAGTGCAGTGAAGCTGTGAAGTATCTCTATTACAGTTCAGAAGTGAAGTGCAGTGAAGCTGTGAAGTATCTCTATTACAGTTCAATAGTGAAGAGCAGTGAAGCTGTGAAGTATCTCTATTACAGTTCAAAAGTGAAGTGCAGTGAAGCTGTGAAGTATCTCTATTACAGTTCAGAAGTGAAGTGCAGTGAAGCTGTGAAGTATCTCTATTACAGTTCAGAAGTGAAGAGCAGTGAAGCTGTGAAGTATCTCTATTACAGTTCAGAAGTGAAGTGCAGTGAAGCTGTGAAGTATCTCTATTACAGTTCAGAAGTGAAGAGCAGTGAAGATGTGAAGTATCTCTATTACAGTTCAGAAGTGAAGTGCAGTGAAGCTGTGAAGTATCTCTATTACAGTTCAGAAGTGAAGAGCAGTGAAGCTGTGAAGTATCTCTATTACAGTAGGGCAGCAGTGTGGAGTAGTAGTTAGGGCTCTGGAATCTGGACCAGAGGGTTGTGGGTTCAATCCCCAGTGGGGGACACTGCTGTTGTACCCTTGAGCAAGGTACTTTACCTAGATTGCTCCAGTAAAAACCCAACTGTATAAATGGGTAATTGTATGTAAAAATAATGTGATATCTGTATAATGTGAAATAATGTATAATGTGATATCTTGTAACAATTGTAAGTCGCCCTGGATAAGGGCGTCTGCTAAGAAATAAATAATAATAATAATAATAATACAGTTCAGAAGTGAAGAGCAGTGAAGCTGTGAAGTATCTTGTGGCAAAGTGCCCCGCCCCTGTGTGCATTTGTGTGTTCTATGTTGTATGTATGCGTGCGTATGTTAAATGTTGGTGTATAGATTGGTACACGGGATATAAACGTGTGTTTTCACGTGTGTTTAAAAAGTGTAGATTTGTATTTAGGCACGAGGAGAGCACAAATCACTTCACGTGCTGGTTAAATGTAATATGTGAGCACGGGGTTGCACAGAATTAATTCACGTGCTGGGATTCAAGTGAATAATTAATTAGTAATTGAATCCCAGCACAATAGTATATATAGACGCACATTTCTTGCAGTCGGGGTTGGGTGTTCGGAAGAGGAGAACGGGTGAGAGAGAGAGGAGAAACTAAATAGTGAAAGATCGTAAACGTAAAGTGTTTGTTCAGCCATTGCACTCAGCTCATCACCATCACCGTCTGTCTGTGTATGAATTCCTTCCTGCTTCCGGTCTGACGCCACCCACTCTGGCCGTCTTTGTGACACGTGGTGTCATCGTGGGATAGCCGCGCCTCCAAGCGTCAGACCAGGAGGGGTCTGGATTAAAAAAAAAAATATATATATATATATATATATATATAAAGGATTACAAATATTGTTTTTGGGGAAAAAAAAAAAAATCAATGGCAGAAGACGCCATCAAACTGCAGGGCTGGTTCCTGGAGAATGCTGGGCTGGAGGCCCAGTTTCTGCCCATAGTCGTCCGGGCCCTGTGGATGATGGACAGTGAGAGATGGGAGGCCTATCAGCAGGAACACACCCCAAACACCTTGGAGGAAGGTGTGGAGTTTGTCCTCAGCTACCTGGAGGCAACCATAAACGGAACAGCAGCCCAGGTAGCAGGACCACCAGCAGAGGAGTACCTGCTGTCCCCATCTCCACCAGCAGAGGGTGAGTACCTGCTGTCCCCATCTCCACCAGCAGAGGGTGAATGCCTGCTGGTTTTGCCTTCACAGCCCAAGCGGGAGGCAGAGACGGATAAAGAGGTGAAGGACAGGGAGGAGGAGTGCCGCCTAAGGGCCAGGCATCCACGGCGATGTAACAAGCCATCGCCGGGGTGCCTCCTCTGCGACCAGGATCACCTGTTCACCCACTGTCCCTTCCGCAGTTATGGGGAGGAGCCTGAGCATCCACAGCCCGAGCGGGAGGAGCCTGAGCGTCCACAGCCCAAATGGGAGGAGCCTGAGCGTCCACAGCCCAAATGGGAGGAGCCTGAGCGTCCACAGCCCAAACGGGAGGAGCCTGAGCGTCCACAGCCCAAATGGGAGGAGCCTGAGCGTCCACAGCCCAAACGGGAGGAGCCTGAGCGTCCACAGCCCAAACGGGAGGAGCCTGAGCGTCCACAGCCCAAGCGGAAGGAGCCTGAGCGTCCTACGCCTGAGTGGAAGGAGCCCGAACATCCTACGCCTGAGTGGGAGGAGCCCGAACGTCCTACGCCTGAGTGGGAGGAGCCCGAACGTCCTACGCCTGAGTGGGGGGAGCCCGAACGTCCACAGCCCAAGAGGGGGGAGTCGGTGTGTCCACAGCCCAAAAGGGAGGAGTCGGTGCGTCCACAGCCCAAAAGGGAGGAGTCGGTGCGTCCACAGCCCAAAAGGGAGGAGTCGGTGCATCCACAGCCCAAAGGGAGGCAAGTCGGGGCTTCCACAGCTCTGGGACCCAAGCCACCAGCAGAGGGAAAATGCCTGCTGGTTCAGCCCCAAGAGCCGGAAGGGGAGGAGTTACAGGCCCAACCCCCTGAAAATTTTTTGGGGGGAGAAGGGCAGGATGCTGGTGTCCCCCAGCAGCCTCTCGCTATGCTGCTGAAGGCAGCACGGCACGCACATGCCCAGCCGCCACAGCAGAGGGAGCCAGCACCGCCAGGAGCAGAGGAGCTGGAGCTGCCTCTGCCTCCACCACCGCCAGGAGCAGAGGAGCTGGAGCTGCCTCTGCCTCCACCACCGCCAGGAGCAGAGGAGCTGGAGCTGCCTCTGCCTCCACCACCGCCAGGAGCAGAGGAGCTGGAGCTGCCTCTGCCTCCGCCACCGCCAGGAGCAGAGGAGCTGGAGCTGCCTCTGCCTCCACCACCGCCAGGAGCAGAGGAGCTGGAGCTGCCTCTGCCTCCGCCACCGCCAGGAGCAGAGGAGCTGGAGCTGCCTCTGCCTCCGCCACCGCCAGGAGCAGAGGAGCTGGAGCTGCCTCTGCCTCCGCCACCGCCCGGAGCAGAGGAGCAGGAGCTGCCTCTGCTGCCCGTACCTCCGCAGGGAGTACGGTGGCCGGAGCCCCAGAAAGGGGAGCTGCCGGCCACGAAGAAGGGGGACGAGGTCTGGAGACCACTTTCCCCAGCAGCAGTTTCGCTGCAGGAGTTCTTGTGGCCGGAGCCCCACAGGAGGGAGCTGCCGGCTACGAAGAAGGGGGAGGTTGGGGGACCACCTGCCCCCGCAGCTTTTTCGCTGCAGGACGGGACCAGCATGTTGTCAGCCGTGCCACTACCGGCAGGGGAGCTGACAGCATTGCCAGCCATGGGCCTACTGAAGCCTCCCTTCCCAGCCCGAGACTTTGTCCTGGACTGCTGGATTTTTAAGGGGGGAGGTGGCCGTTGAGGCCATGTGTGCTGCGCACAAGGGGGGGTATATGTGGCAAAGTGCCCCGCCCCTGTGTGCATTTGTGTGTTCTATGTTGTATGTATGCGTGCGTATGTTAAATGTTGGTGTATAGATTGGTACACGGGATATAAACGGGTCTGTGTTTCACGTGTGTTTAAAAAGTGTAGATTTGTATTTAGGCACGAGGAGAGCACAAATCACTTCACGTGCTGGTTAAATGTAATATGTGAGCACGGGGTTGCACAGAATTAATTCACGTGCTGGGATTCAAGTGAATAATTAATTAGTAATTGAATCCCAGCACAATAGTATATATAGACGCACATTTCTTGCAGTCGGGGTTGGGTGTTCGGAAGAGGAGAACGGGTGAGAGAGAGAGGAGAAACTAAATAGTGAAAGATCATAAACGTAAAGTGTTTGTTCTCACCGTGTCTGTTTGTCTGTCCGTGCACCGTTTGTTTAGTGTTAGTCCGTTTTGTATGTCTGTTTATTTTGGCGCAAGTGCCGTGTCCTGTTTTTGTGCTGTTTACAACCCTTTTATTTGTTAATAAACGCTGAGTGCAGCCATTGCACTCAGCTCATCACCATCACCGTCTGTCTGTGTATGAATTCCTTCCTGCTTCCGGTCTGACGCCACCCACTCTGGCCGTCTTTGTGACATATCTCCATTACAGTTCAGAAGTGAAGAGCAGTGAAGCTGTGAAGTATCTCTATTACAGTTCAATAGTGAAGAGCAGTGAAGCTGTGAAGTATCTCTATTACAGTTCAGAAGTGAAGTGCAGTGAAGCTGTGAAGCATCTCCATTACAGTTCAGAAGTGAAGTGCAGTGAAGCATCTCCATTACAGTTCAGTAGTGAAGAGCAGTGAAGCTGTGAAGTATCTCTATTACAGTTCAGAACTGAAGAGCAGTGAAGCTGTGAAGTATCTCTATTACAGTTCAGAAGTGAAGTGCAGTGAAGCTGTGAAGTATCTCCATTACAGTTCAGAAGTGAAGCGCAGTGAAGCTATGAAGTTTCTCTATTAACATTTCAAAGTCTGTTATTCAATCATATTCACTCAGCAACTGTGGAAAGTTACAAAGATTGCATCATTAACCAACTCAATCTAACAATGTTAAAACATACAAATATGAAACGCTATCTGTTTGTTTTTCTTTTAATAAAAAAACAGGGTGGCACTCGAATAGGCTGTAGGTTTGATTTGGCTCAAGAATGCTTGCAGTTTGTTTTATTAAAACAGCAATACAGTCTGTACTCACTACGCCCCAACCCTCCAGACATCTTACCTCAAAACAGGACTAGTGTAATTATGCCTCTTTAGAAGAAATCAAACAAACAAGAAATCAAACAAGCCTACTGCTAGGCTACAATGGGTTACAGTAGACAGTTCTCCTAAAACAGATTAAGAAAAAGATAAAGAAAGAAAAAAAACATTCCCAGCACAGAGATTACCTTAAGATTTTTTTTAATGCATTTGTAGTTTGAATCTTATATGGATTACTGGATGTAAGAAACAATAGCTATTGGTTTGGTTGATAATGGTACAAAGATAGGAGAACTTATAGAAGGTAATTTGAGATAATGGAATGTTGTTTTTTATTTGCATAAGACAGTGGTACAATTTGGAAGTAGAGGTACAAATTAATTTTAAATTACAGTACTAAACAATGGAAAGATATGGCAGGTATATAAACTTTACATTTGCATTTATTGCTGTGTCCTTACAAGTCCTTGATAGATAAAAACAAAAACTATAGTAACTATACTACAAATATACATAAGTGGTGCTGTGAATGTGAAACGAGTGCTTTACAGTGGTACAGTGCAGTCCAGGTTTAATGCTGGCTTGACAGCGATAGCTCCCGGATCTTTAACAGTCTACAGTGACAAACAAGACACAGACAGTACAACACTAAACACTCACGGTTTCTCTTTATTACTCACTGTCAGTCTGTAACCATAACGGAGAAACAGATCACTGGGGCCACTTACCCTAATACCTTCCATCACACCCTCTTTCAGTGGTACGGCCAATCACGTCTCCTCCAATCCGGGACTGACACATCACCTACCGCATTAAGGCGCTGACTTTTGGTACCGTAGCCCCGCCCCCTTCTTGGGTGGCCTGCTTCCGACTGATCCTGGAATGAACTGCCGAACCATCCATTAGGGGGCACTCTGCTCTGGTTATACAATGCCCTCACAGGTCGGGAGGGACATTGTTGATTAGGATTCATTCGCTCTCTGTCACAATCTACTTTCCCCATTACATCCCCTTCCCGGGAAAAGTAATCCGCATTTTGGTGATCTTTCCCTGCATGGTGTGTCATGAAATACATGAAGGGTTGCAACGCCAGATACCACGAGTCATCCAGGCATTGCTATCCATCATCGTGCTTAACCATCTGAGTGGGGCGTGGTCAGTGATGAGATTGAATGAATGCCCCAGTAGTTAGTAGCTTAAGGTCTGAGTGGCCCATTTAATGGCCAGACATTCCTTCTCTATGATGGAGTAGTTACGCCCCCAGGGAGCATCTTTTTACTCATATATAGGTTGAGGTGTTGAGGTGCTCTCGCACGGTGGAGCTGTAAATAACCACATCATCAATATACGCCGCTGCATATTCATGATGTGGGTGTAAAACCTGGTCTATTAGTCTCTGAAAGACAGCGGGTGCACCATGTAGCCCAAATGGATGCCTTGACCAGACTGCACCCAGCTACCTCCAGACCCTCATCTCTCCCTACACCCCCACCTGACCTCTCAGCCCTGTCTGCTGTACCTCCTCCTACTCTACCCTGCCTCCAGAGCCCGCTCCTCCATCCTCGCCCCGCAGTGGTGGAACGACCTTCCTACTGATGTCAGGACTGCCCAGTCTCTGACCACCTTCCGGCGCCTCCTCAAGATACACCTCTTCAAACAACACCTGTACAACTCAACTCTTCCCTTCCGGACAATATAGCACTCTGCCTTTAATGCACTTTAACTTGCAATTAATCCAATCTGTAGTATTTTGTATTTCACTTGCACTCGTATCTAACCCTGATATAATTATCAACACTGTTACCTGCTCTTGAATTGCCCCAATACTAAAACGTATTGTGGTTTGTATTTGCTCTTATTAGGACTGAAGTCATTGTCTTTTGTATCTTGCTCTTTATTGTACTGTTATCCTTGATATGTATTTTGTATACAACTGTAAGTCGCCCTGGGTGAGGGCGTCTGCTAAGAAATAAATAATAATAGTAGTAATACATAATAATAATATGGCCCTGCCAGTTAGCATACAGTTTGGATTCTGATGTGGGAAGAAGCAGCATTACCTTGTCTCCTGGTCGAAAGGTCAGAATACGTGCAATTTTATTGTAATGCTGCTCTTGCCAGTGCTGAGCCGATTTTAGATTGTCCTGGGCCACCCCTCCAGTCAGTATCTCCTTGGGGATCCCTACTCTAGACATAATCTGCACTAGTTATTTGGTTATTGCAGGTCCACTAGTGGACTTCAATGGAACTGCCTCCGGGTATCGCTTTACATAATCTACCACTACTAATATATGCGTATACCCAGAATCAGAAGGTAGCAAAGGGCCCACTATGTCACCTGCAATGCGCTCAAAGGGAGTGGAAATTATTGGCATTGGGACCAAAGGGGCGGGGCGCGCTCGACCCAGCGCTACTTGTTGACAGCATGGGCATGTGGCTATATATTTTGACACTTCACTATTAATCCCAACTCAATAAAAATGAGCAAATATGCGTTCTCTCCTTTTATCAGCTCTGAGGTGTCCCGCAAAAGGGATATCATGCGCCAGCCTCATGACCTCGGGCTGACAAGACCGGGGAACCATCAATTGTGTTACAGGCTGTCCTGTGCCCGGGGCAGGGTTTACCCTATACAGTCATTGCCCCTTGATAATGAAGTGTGGATATACTAGTGCCCCAGCGCCTTTAACATCCTTACCTTCAATAGGCTGGACTTGTCCTCAAGCGTGCACCAGTTTGGGGTCGTTTTTCTGGTCCCACACTATGTCCTCGCTTGAGAACCACATGTCCGGTACATTGAGAGGGGCCGGAGTAGCATCTGCTCTGGATGGCCCAGTAACCTCGCCCTCTTGGTCACACTGTGTACACCCTTTTAGTGGCGTTTGATCCCATCCAAGATCTCTCCAACCAGCCACCAGCCTCATTTCAGTGATGCACCTTCCCATTTTTCTATCTGTCTCTCTTTGTTTTTCTAGGACGAAAAAGGGAAGAAAACAAGTCAGCTTGCAGGGGAAAAATCTCACCAATTGTTTCCCCTGCTGTGCCTGTCACGTTTAAGAACATAAGAAAGTTTACAAACGAGAGGAGGCCATTCGGCCCATCTTGCTCGTTTGATTATTAGTAGCTTACTGATCCCAGAATCTCATCAAGCAGCTTCTTGAAGGATCCCAGGGTGTCAGCTTCAACAGCATTAATGGGGAGTTGGTTCCAGACCCTCACAATTCTCTGTGTGAAAAAGTGCCTCCTATTTTCTGTTCTGAATGCCCCTTTATCTAATCTCCATTTGTGACCCCTGGTCCTTGTTTCTTTTTTCAGGTCGAAAAAGCCCCCTGGGTCGACATTGTCAATACCTTTTAGAATTTTGAATGCTTGAATCAGATCACCGCATAGTCTTCTTTCTTCAAGGCTGAACAGATTCAATTATTTGAGCCTGTCTGTCCTTATTCAAGTTTACCATGGTAATACCCTGGTAAACTGTGGTAAAAACACAATATATCACAGTAATTCATGGTAAACGACAAGTTGAAATGATAGTATAGCATATTAGAATAAGGTAAAATATGGTAAAAGAAATACATACAATTGAAAATGGTTATTTACCACAGCCCACAGTCTGTGTGAAGTATTCAATTCATATTTCATCATTCATCAATAACCGCTTAATCCTTTACAGGGTCGCGGTGAGCCGGAGCCTAACCCGGCATACACAGGGCAATGCAAGACGAGACTACACCCTGGACGGGAAGCCAGTCCATCGCAGGGCACCACACACACACACACAATAATGCTTTAACACAATCAGTTTGTCTAAGCTTACAAATAATCCATCAACCAAACTGGCACAAGAGTCATTGCATTTAAATTGTGCACAGTATGAATTTGATGTATATAACTTCCCATTCAGAACATACTTGTTATACTTTTCACAATCCCTTCTCTTTATTTCACTGTTCAGCAAAGTTTCAAGTGCTAGGGCTTCACTCACACTTAAAATTCAAGATGGGCATCCAAGTGCAACACAATTTTCCTCTACACAATTTACATTTTTCAACAGTCGATCATTACCACTCAACCAACAGTACATATAATTTACTCTTTCTGGGGCATCTGGCATACAAATCTTTGCAAAAACATTTAGCTTCTTGTCTGCAAAGAAATGCTTACGTATCTGAAGTGGTACACATTGTGTGCCATGGAACACCTTTAAGAGTTTACCATTGGCATCCTCAAAAATAAATGCAGAATTACACCACAAAGGACCCCATTGCTTAACACTTGGAACCAAGTGGGTTAAAAGTTGAACATTATATGACACGTATTCTGGTGTTCTAATAAGGCATTGGTAAAATGTTTCTGAAGACAAAGGGAGAACAAAACAACAGAAAAGCTTGCCATTCATTTGCTTTCCAAAAGTGTCTAAACTCAATTGGTTGTGGTAACCTCTTAATCTCACTTGGTGGAGTTATTGATAAAAGCTGCCTATTTATGTCATCAAATTTGTTCACTATATAAAAAATGTTTTTCATGATTGCAAGAATCACACATTGCATATACAAATTGTCTTACTACTCCTAGTAAAACACTGTACATGTACTCAGGGTTGAAGCCTTTAACAACATCAAACAGTGGAAGTAGCATGAAACTATTGGGACCTTTCACGCCATAACAGGGTGAGCTACTGGTAAATGCATCTTTAGCATGCCTTTTTACAGCATTGTGAGTTTTGTCTGGAGGAACTGGTTCTTGCAAGGGGTATGCTCGCCCTTTAGGAACAACTACCCCTGGATGATAGCAATAGACACAGCCCTACGTACCATTAAACAGTTTAAAGTTCTGAAGCATTTCCGTAGCAACAGAGTCACAACACCACAGTATGATAGCACAACGACTAATACGTTCTATGTTTTAATATGTTCTATGTTCATGTATATTTGTTGCAATTGGAATTGATTTAGAGCACCAAATTAAAACGTTGACCGACTGGCAAATTACAAACCTGGTAGCCTTATTCCTTCTACCCTGGAGGGAACCAATTGCAACAAATAAGCGAGTTGGGGATAAGTTGATCCTCGGGTTTATAGAAGTCATATTGTAGGTGTTAAAGCCATATTTCACTTTATAGTAGCCTACCAATGCCAGTGTCCGAAATTTGCTGAAATTGGCACGATTTGTTCAGAATTCACATTCCCAAAATCAGCTCCATGACTGAAATTCCCTTTTCATTTCTTAATTGTGCACTCTGCCTCATAGAAGTGCATTTCCGTGAAGTTCTTTGGTTTGTTTCTTTATTGAATATTATTTTTAATAAAATGTCTTTTTTTTTTCAACTGAAGGACAAAGGGCTCAATGTTTTTGTAGGCTAGTCTGTAAAGCAAACATTACAAATAAATGCTCAAAGTTTGGTTTTGTGTATTTAATAGATTGTAATGCTACGTAGCCTACCAGTTTTAAACAAAGTTGCACATCATTCTGGGGTTTACAAATATCTGCAAATGGTTTATATCTTTTTTTTTTTTTTTTTTTTTTTTTTTTTGGCTTGTCAAATAAAACACCCAGGCGATTCTGCTAAATTCTTAAGTCTGGCGTTAAACATCAACAATGGATAATTGCAAAGCATATGACATGGTTTATTTAGATTTCCAGAAAGCTTTTGACAAAGTCCCACATAAAAGATTAATTCTCAAACTGAATGCAGTAGGGATACAAGGAAATGCATGCACATGGATTAGGGAGTGGTTCAATAAGCTACTAACAACCAAACGAGCAAGATGGGCTGAATGGCCTCCTCTCGTTTGTAAACTTTCTTATGTTCTTATGTTCTTAACATGTAGAAAACAGAAAGTACTGATTAGAGGAGAAACCTCAAAATGGAGCGAGGTAACCAGTGGTGTACCACAGGAATCAGTATTAGGTCCTCTGCTATTCCTAATCCACATTAATGCTTTAGATTCTGGTATAGTAAGCAAACTTGTTAAATTTGCGACACAAAAATAGGAGGAGTGGCAAACACTGTTGCAGCAGCAAAGGTCATTCAAAATTATCTAGACAGCATTCAGAACTGGGCAGATACATGGCAAATTAAATTTAATAGAGAAAAGTGTAAGATCCTGCACGCAGGCAATAAAAATGTGTATTATAAATATCATATGGGAGATACTGAAATTGAAGAAGGAATCTTGAAAAAGACCTAGGAGTTTATGTTGACTCAGAAATGTCTTCATCTAGACAATGTGGGGAAGCTATAAAAAAGGCCAACAAGATGCTCGGATATATTGTGAAAAGTGTTGAATTTAAATCAAGGGAAATAATGTTAAGACTTTACAATGCATTAGTACAACCTCATCTAGAATATTGTGTTCAGTTCTGGTCACCTCGTTACAAAAAGGATATTGCTGCTCTAGAAAGAGTGCAAAGAAGAGCAACCAGAATTATCCTGGGTTAATCTGTTCAGTCTTGAACAAAGAAGACTACGCGGCGATCTGATTCAAACATTCAAAATCCTAAAAGGTATAGACAATGTCGACCCCGGGGACTTTTTTGACCTGAAAAAAGAAACAGGGACCAGGGGTCACAAATGGAGATTAGATAAAGGGGCATTCAGAACAAAAAATTGGAGGCACTTTTTTACACAGAGAATTGTGAGGGTCTGGATGTTGTTGAAGCTGACACCCTGGGATCCTTCAAGAAGCTGCTTGATGAAACTCTGGGATCAATAAGCTACTAACAATCAAACAAGCAAGATGGGCTTAATGGCCTCCTCTCATTTGTAAACTTTCTTATGTTCTTATGTTCTTATGAAAAACAAAAACAAAAAAGATATAAAATACAACACACGATCATTATAAACTGTTCTTTAAAAAAACACCTCTAAAAGCATTTCTCTGAAGCTGTAAAATGAGAAATACAATAAAAGTGGCAAACTTACCTGACACTGACCTCCTCCAAGTGCCACGAAAGCAGAGGGTGCCTGGTGAACCCACACATGGACTTTTCTTTCACCAGGCAGTGACACTGGTGTTCTGATCACAGAGTGCCCTGTTAATGACAAACCAGGAAGTTTATTAGCAGTAAAACTACCTGAATGGCACAACGGCACTGAATGCCTCCAACTTTTCCTTTTGCTTTGCGTGCCGTGTTCCATTTAATGATTTGTTGCCTCTGCCCCCTTTCAAGGCCCAACCCCAGAAATACTTGTCAACTTTACCAACGGTCCTCTGTGACACTGTCACAAGATGGCTGGGTGGGTGACGTCAGGCCAGGAAATACACACAACGAAGTACTGCGGGGTGAGATGTAAATGCGCTTGTATTTATTTAAATAAATAAACAAAACACTAAACACATAAACAAAAGGGCTCACTGGCCAAACAAACAAACATATGGAAAATAAAACAAGTACCGTGCTGGTGCAAATCCAGCACATGTAGCAATTGTCATCTTTTAGTTATTTCTCTCCATCTCCTTTTTCATTCTCTCTCCTACTCTCCACCACCACTTTTTATATATACATGGCCATCTGTAAATTGGTAATCACTTAATTAATTTGGAGATGGCCACATTACGCATGTGTTTAGCTGGATGGGGAATTTTAACCCCATCCATGCTGCAAAACAAAACACCACATCATTTTTAAAATCAAACACAAAACAAATAAATCATAAGAAAACACAATTCACAATAATAATAATACAAAATAAACATAGGGATGGGCATACCCCGTCACACATTGACATGACCGATTTGGACTGGATTAAATCACGGAGGTAGCGGTGTTCAATTTTCTAAAGGAGAAACTAACATGCCCTGTTGTCACTAGATTACATTTCTCAGAAGTTTGGCTGTGATGCAGAGATCATCTCTTAAGTGGTGATTTTTTGTTTTGTGTGATTTTAAAATTGCCCCTTTGGCTTGTTGTCTATGGCAACAAAAGCCTCTTTCACTGAATAGAACAAGCCTGGGTCTGTAATGCTACTCACGATCTACGACTATTAAATGCACTATGCTCAATTGCAGGTAACCAGCTAGACAATACAGTATTTTTAAGCAGTCTCCAAGCAGGGAATACAGATCAGACAGACAGGTGTGCCACACACACAACCAGCCATAGTTATAGTTGGCACTACTTGGCAAGTGTTTTGAACATGCCTTTAAAAAATGGAAATGAGAAAACCTTTTAAATAAATATTAAAATAAAGTGTATTTCAACACAGTTACAATTTTGAAAAAAATTCGGAACATAATTAATATCCTAATTCACAGAACAGGAGCAAGGGCTGCATGATGGAAAAACCTCGGGAATTAACAATAGAAGTGCTTTGTGAGTACAAAAGAAGCAACTGACAAGTGGCAACACAAACAAAAGTATAACTTGCTCATGCATGCTGTGTCAGTTTGGTTGTAGCCATGGGCATGATTCCTAATCAAACCAACGCAGCATGCATGAGCAAGTTGTACCTTTATTTGTGTTGCCACTTGTCAATTGCTTCTTTTGAATCATATAACTGATGAAAACTAGAAACAGATGGAGACTTGCATGGATCAACTTGTTTTTATTGCTGTTAGCAAGTCCTTAGGCTACACACCTACCCACACATATTAAACACACAAAGTTATTTGAAATGTTTCAGCAATTCCCTTCAGTTTTTCATATCTACCAAGTATTTGCATTTTTGGGAGATGGTTTATATCTTTTGATGCTGGTTTTTAGAGAGCTCCTTTTTGTCTATACACCATCTGGGGCCGTAATCACAGAGTTTGTGCCTAGCACTGACCCAACCCAAACTGTCTAATGCTGGCCAATCCATGACAAGTGTGAAGCAAACATGGCTAGCAAATCAAGAACACGTATATTCTCTTTAATAGCTCTTGCCCCTGCACTTGCGTCTTCTGTGAGTTTATTTATATATATATATATATATATCATTTTAAGAACCCTGATTGAGTAATAATAAAGTATGTATTTGTTATTTTTTTCTAATAGTAATATCTCACCATGGGATTGTATATTAGGACGTATGGCAACTGTATGGCAACATTCAAACAGGACTGCATAAACTTTAGTGGTGAATGTAAAATGAAAGGAAAAGTTTTTGTTTGTTTGTTTGTTTTTTAAATAGTAATTTATTCTGAATCCGATTAAAAATATATTTTGTATATGGTGTCATTATTTTAATGAAATAGTGCTAATTATAAATCATATCACTTTGGAATAAATTACTTCACACAGAATCCTTTGCTTTAGATACACTGTGAACACGCAAGATAAACTCCAGGTTACTTTGTAACTGTTGAGCTTACAATTTAAAAAATGCTCATTGAAATTATTTCAAACCTTTTTTCATTAAAGTAGGTAGTTGGTTCCAATTGCAATAAACAGTACATTTGGGTCAAATCTGCTAAAAATGATGCAACCAACATAAGTATTGTCAGCTGTGTTGCTCAATTTCATTGCAAATTGAGGAAGACAGTGGTTCGAAATGTACAGGATTGCAACCTCCAAGATTGTCAAGCTTCTATTCTTGCAGATGAAAGGTACCAACAGTGTGTACCAAAGGAGTTGTACACTTACAATCTGTTCATTGCACTACTGAGCGAGAACTAAAGTATTATATTTGTTTGCTTATTTTATACACAGGCTGTAAGTAGGTTGCAGCAAGAAAGTTCAGTAAATTATTGAGCTCATGTTTGGACATCACCTGGCAGTTGCGCATACAAGCAAGCTCAGCACAAAGCATGGTCCCGAAATCCCTTCACAGAACACCTTTCTAAACCTGGTAGTCCGGTATAAAGGACAAACAATGTGAAAGTATTGTCTCTAGAGCAGTTAGTAGCTGTTGCCAGTTCCCTTGCAAAGTGAGGTTGGAACCTATTTAAGCTGAGTGAATCTACTTGTGGTTAGTCTACAGGTGTAACCGGGGTCTGAGGCAGATAGGTAAGCTTCTGCTTCAGGTAATTTTAAATTAACTACATTCAGTAACATTGTTGGTGTTTGAATTAGGTGAGGTTCTGTGTGATTAGTACCAGGTGAGTGTGGTTAAATTGAATCGAAGTTGATTTGCTATTTGATTGGTTTCCACACAGTTTAGTTGTTTCTTTTCCCAGCCAGTTGTTATATTAATCAGGCAGGCTATTTCCGTGCCAGCAAACCGAAGAGTCTCAACAAAAGAGCCGGGAGCCTAGCTGTGGGAGTCCAGCAAGCGGAGGCCTGTGCCGAGACACTGTTCGAATAGATCCGAACCTAACAGCTCTCTGGAAGATGCCATCTACTAGTCAGGTCTCCACCCCACCGCTCCCACTGTGCCTACTTGTCTCGCCTGTCCTGCTATGACTGTCTCTCACATCCCTGTTCTGTCCTCTTGCCCTCATCCTCTGCCCTCTCTCCGCCACTGCTCCTCCAACCCCTCTAACCTCATCCCTCTGCCTCTACCCCCCTCCCGCACACTCTCTGGTGCACTCTGGAACTGTCACTCTTCTGCTAACAAAGCTGATTTCATCTCTGCCTTTGCCTCCCACCTCTCTCTCGATTTCCTTGCTCTCACTGAAACCTGGCTGCCCCCTGATAACACTAACTCCTGCTGCCCTGTCCTCTCTCTACGTCCTGTCCCATACCCCGCATCTCACTGGACGGGGAGGTGGGACTGGTCTTCTCCTCTCTCCCTCCTTACTCTTTTCTGTCCCCTCCGACCTCTCCTCACTCTCTGTTAATACCTTTGAATTTCATGCCGTCCAACTAACCTCTCCCTGTCAACTCCTGCTAATTGTACTGTACCGTCCCCCTGGACCTCTCGCTCACTCTGTCAATGAACTCGACTATCTACTCTCCTCCCCCCCTCTCTGTCAACCCCAACTGTCCTGTTGGGTGACTTCAACATCCATCTCTCCAACCCCAGCCACTCTGCTGGATTCCTCCCTCTCCTTCACTCCTTCGACTTCTGCCTCCTACCCACAAAGCTGGCCGTCAACTGGACCTCAGCTTCTCCAGGGCCTGCTGCCCCTCCACCATCTCTGTCATCCCCCTGGACCTCTCTGATCACTATTTAATCTCTTTTTCTCTGTCTCTCCCTCTTTCTCAGATATCCGCAAACTCTTTAACACCTCTCCCTCCCCCGCACCCACTCCTACTCCAACCCCTACACCCACTGCATCCCCTACTAACTCACCCTCCTTCTACACCTTCTCTCCCCTCTCAGACTCTGACCTCTCCTACCTGCTCCAGGGTAACAAACCCACCATGTGTGCCCTGGACCCCATCCCCACTCACCTCTTTCAAGCTGCTGCTCCTGCTCTACTTCCCATCTCCTCCCTTCTCAACACTCTCCTGCCTAGACTACTGCAACTCCCTCCTCCCCCCCACGCAACTCCACTGCTCCGCTCACTCCACTGGCTCCGGATCACCGCTTGCATCCAGTTCAAGACTCTTGTACTAACCAACAGATGCCTTGACCAGACTGCACCCAGCTACCTCCAGACCCTCATCTCTCCCTACACCCCCACTCGACCTCTCCGCTCCTCCTGCACTAGAACACTGGCTCTACCTCCTTTACACTCCCCTGCCTCCAGAGCCCGCTCCTTCTCCACCCTCGCCCCGCAGTGGTGGAATGACCTTCCTACAGATGTCAGGACTGCCCAGTCCCTGACCACCTTCCGGCGCCTCCTCAAGACTCACCTCTTCAGACAGCACCTGTAGAACTCATTTTTTTTCCCCCTGGACACTTATCACTCTTCCTTAAATGCGCTTTACTTGCTCGTATCTGCCCCCTATTTTATTGCATTTAATCCTGTACTTTAGAGTACTGTAATCTGTCAAGTGTTATTTAATCTGTAGTATTTTGTATTTAATTATATCCTGATGTAACTATCACTGACACTGTTATCTGCTCCGTTATTGAATCGTATTTTGTCATACTTGTACTTGCTAGAACCAAAATATTTATCTTGCTCTTAATTGTATTATTACTTGTACGGTGATCCTTGAAATGTATTTTTGTTTACGACTGTAAGTCGCCCTGGATAAGGGCGTCTGCTAAGAAATAAATAATAATAATAATGTCAGTGGAATCGATAGTTTAAAACAAGACACTAGGGGGTAGGTGTACTAAAGTGTTGCAACCGTCGCAATAGTCGCAAACGAGTCAGAAGTCTTGGGTGAAATGCACTAAAAAAGTCCAATGCTATTTGCTATTTGTAATTATGGGTGCTCCTGCAAAAAAGGGGGCAGAGACAGTGTAAATTAGGGTTCTTAGGCCCAGATTTATAAAAGGATTGCGCATGTTTTATGACCATAACACGGGCGCTGAGGGTTCTGAATTCTTGGATGGGATTTATAAAACACACGCAATTATTATTATTTATTTCTTAGCAGACGCCCTTATCCAGGGCAACTTACAATTGTTACAAGACATTATTTTTACATACAATTACATTATTTTTTACACATTATTTTTACATATAATTACCCATTTATACAGTTGGGTTTGAAAGTGTGACAGAAATATAATGAGTTCTGGTTGTAAATCTCCCTCCCGACCTGTAAGGGCGCTAAGTAGCGAAAGGGAAAGGCTTTGGACGGGCTGGCCCAACAGTTCATTTCCTGGGTTGGGAAGTCGGCCAGCCTGGAAGAAGGCGAGTCTCTGTTGCAGGAACATATTGACCCGGAAGGTAAACGAGGTAGCAGCTGCAGGCAATAGAGTCAGCTTCAATCATTTACCAAGGGGTCATGCGGAATGGCATAAATGGGCAGGAGAATCGTAAATCTTTCCCTTCGCTTGGTTTTTATTGAGAGACTGGAAGGACCGTGTGAGACGCAGAGTTTTGTCTGTTTAGTAACTGTCTGTGTTTTTGTTATATAGCACAGATGGCTAAACACGAATCCGGAGCTGTCGCCAAGGGCCAGCACAAAACTGGATCAATACTGGACTACAGTCACGATTAACACTGTTATCAGCACTTGTTCACAAGTATAGCACGTATTATATTGTACTTCACCACAAGCACTGAGAGCACTCACTTTGGACTTGTGATCGTGTGTGTGTCTAATTGTGTGTGTTAGTACAGCGCTTATTATTTACGGGACTGCAACCCTTTTGACTACTGTGCAATACACATTGTTGTGTATTGCCAGTTCATTATTATTTGCTGGCTCATTATTACTTTGTTGTCTGTTTGTTCTTGGGATTACTGCATCCGCACCACACCTGCTATACACCTGCTACTAATTACCATTTTGCCACAGACAGGTATTGACTTTTTTCTTTACATTTCACCTAAGAGTGTTGAACAAATTAAAAATGAAATGGTGCTTTTGGCAGATTTACTTTTGCTGTGCCAATACCCTGAAAACACGTAAACTATCCTTGCTGTATAGAGATTCTGGGAGTTCTCATGCTTCGCTTAGTTAGGGCAAGATCTGTGATAATCAGTGTCTCTGAAACCAGCCATAAAAGTATAGAATCAGCTGATCAATCAATAACTGCATGTGAAGGAGCACCAACAACCTATGTGACAACATCTATGTAAAATGAAAGATACAATCAGGAGACCCATGGCTGGCTTGTCCCACAATCAGGTTTACCAAGCAAGACACTATGTTTGTTCCCAAAATAGAAACTGCATTTCTTTTGAAATTACCTTCAAAAGGCAACAAAACCTGTTTCTGCTGATGATAAACATGAGCCAGCACAAAAGAAAGACAGCTTCTCATTGAATAGAACGAGCACTGACCTATTATCTCTGATCTGACTCACAGACTTGTCAGCTGCTGTAATACAATGCACCATTCTCAATGGCAGGTAACAAGATAGGTTGGCAAATGGCACACAGTCGTTTCTACAGCAGGGATACAGTGCAGGTGTGTGTCAGTTTCTTTCACTGTATAAATGTCTATCGCTTCACATTTAATGTGCACTCTTCAGCACTCTCAATGTGTTTTCTACTTCATTTTGTAACATTAACATGATTGTTCTCCTTTCAACAAATAGGAGTCCATTCAAGAATGGAGGAAACACTTTGAAAATAAGTCACACTATATTTAAGTGCTAAGTCCAAGCGCATCATAGAGAGTATGAGATTACAGGCTGTTATACAAGAAGGGAGCCTGCTGTCTCCAAGTACACACAATCCTCCTTGAAATTATGGGTTTGGTTTTTCATTGTTTTATATTCCTGGTTTACTTTATAAAATCAGTTAACTGATGCTTCCTCTTTGAGTTCAAGCCAACCAGTCTTTGGACTCAGCAGCAGCCTGCTGTTGCTATGTTTACTCTTTATATTTAGTCCTTGACATTGTGAATAGGGCCCACAATGGAATATGACAAGTGGAATCTGTCATCAGTTCACTGTCATTCAGACTCCATATCCTGTTTTCCTTATAAAACACACGTCACAAAGGGTCCATAGTGACAGCAGGCTGGGCCAAATGATTGAGAAGAAGGAGCACATACTGACTATCATTTAAATCAAAGAATGACCAAGACTCTTGTCATGTAACAGCTATAAACTACAGCGTGTATCTAGTGTGCCTCGACACCGACTGGGAATTTGTTTACACCCCTTGATGCCTAGTTATTACTTAAACGTATGAATAAATCCAGTGTATTGTACTGTAATGACGTGTGGGGTGCTACTCTGTGTCCTCAAATAGAGCCATTATTTTAGCATGTTGTTTCTATATTGTTTGCCAGAACATCTTTAGTTCCTGTAAAGGGAGTGCTGATCCTGGAATAGAATCTGAAAGCATTTTTATTGAGAGGAACAGTAGTTCCTTGTACAAAACTTGTTTGAAACTACCGAGAGTCTCTATACAGCTCCAAGAGTTTTGCTGTTTTCACCATGTTGCAGCGGTAAAACTAAATCACTTAGAATTACCATCTGTACCAGTATCAAAAGTCTGAAACTTTCTTACATCAAATGTGAAAAAAAAAATACATACCTCTTATACACAATGAGATATAAGTCGTCAAACTAAGGTAACAGTGTTATTATCCTTCTCCTCCTCCTTCTTCCGTTTACTTTTTAAGAGTGTGTAGCGACTTTTCAAATAGAAAAGCTAAATAACTGGACATATACCAATCATGTGATTCCACATGTTGGTCAACGTCAAAACAAACCATGGTATGCAAGCAGTTTCATGTCCGCAACATTTATATTAAACAATGTATTTATGTTTTAAAACAGCACATACCGCACAAATAAAATTTTTTTTTTTTTTTTAAATACCGTTGTTTGAACTAGCAACATGACATAAGAACATGAGAAAGTTTACAAACGAGAGGAGGCCATTCAGCCCATCTTGCTCGTTTGGTTGTTAGTAGCTTATTGATCTCAGAATCTCATCAAGCAGCTTCTTGAAGGATCCCAGGGTGTCAGCTTCAACAGCATTACTGGGGAGTTGGTTCCAGACCCTCATAATTCTCTGTGTAAAAAAGTGCCTCCTGTTTTCTGTTCTGAATGCCCCTTTATCTAAGGCTTTACCGAATACGCAAAGTAGCGTAACAGATGCCCACTGTTCAAACCACCATATTGAACTCTTCCCAATCATTCTAGCCCCCTCTTTCTACCACTCCTGTACCACATTGTGACAGGATTGAAAGGAGTCCCGGTTGTAATTCGCCCTCCTGACCACCGGTAGCGCTGTGTAGGGCTGACCATGATTGGGTTAGGAGACTGAACTCTGACCAGACCGGAAGTTCCGGGTTAGGTGGTCGTCCTGGCCCATCATTGCAATCAGCTGTGCTCGTCAATTGGCTGGCGTGGGGCAGCGTGCTGATTACAGGGGTGGGACTTGGCAGTATTTAGGCAGTGTGGTTTTGCCATTCAGTCTCCCTGTCCTGAACTAAAAACACGAGAGAGACGCGTTGTGCTTTGTTGTTTTGCTTTTACAAACCTGCTGTAATTCACAGAATCCTGAAGCTTTGGAAAACCCTGGTGGATTACCACGGTGGAAAAACCCAGGACTATTCTTTATTCCTCAGAAGGGAGCCAAGAGGCGGTGAGAGGAAAACCACTGCAGCAACACGGAGAAACCCTGTGCTTCCTTTGTAACCGCAATGTTTTTATTTTTGTAACCGCAATGTTTTTGATTACTCGTTTTATTTGAAACCTAAGTTTAACATTGCTGGTATTCCAGGTAGTTTTCTTGTTTGTTTATGGCAATACCAGCCTGTTTATTTTTGTTGTGTGTTAAAATAAAATCCTGCCCAGATACCATTGTTGGTACAGGGCTCCAGTGGACTAAACATCACTCCCAGCTCCTGTGTGATGTCATTTCTGGTCCTTCCCTAAGCTCCGCCCACTACCCTCCCACACACATATACACTGATATCAACTTAGTGCCAACAGTGTAGTACAGTGCTTACAAACTCCATAACACTATGTTACACAATTATGAAACATTTCTTACATTGTAGAAAGTACTGTATTCCTTCGAATTTAAGACACACTTTAACAATTTGCTGCTTCTCAAATAACCTGCGTCTTAAATTCAACAGAGACGCCATCTTAAGTATTATACAGTGTGCAGCTCAATGAACAAGCTCTGTGGTTAATCTACAACAACACTGTTTTGTCTCTGTTTTGTACGATACAACAGCGTAATTGAGGCTGTATCTTTGTAAACGCATATTTATTTGATGTTTTATTTTTTCCTCAAACGGAGGGTGGTAAATTTGGACTGCATCTTAAATTCGAGGGCGTCTTAAATTTGAATTAATATGGTAATTCTAAACAATAAGAAAAGCATGTAAGGTAATATAACTGGGACGTTATATACACGTACCAAGTTACTGTAAGTTTTTCAATACACTTACTATCAAACGATACATCATCCATCCACAGCTCCATGTTATTTGCACCCTAAATTATGAGTCTTATAGAAAGAATTTAGTAAAGTAATATACCACAAATTAAAAAATGGTAAATATACACATGTCAAATGAAGTCAGCAAAATAAAATGTATTGATGTGATGTCTCTTCAAGAAATCGAATCTTAGCTGTTTAATGAGAATCTAATCTTTGAAATATGTTTCAGTATTTAGTGAGTTTCTGTTTATGTAATATAGTGCACACATGGCTTGATCTATTTATGAGCTAAACATCATTTCTGCTAAACAATTATTTCTGTTGAAATGATTCAGGATCGCCAGTGTGGGGGAGCCTATGTTAGTCACTAGCGTTTAGTTGGGAATCTCCAGTGAAATCTACATGCTTTTCAGGGGCTTTTATTTATTTTATTTTATTTCTTAGCAGACACCCTTATCCAGGACGACTTACAATTGCTACAAGCAGCAGTGTGGAGTAGTGGTTAGGGCTCTGGACTCTTGACTGGAGGGTCGTGAGTTCAATCCCAGGTGGGGGAACACTGCTGCTGTCCCCTTGAGCAAGAGCAGACGTATGTGAGGAGAGCTCCTGCTAAAAGTTCACAAAACAGTGTTTTCATCTTTTTATTTTCCAAATCTTCTTATTTAATCTTTTTTCTAAAGCAGCAGAGCACCTTTTTTGTTAATTAAAACTTTTATTTAGTGTTTTAAAAACACATTTTAGTTCTTTTTTCTTTTGTTCTCCTACACTTGCTTGTTTGCAAGTGTAGGAGGGCAGCCATTTTGGCTTGTTTTTTCTTTTGTTTGTTTTGTTCTTTTAATTTTTACTTCATTTGAACTAGTTTCATTTCTTTGCTTTTTAATTTTGTATTAAGGAGAACTTTCTTTAGTTTATTTTAAAATCATTTTAAATCATAACACTGTTTTAGTTTTTGTTTTAAAAATCATTTTGTTTTAATCCCCTGCTTCTGCCTTGTGCAGAGTGGGGGAAGGGCAGGCAGGGAGCACAGGCCATGTGCTCCTTTGTTTGCCCTTTGTTTAGTTTTTGATTTTCTTTCAAGTTTAAAACTATTGTTTAGTTTTAAACTTTGATTTATTTTTGAATTTTTCTTTTACCCCTGCACTATTGGAGTGCAGGGGTGTGTGATTTTGTATTTGTTTATTTATTAAAAAAATAAACAAATACGTTTGTTTGTTAAATAAAAAAAAAAAAAAAAAAAAAAAAAAAAAAAACCTTTGTGTTTTTTGTTTTACTTTTCTTTTTGTGTGTGTGTGTGCCCCTGCACTATTGGAGTGTAGGGGTGGGTGTGTGAATTTTTATTTTTGTTGTTTTAAAAATAAATAAATAATTTTTGTTTGTTTGTTTTATTTTTTGTTTATTTAATTATTTATTAAAAAAAAAAAAAAAAAAAAAAAAAAAAAAAAAAACCTTTGTGTTCTGTGTGCCCCTGCACTATTGGAGTGCAGGGGTGTGCAATTGTGTTTGTTTTATTTTGATTTATTGTTTGTTTGTTTTTTTTTATAAACAAATAAAAATTAAAATGAGTGGGCAAGCTCCACAGGCCCCAAAAAAGTGGGCACAGGTGGCTGCAGGGGAGGCTGCAGCCCCCTTTAAAAATATGACCAGGAGGCACGGGGTCAGGTGCCTCATTAGAGATACCCTCTCGATAGAGGCCATGGTGAAAGCCATGGCCAAGGTGGTCGGACCATCGACCATCGTGGCGGCCTCAAAGATGTACGGCAAGGCCGTCTTCTTTTTAAAATCTGAGGCCGCCACGCACACCGCTATCGAGAGGGGTCTCGCGGTCGGGGGGATTTATATCCCCATTGAACCCTTGGAGGGGTTGGGCAGCAGGGTCGTCCTCTCTAACGTCCCGCCATTCTTGAAGGACGACCTCCTGAAGCCCCATCTTCAGGCCCTAGGGGAGTTGAAAACGGGCATCCACCCCATCCCCCTAGGGTGCAAGGACCAACCCCTCCGCCACGTGCTGTCCTTCCGACGCCAGGTGACCATCCACCTGGCGGGGAGGGACGCCGTGGAGGGCAGTTTTGTGGTCCCCTTTCAGGGGACCAACTATGTAATCTTTTATTCCTCGGAGGAGGTGCGGTGCTACCACTGCAAGGAGCTGGGGCACCAGAAAAAGAGGTGCCCCAAGCTCCAGCAGGGCGCAAAGCCAACCGCGCCCGCACCGCGCCCCTCCGAGTCCACCTCGCCCCCGGGGCCCTCCAAGAGGCCCGCAGAGGGGGTCAAAAAAGCCCCTGCCCCCCTCCCAGGAACATCTGAGGGGGGAAAGGGAGAGAAGGACCCCGAGGTGGCCGGACCCTCCGCGCCTCCTAGAAGCGCGCCGGGGGAGAAGGCCGCCGAATGGACCGCGGTCGCCCGCCGCAAAAAGAAGGTGGCGGCCAGGTCCACGGGGGAGGCCAAGCGGGGGGAGACGAAGCCCGCCGCCGCACCATCTGGCGGTGGGTCAGGGGGAGTCTCAGAGAAAGGGACTCCCTCGACGGCACCCCCCGCGAGGCAGGGCGGCAAAGCCGCCCGAAAAACAAAACACCTCACCCCCGGGAGTGAGGAGAGAGACGCTGCCGGAGGTGAACTCCCCGTCGCCGTGGCAGGGCAGGGGACAGCCTCCGGCAGCCTCAGGGGGAAGAGGAAGGCGCAGGCACGCCTCCCCACGTATGCACGCAAGTGCACACGTACCGGCCTCACGGTGGGGGTCCCCGGGGGGGCGAAAGAGGGCCCCCCAAAACCAAAGCGACCGCCTCGGCGTCCCCCCTCTGCCGGCAATGAGGGCCCCGGCCCTCGTAATGCCACAGAGGGGGAGAAGGAACCACCCCCCGAGGCGGTCCGGGGCTCTGCGGAAGCAGCGGAGCCCATGGAAGAGGCCCCCGCCGAGAGGCCAAAGGGGAGGGAGGAACCCGCGAGGGCAGCTGGAGCCCTTCGGGTAGATCCCCTCCCCGTCACTAAAGAGACCTCGGAAGCCGGCCCCCATTCCACCATCGAGGGGCCGGCCGCAGGGGAGGTTGCCGAGGGGGCGCAGGAGGGGCCCCCGACACAACACCTGCCTCGGGCACCGCCTACCTCCGGAGGCGACACGGGTCCTGAAGCCTGTGTTGCCGAGGAGGGGGCGGCGGAACCAGCTCCCGAGGCAGCCATGGGCTCCGCGGATAACGCGGAGCCCATGCAGGCGACCTCCGCCGAGGGGCCGGAGGGGGGGGAAGAACCACCCCTCCCACTAAAAGAACTGCCTCTGGCTCCCGTCTCCGGGGAGGAGGCGGATCCGGCCCCCGAGGCAAGCGTGGGCTCCGCAAACAACGCGGAGCCCATGCAAACGACCCCCGCCGAGGGGTCGGATGGGGGGGAAGAACAGCCCCCCCAAGAACAAGAGCTGCCTCAGACTTCCCTCTCTTGCGGCGACGGGGGTTTCGGCCCTCGTGCTGCTGCGGAGGGGGAGAAGGAAACACCCCCTGAGGCAGCGGCGGGCTCTGCGGAGCCCGCGCTTACATTGGTCTCCGGAGCGCGGAAGGGAGGGGAAGAACCAGAGAGGGCAGAAGGTGGTGCCCTCGAGGTAGATCCCCTCCCCGAAGTGCAACGGGGCCAAGAAACCGGTCCCCGACCCAACACCGAGGGACCGGTTCCAGTCACCGAGGGGGCGCGGGAGGAGCCCCTGAAACAACAACCGCCTCGGGCTTCCCTTTCCGGCGGCGACGAGGGCTCCGGCCCTCGCGCGTCCGTCGGGGGGGAAACATCGCCCGAGGCGGTCCCGGTGGCTGATGCGGGGAAAGGGGAAGGACCCGAAAGGGTGTATCCCCTTTCTCTAGGGGAGGGAGGGGAAGGACCCGAGAGGGTGGATCCCCTTCCTTCGAGGGAAGAGGACGGGCCTGAGACCGTGCCTCGGACCTCAAAGGAGGGGCCCAGAGCGGGCACCAGACCATCTGGCTCGGCGGTATATGTCGAGCGCCCGTCTGCGCCCCCGAAATCGAGGGTGCAGACGGTCCCCGCGAGGGTCCCTCCGCCGGTCTCTCCCGTCGCGTCCCCTGGGGGTGGGGCGCAGGGAGGACCGGTGAAGCTCAAAATAAGGCGCAACGCGCTCACCCACCAACGGGAGTGCGTTGTGCTTTACCATCGCGAGGGGGGCGATGGAGAGCTGAGGGAGGGGGAGGAGGATACCGAGTCCACGGGCAGCGTGGGCTCGGAGAGTCTGTCCGTCTCTCTCCCTGACATCCCTGCGGCGGATCTCCTGGAGTTCCTGGAGGCCACCATCCACCGCAGGGACAAGGTACAGCTGGCCCTGGACAAATGGGGGGACTTCCAGAGGGTCCTAACCTCTGTGAGGTCCTTCCTCAGGGCCAGCCACGCCAACAAAACTTCGGGCTCGAACGTGCACATTCGGGCCCGAAAGTTACACGACCAGTTGGTGAGCTTCGGGAGAACTCAGGATCTCCCGTGAGCGTCACCAACAACTCCTGACAGAAGATCATGTATCACATCGGTACCGTGAACGTCAACGGGTGTAGGGACCCTTTCCGCAGGGCCCAGGTAATCTCCTTCCTGAAAAAAGGGGGTTACTCTGTGTGCTTCCTGCAGGAAACCCACACGACTCCAGAGACGGAAGCCAGCTGGCTTCTGGAGTGGGGGGGGAGGGTGTCGTTCAGCCATCTCACCGGCACCTCCTGTGGGGTGGCGACGCTCTTCTCCGGGTCCTTTCTTCCCACGGTACTCGATGTGGTAGACGTCGAGCCGGGCCGTCTGTTACACCACCGGATCCGGGACGGCGACAGTATCGTTCACCTGGTGAACGTGTACGCGCCGTCCACGGGTCCGGCGAGGGTCCAGTTCTTTCGCCGGATGTCGACCTACATGAACAACATCGGCGCCGACGAGTGCGTGGTCCTTGGGGGTGATTTCAACTGCACCCTTGAGGCCGCGGACAGGGTGGGGGGTCAAGAACACTACCCTCTCTCGTCGGCAGCCCTGAGAGAGCTGACCGCTCAGCTCTCTCTGGTCGACATCTGGCGTTGGCATCACCCGGACGTCCCCGCCTTCACCTTCACCAGGGTGAGGGAGGGGCGGGTGTCTCAGTCCCGGATCGACAGGTTCTATGTCACCAGGAACCACGCTCACTGCGTTTGCTCCTCCGACATCAGGCCGGCGCCGTTCACGGACCACAACCTGGTGGCCGTGACGGTGGCCCTGGTGCCAGTCGGGCACGCCTCTGCCTACTGGCACTTTAACAACGCCTTGTTGGAGGACGAGCGCTTTGAGCGGTCTTTCCGGGACTTTTGGACGGTCTGGCACGGCAGACGATCTCGCTTCCCCACGTGGCGTCAGTGGTGGGACGTGGGGAAAGCGCAGATCAAGATCTTCTGTCAGGAGTACACGAGGGGCGCGAGCAGGCGGAGGGACTCACGGATCGAGCGGCTGGAAAGGGAGCTGCTCGGTCTGGAGAGCCGCCTGGCTCGCGGGGACCCACTCGAGCAGAGCGCGTACGTAGAGAAGAAGAGCACCCTGCGGGACCTGCAGCTCCAGCGGTCCCGGGGGGCGTTTGTGCGCTCGCGGATCCAGTTCCTCCGGGAGATGGACCGCGGCTCACACTTCTTCTACGTGTTGGAGAGAAAGAAGGGAGACCGTAGGAACATCACCTGCCTTCTGGCAGACGACGGCTCCCTTCTGACGGATCCGGAGAGCGTGAACGAGAGGGCCAGAGCCTTTTACTCTGACCTCTTCTCTCCGGATCCCGTCGACTCCGACGCGTGCAGGGTTCTTTGGGATGGGCTTCCCACGGTCGGCGAGGGCGTCAGGGAAGAGTTCGAGGGCCAGCTGACCCTGGCCGAGCTCTCCGATGCCCTCAGTCGGATGCCCTATAACAAATCGCCGGGCATCGACGGGCTGACCGTGGAGTTCTTCAGAAAGTTTTGGGACTTGCTGGGGCCCGCCTTTGCGCGGGTCCTGGCGGAAGCCTACGAGACCGGGGAGATGCCCCTTTCGATGAGGCGGGCGGTGATCACGCTCCTGCCCAAGAAGGGGGATCTCTGCTGCCTGAAGAACTGGCGCCCGGTCTCGCTGCTATGCACAGACTATAAAATCGTGGCCAAGGCCGCCTCCTTGAGGCTCAAGTCCGTGCTGGCAGACGTGATCCACCCCGACCAGTCCTACACGGTCCCGAACCGGACGATTTTCGATAACATCTTTCTGGTTCGGGACCTCCTGCACTACTGCAGGGGGACCGGTCGGTCGGTCGCCTTCTTGTCTCTCGACCAAGAGAAGGCGTTCGACCGGGTGGATCACGAGTATCTCTTTGGAACCCTGCGGGCATTCGGATTCGGGCCGAAGTTCGTCGGCCTCTTCCGAATGCTCTACGCCTCTGCCGAGTGCCTTTTGAAGGTGAACTGGTCCCTGACCGCGCCCCTCGCCTTCAGGAGAGGAGCACGTCAAGGCTGCCCTCTGTCCGGACAACTGTACGCGCTGTGCATCGAGACCTTCCTCTGCCTCCTTCGCAGGAGGCTCACGGGGACGGCGCTCGGCGCGCCGGACACGAGGGTGGTCCTGTCGGCTTACGCCGACGACGTGCTCCTAGTGGCCTCCGATCCGGTCGATCTGGAGAGGATGCGGAGCTGCCAGAGCGTTTACTCTGCCGCGTCCTCTGCCAAGATCAACTGGACCAAATGCTCCGGGTTGTTGGTAGGCCCCTGGCGGGTGGACTCCCTCCCTGCCGCGCTCCAGCAGTTCCAGTGGAGCGCGGACAGCTTCAAATACCTGGGAGTCCACCTGAGCCCCGCGGAGACCTCGGTCGCAGCCAACTGGGTGGAGTTGGAGGACAAGGTTGCTGCGAGACTGAGGTCGTGGTCGGGTCTGCTGAAAGTGCTTTCCTTCAGGGGCAGGGCTCTGGTCATCAACCAACTGGTGGCGTCGATGCTCTGGTCATCAACCAACTGGTGGCGTCGATGCTCTGGCATCGACTCACCGTCCTGAGCCCGCCCCCTGAGTTTGTGGCCAGGGTCCAGAGGAAGCTGACGGACTTCTTCTGGGCCGGAAAGCATTGGGTCTCTGCGGGGGTGCTGAGCCTCCCTCTGGCTGAGGGAGGACAAGGGTTGGTGTGCATCAGGACTCAGGTGCACACCTTCCGCCTCCAGACCCTGCAGAGATACCTGTACGCGGACCCGGCCCCGCAGTGGTGCGCGCTGGCCTCCCTCTTCCTGCGCCAGCTGCACCGCTTGGGCTACGACCGGCAGCTGTTCTGGCTCGACCTCCCGGGGATCCGTCTCCCCGAGCTGCCGGTCTTTTACAGGGACCTGCTCAAGACCCGGAGCATGTTCGACATCGGCCGAGACGCGGTTCCGACCGAGGGGGAGGAATTCCTTCTGGAGCCCCTGCTGCACAACCCCCATCTAGGTGCGCAGGCGTTGGAATCCCCCGCGGTGCGGAGCCTGTTGATCTCGGCCAAGGTGACCAGAGTCTGGGATCTCCTGGATCACCAACGCTCGGCGTGGCTGACTCCCGAGTCACTGGTCGCCAGGGCGACTCGGGGGACCCTCAGAACGGCCCGTCGAGCGATCCGGGAGTGCAAGGCAGCTTTGCACCCAGACTCTGTCGGGTATCTCGAGGGGGTCCTCAGGACCGGGGAGCCATCGTCACCTCCCTACCCCCGGCTCTCCGGTCCTGCTGATCAAACCAAAGGATCGGGCTCCCCCTCAGCCTCCCCTCGAGAATCACCTGAGCAGGACCTCGCAGTTCTCCTCGACCCCCTTTCGTTCCGTGTCGAGGAGGACCCTGTACGCGATGGCGCTCCACACCCTCCACTTCCTCGCCCTCGTCTCCCGTCGAGACACCGCTTGGCGGGAGCCCCTCCAACCCCCGGAGGGCTAGAGTCCCCAGTGGGAGGCTTTGTGCTCCCCGCTGGTCCCCAGAGGCGCTGTGGACCTGGGATGGAGGGTGCTACACGGAGCGCTCGCGTCAGGAGAGGTCCTGCGTCACTTCACCGACTCGGACCCCGCATGCCCTTTCTGCGGCGAGTCCGAGTCGGTGTTCCACATTTATTTACTTTGCGCCAGGCTGCAGCCGTTCTTTTTGTTCTTAAAGAACCTCCTGCTGCAGTTCTGGCTGCATTTTTCCCCCACCCTTTTTATTTTCGGGCACCCTGTTCGTGGCTCCACCAGGAAGAGAGACCTCCTGGTGAATCTGCTCCTGGCTCTTGGCAAACTTACCATCTACAAGACCAGGAAGCGTAAGATCACCGGGGAGGGTCTCTTTGACTGTGGGGCCATGTTCAGGGCCCTCCTTCGTTCCCGGGTGGCGTTGGAGCGCGCCGGCGCGGAGTCCACTGGCGACATGACGGCTTTTGTCGACCAGTGGGCTCTGGGTGGCGTGCTCTGCACCACCCCCCCCTTTGTTTTGAATATTTAATTTTTGAAAAAAACTGGGTTCATTAATGGCCGTTTTTTTGTTGGCACCCCCTTTTGATTAGGAGGTGCCAAACTGAATCTTTTCACCGGCTGCCTTTGGGCAGCTGGTGCGTCGGCTGCCAATAGGCAGCCGGCGCAGTTTTTTATCGGCCCTTAAATAGGCTGTACCCTTGAGCAAAGTACTTTACCTAGATTGCTCCAGTAAAAACCCAACTGTATAAATGGGGAATTGTATGTAAAAAATAATGTGTAAAAAATAATGTAATTGTATGTAATAATAATGTGATATCTCATATATGCTGTTATTATTTATTTCTGAGCAGACGCCCTTATCCAGGGCAACTTACAGTTGTTACAAGAAATCACATTATTTTTACATACAATTACCCACTTATACAGTTGGGGTGTTTTACCAATAAAAAAAGAGAAATATACATCCTGAAAAGAAGCCCTACATTTGATTCTAGTGGCTCTATTCTCAAAACAAGAAGCACAGTTTGAAAGTTTTTTTTTGTTTTTTTTTAAAGCCCATTCTGATTCCTTCATTTTGCAGAACTTGAAACATATCAGTTGTTTAATAGATATCTTATAGTTTATTCTCACTTTCAATGGCATGTTAAATGAAGTCTAAAGATTTTAGAGCATGGCCCAATGCCAGCAGTTTCCCTTATTAGGTTTAGGTTTACTGAGAAACGAAACTCAAAGCTGAATGCTGAATGTTATCATAGGCTATTCATCTTGCGTAACTTGTTGTTTTGAACACCGCGTTAGACAGGATTTACCACACGGAACCAAATAATTTAATTAGATAAGTGGGGTTTTTTTTCTTTTTTCAGTGCGAGGGTTGTGGCTATGTTTATCATATAAACTGTACACGGATCCAACACACCTACTTTGCTGGTTTAACTTGAAGGATACACTCTGCCGTGATTTATGCAGCTAACAATCAGCCACAGCACAGCAATCATGTAAGTAAATCATGTAATTTTTTTAATTTATTTAGTTTAACATTTGCATTTAATTCACTTGAATTATAATTATATATACAGTATATATATATTGCTTTTATTGTATTACTTGTACTGTAACACTTGAAATGTATTTGCTTACGATTGTAAGTCGCCCTGGATAAGGGCGTCTGCTAAGAAATAAATAATAATAATAATAATTATTTTTATTATTATTATTTATATATATATATATATATATATATATATATATATATATATATACACACACACACATATACACACACATATATATATATATATACACATACATGATATACATATAATGTATACCACAGTACTGTTGTTGAAGCTGACACCCTGGGATCCTCCAAGAAGCTGCTTGATGAGATTCTGGGATCAATAACCTACTAACATTGAAACGAGCAAGATGGGCCGAATGGCCCCCTCTCATTTGTAAACTTTCTTATGTTCTTATATTCTTATGACTGTTCATACAAAGTTAACATTTGCATTTTAAAATGTCATAGGGACATTTCATGAAGGGACACTTTCTTATATTTATATACTTTCTTATATTTATTTTCCTAGCCTATTGTAACAAGCAGCCTTTAACACCTGCCAACTATACTTCCAGATTTTTAAAACCTAAAATTGTTGTTCGAAATTCACATATATCTATTAGAAATTCTAGAACAAAAAAAACTGCTTGACAGCGTAGTAAGCATAGGTAACGCTGAGTACTAATATTTTCCAGAAAATGCATTCCCTTTAGTACTTTGTGAGTATTATACATGTATTTACATTCAGCAACTGTAACACCAAATTCATTAAACACACCAAAGAACCAGAAATATAAAGGGCTTTGAAACTGGTTTTATAATTTATAGTTTCTCCCTCAATACAAAACACTACTAATCCCCACATTGACCAAGCAGCCCTGGCTTATTATAAACAGCAGCAAACAGCCCTGGGAATTTTTAAAGAACAACCCTAAATATCATTAGCTTCACAGTCATACAGGATAATCGTTTTGATAATGACACAAAAAGTTCAACGTTTCAACTCTGCTTTTTTTTTTTTTTTTTTTTTTGTCCAATGCTGAAAACGTAGCATATCAAAAATCAAACAGTCTCTAATCCATAGAAAATAAAATGAGAATTGGGGGGAAAAAATCCCAAAAATGCAAAAATGTGCAGAGAAAAAAAAATTAAAACACGATCAATAGCGGTAGAGCCTATGAATAATAATAAAATAAAATAAAATAAAATAAAATAAAATAAAATAAATAAATAAATAAATAAATAAATAAATAAATAAATAAATAAATAAATAAACTGTTTGATCTCACCACACGTTCTTGCCGAGTTTGTAATCCCAACGCGACCCCGTGTACGTGCTTATTCTAGAGTAATACTATAGTTTACCTGGAAACAACAAGGCTAGAAAAAATACAACATGCGATAAAACACAGGAATCAATCTGAATCTGCTGCCTAAACATCTCCCCTCCTCAGTTTCCCGGTACATTCAAACACGGAGCTGAAAGGTGGCGTCATGCAGGAAGAGGCAGTCGGAACAGGGGAGAACCTGGAGCCCTATACACATGAAGAAAAATAAATATCTATAATTAAACACGTCTGTTTCTTTATTGATAATAATGTAAAAAAGTAAGGAAACATTTTCAAACCAAACTGCTCATTATAAAAAAAGAGTTATTTAATATAAATATATTTCTTAGAAAACTGTATGTGAAACATTTTTGCTTGGCCAGTCTTTCTGCTGCGCAATTAAGTCACAACAGGCAACATGCTTATTGTGTCACTATTATGTGGACATCGCCACACTATCATTCACTGTTGCTGCTACAGTCCATATTTTTGCATTTTGAATAAGCTGAATTTCTGAAGTGAAGAATGACCACTATTGCCTGCCCCCTTTGAAACTGTGAACATGTACAGAGAATTTTCATTTCTCATGCCACCTAACCTCAAAAATGTCATTTTTAAGTATTTAAAAAGCTATCCGTGTTTGAAAAAGGACCTTAGTTAGTTATCGGTAACACTTTAGCTTAGGGATCCAATAAAAGTGATTATAAACAGCCAATAAACATGTTATTAATGATACTATTAACAATTATAGACTATGATTAGAAATAAGAGCATTATTACACACCTTTGTCATTGTTTTTTGCGCTATTGTTTATAATCGCTTATAACGGATATAGCCTTCTGTCTTTTGAGGTCTATTTGTCTTTCTATGCCTGTGTGTCTGTCTCAGCAATTGTATGGTGTTGTTTTGTTTCTGAAATACAGTTATTATACACGTTTGCCATTGTTTTGTTTTTACTATTGTTTATAACGGATCCCTAAACTAAAGTGTTACCTAGTTATCTGAGGTGCCTGACTGCTACCACTGATGGAAAGCACAGACGATGTTGTGGATGTTAGATGTTACTTGTGTTGGCTTCCCCTTTTTTTTTTTTTTTTTTTTTTTAATGTCAGTGTATGCTCAGGCTATGTGATAATGACAATGATTGATAATCTTTTTACTTGTTTTGTAGAATGTGGTCTACCATCTCAGCTGCAGCTTTGCTGTTGGTTCTTCCAGTCAATACAAGTAATGCGTTTTTTACTTTCTGTTTTATAGAACAGACTGAAAGGCTTTTGTTTGGTCAAGATATGCACACATGCATGTATAGGGTGTAATTGTGTTAGGAGTGCCCAGAATACAGTAATATATCACTCACCTTTTAGAGGAACCTATTTGTTTTGAGCCGACTCTGGTTCTTCATTGAAAAATCATGAAACCTGTTCACTTGTATTACATTTTGAGATTACTCAGGGAAGTCTGTTGTGAATTGCCTGAATACACTTTTGATAATCATAGGAATGCACTAATACAGCTCTGTACCCTTCCCCCTATTATTATTATTATTATTATTATTATTATTATTATTATTATTATTATTATTATTATTTTGATACAGTTTTATCAGTGTTATTTGGTTTATTGTTCTACTAAGCCTTTGCTAACACGAAATTTGCAATGTGATACAGAAGTTCAGAAAGTGTATTTTGATGATTCTTCAGTTGGTACAATGTTAATCCTGGAACTCACATTTCCAAAATCTAGAAAAATAAAGTACGGGAACATTTTAATGACATCACAATGCTGTTGCATTCTGGGTGCTAGCTAGTGACTAGTAACTGAACAGTTTCAACAGTAATAATTTAAACTACAAACTCAGTTCATCTAAGTTACCGCAGCACTATAGCATAAACACATGAATAAATAACATATTAATATATAGTCTCTCTCTCTTTTTTTAACCCAGTGGCATTTGAAGTGAAATGTGAAAAATCCCCAATGATTGCCAAGGTTAATCAAGATGCTGAAGTTCAATGTAAAGCTGAGCTACATGGAGACAGAGTGTTTTACGTCTTTTGGAAGAAAAATGACACGACGCTTGAAAAGTATTTAAGCTCTGCACGCCGACGAAGACAAGCCGACAAGCCATCCCGTTTTGAACTGAAGGAGCATCTCATCCAAAATGGAGACTTCACTCTGTTTATCAATAGAGTGGAGACATTTGACGAGGGGACCTATGACTATGTAGTTGCCACCAAAACAAAGCATCGCCAAGGCAGTGTGCAACTAAAAGTTAGGGGTAATTCAGGTATGTTTAAAGAACTCATTCATTTTTACTTCTGTCCGTCTGTCACACTCTACATGGTGAACACAGTAATTGCCTTGATTTTGTACCTGAATCTGCACCAAAATTGTATCATACACTCCTAGCATTTCGGATTGCATTCGACAATAATACCAGTACTAGTTTAGGGCGTTTGAAATAAAATAGTTATGTTAGTCTTGTGATAAAAGGGGGTCAGCTGCACACCTGGGGGCTGCTGAAGGCCATGATTTAAGAACCAAGACGGTCCACGTTACCCTGACAACAAACTTAAAAAAACAACTCCAGGATTGGATGTGTGTAATCAGGGTCGGGGTTTTCATTGTCATAAGGAATAGGTATGAGTCGAAGGATTTTGAGATCTCAAAAGTACAGCGAGGTGTGTGTTAGCAGGACCTCCACTTATTAGCAGAGTAGCACTTGCCGTATGCACCGCACCTTTTGTTTGTAGTTTTGGTTGACCTTTTTTTACATTTGTTTTATGTCTCCTGTGCTCTACCATTGCTAGTAGGGTCACATGGTTTTAAATTTGTGTTTACTTTAAATAAGCCTTGCGTGACTGAGCTGCATTGTCAACATCACCTGCTGTGTGTCTGTCTGTCAGAGGATAAACCACACCCCCTATCACATAGTCAAAAATCTTACATCATCACTTTACACCACATGCACCTAACACGTGAAGCATAGAGGGGTAGAGCGGACAGAAGTTATTGAAGTTAAATAACATACTGAAAAATCCATAGGAAGTTGGATTATGAGTACCCTTGCTGTGTGTGGGCGCAGTTTTTTATTTTCTTCAAACACTGCCCATAGTCCAGATTGTCATTTCTGTGCTTCAATATGCTTTTACCATGGTAACTACCCATCTTTTAAATGCATGCTGTTCTTTGTATTTTCTTGTAGATCCTGAAACAGTACCCCTTCGTGTACATGCATTCCTGGTTCTGCCTCTAATTGTAGCATTATTAGCATTCTGCAGCATCGCTATTGCTCATTCCCTCAAGAAACAGAGAGGTGTGTACAGCATTTAAAAACATGTTATGACTGCTGAATTGTTAGAGCACTGAGCATGTTGTCTCTTCTCCAGAAAACCTGAAATTGTTCATTAGTTTCCTATTGTTTTTGATAGACAGACAGCTGATAATTTGCAGTCTTAATAACGACTAACATTTTGTTTTTGCAGCTGTCATTGGGCCAGTCTCACCACAGGAGGAGAGTCAGAAGATACCAGTATAGCATTAGCAAAGAACACAAGAGCTTCTGAGGGAGGGGAGAGTATCCCGCCGGTAAATAGACTCCCCCAAGGAAAACAGTAGGCTGTGTGCTGCTCATGGGGGTGTGGATCACATGTCATGTTGAACTGAATTTTGGACTCTGGGCCCGATTTTGATGACAGTGCAAAACGCTAACGCTAGGAGGAAAAGTAGGCGTTCCCAGGAAAATGAGAGGCTTTACATGTCCACGTGTATTTCACGAGACAGCATGTTTCTAATCTGCATTTCTTACACATTGTTTGTCTGACCCTGCCGTGCCTTACATCAAGGCTGTGTGGTCCAGTGGTTAAAGGAAAGGGCTTGTAACCAAGAGGTCTCCGGTTCAAATCCCACCTCAGCCACTGACTCATTGTGTGACCTTGAGCAAGTCACTTCACCTCCTTGTGCTCCGTCTTTCGGGTGAGACGTAATTGTAAGTGACTCTGCAGCTGATGCATAGTTCACACACCCTAGTCTCTGTAAGTCGCCTTGGATAAAGGCGTCTGCTAAATAAACAAATAATAATAATAATAATAATCAATATTTTAATATATATGTAGAACCACTGGGTAAATGTGATGGACTAAACACCACAACACCTCACATCCGCTGCCCATGTACAGTTCCCCCTGTTGAGGATAATTCCAGTTGCATTTTCCTCTCATGGAACTAAATGAATTAACTGTAACACATTCGCATGGAATTGAATTGTTAATTTTCTGGTTTGCACACCGTATGTGTGAAATACCTTTTAGCAAAACTTGATGAAATTAACTATAAGTAATCTACCTCATATTGTTGTATGAATCATTTATTTTAAAGTAAACTTGCTATATCGTTAAACAATATACTATTAGTAATCTTACGATTATCTATTATAAGATTTTCTGTACCATTTCAGTTTAGGCTGTGTGTGTGTGTGTGTGTGTGTGTGTGTGTGTGTGTGTGTACGTCACAGCCTGCTTTGCTGCTGCTGTGTGTGTGAGTATAAGCAGTGTCATATTTCACTGGCCCTGCCAGCTGCTTTGTAAGAGCTGTGACTTGTGTTTTATGTTTAGAAAACTAAGAGATTGACTTCCTGACTTTTGTGATTTCTGTTTAATATTTGTGTACTTAATAAAATACTACAGTTAATTAAACATTCCTTGTGTCTGCGCGTGTATGTGTGTTCATAGTAAACCCTCAATCTTGTAATACATCAATTAAATATTTTTATAAGAGAACTAATCAACCTAGATCAGGGGTTCTCAAACTTTGTCATAGTGAGCCTCCCTGAGCTATAAAAAAATGACTGCGCCTCCCCAGTTTACTAAAACAATACAACAAACTGGAAATCCTACTGTATGTTTCAACATAATGAATAAAAAGTAGAAGGGATTTGATCAATATAGATCAGTATGAGTTTCAGTAGTATTGATCTTAAGTTCAAAAACAATAAAAATGGATGCAGCTGAAATAAAACTTCACAAACATTTTAAGAAATATGACACCACATAATGATAGATTAATACCCATCATTCCTACCTTATCAGTGGGAAGCGTGTGTTTGTTTCCTCGCTGTACAGAGGAGTAGAATTCGGGGTTGTGTGTAGAAAGGAAGAGCGGAAGTCATCTTCAATATAAAGCCGGGAGCGATACTTTGTTTCAATTTCAGTTAATGCTGAGAAGCCGGACTCAGGCAGGGGGGTGAAAAAGGGAATGAGGGCTTAAGAACATAAGAAGAACATAGAAAGTTTACAAACGAGAGGAGGCAATTCAGCCCATCTTGCTCATTTGGTTGTTAGTAGCTTATTGATCCCAGAATCTCATCAAGCAGCTTCATGAAGGATCCCAGGGTGTCAGCTTCAACAACATTACTGGGGTGTTGGTTCCAGACCCTCACAATTCTCTGTGTAAAAAAGTGCAGCCTATTTTCTGTTCTCAATGCCCCTTTATCTAATCTCCATTTGTGACCTATGGTCCTTGTTTCTTTTTTCAAGTCAAAGAGGTCCCCTGGGTTGACATTGTCTATACCTTTTAGGATTTTGAATGTTTGAATCAGATCGCTGCGTAGTCTTCTTTGTTCAAGACTGAATAGATTCAATTCTTTTAGCCTGTCTGCATACGACATGCCTTTTAAACCCGGGATAATTCTGGTTGCTCTTCTTTGCACTCTTTCTAGAGCAGCAATGACCGAGGTGACCAGAACCGAACACAATATTCTAGGTGAGGTCTTACTAATGCATTGTAGAGTTTTAACATTACTTCCCTTGATTTAAATTCAACACTTCTCACAATATATCCGAGCATCTTGTTAGTCTTTTTTATAGCTTCCCCACATTGTCTAGATGAAGACATTTCTGAGTAAACATAAACTCCTAGGTCTTTTTCATAGTTCCCTTCTTCAATTTCAGTATCTCCCATATAATATTTATAATGCACATTTTTATTGCCCGCATGCAATACTTTACACTTTTCTCTATTAAATTTCATTTGCCATGTGTCTGCCCAATTCTGAATGCTGTCTAGATCATTTTGAATGACGTTTGCTGCTTCAACAGTGTTAGCCACTCCTCCTATTTTTGTGTCGTCTGCAAATTTAACAAGTTTGCTTACTATACCAGAATCTAAATCATTAATGTAGATTAGGAATAGCAGAGGACCTAATACTGATCCCTGTGGTACACCACTGGTTACCTCACTCCATTTCGAGGTTTCTCCTCTGATCAGTACTTTCTGTTTTCTACCTGTTAACCACTCCATAATCCATGTGCATGCATTTCCTTGAATCCCTACTGCGTTCAGTTTGAGAATTAATCTTTTATGCGGGACTTTGTCAAAAGCTTTCTGGAAATCTAAATAAACCATGTCGTATGCTTTGCAGTTATCCATTTTCAATGTTGCATCCTCAAAAAAGTCAAGTAGGTTAGTTAGACACGATCTCCCTTTCCTAAAACCATGCTGACTGTCTCCTAGGATATTGTTACCAATCCCAGGGAATTTGTTTATTTACGAGCTCTTTGTCCCTTCAACACTTCTGCCTTTGTTATGCTAAAGTTATTTAAAATTGGATAGGAACAGATTGACATGTGGGGCATGTTGTCCGTGTCCTCCTTTGTAAAAACCTGTGAAAAGTAATCATTTAATATATTTGCTATTTTTTTTTCTTCATCTATGATTTTGCCATTTGTGTCTCTTAGACATTTAACCTCCTCTTTGAATGTTCTCTTGCTCTTATAATATTGGAAAAATATTTTGGAATTGGTTTTAGCCCCCTTAGCAATATTGATTTCTATCTCTCTCTTGGCCTTTCTAACTTCCTTTTTGACTTGTGTTTGCAGTTCCAAGTACTCTTTCTGTGTACTTTGTTTTTGGTCCTTTTAAAACGCTTTGTAAAGTGCCTTTTTTCGCTGAATATTTTTTTTAATTGATCTATTAAACCATTTTGGTCATTTTGTTTTAGATATAGATTTGTCTACTTTTGGGATGTAATTGTTTTGCGCCTCTAGTACTACATTTTAAAAAAAACAGCCATCCTTTTTCTGTGGATGTTTTCTCTATTTTACTCCAATCTACCTCTGTTTCATACCTTCATAGTTTGCTTTTCTAAAAATGTGAACCTTAGCTTTAGTCATTACTTTTGGGGTTTTAAAAAATACTTCAAATGAAACCATGTTGTGGTCTGAGTTTGCCAATGGCTCTCTGACCTCTGTTTTAGTTATTCTGTCTTCATTATTTGAAAAGACTAAATCAAGGCATGCCTCCCCTCTTGACAAATTGCGTTAGGAAGCAGTGATTTGTCATTTCCACCATTTCAATTTTCGTCCGTCGTGCTCCCCACCGGGTTTTCCCATTTTATATGGGGGAAGTTGAAATCCCCCATTAGTATGGCTTCTCCTATGCTACACACATTTCTAATGTCAATGATAACAGATTATTTTGCTCAGCGTCTGAATTTGGTGGTCTATAGCATGCTCCTATTATTATGCCCTTTGAATTTTTGTCCATTATTCTGACCCATATTGATTCGGCGTTGTTTTCTTTGTCCAGATTTAACACCTGGGCTTCAAGACTATTTCTTATGTATAGCGCTACCCCTCCGCCTCTTCTGTCCTGCCTGTCTTTCCTATACAGTGTGTACCCACTAATATTCTATTCATCTCCATCACTCTCAGACAACCGTTTCTGTAACACCTATCACATCGTAGTTACTTGTTAGTGCAGTAGCTTCAAGTTCTAACATTTTGTTTCTGAGACGTCTAGCATTAAGATAAATACATTTAATAGTGGTCTTACCTGAGTTGCCCTTGTTTTGATGTGGTCTCCCTTCTGTTATTTTGTTTTTTTCCCCCCTTCCTTTCTAGTTTAAATGCTTCTGGACCTCCTCAAGGATCCTTTCTCCGAGTTGTTGTAGAATGTGCTCCAATGTTCAAGAAAGGTGAAGCCTTCCTGTGTGCACCACGATTTCAGCCATGCATTTTGATTTTGTATTTCCAGCTGTCCATATGGTCCTTTGCAAGGTGCCGGCAGTATCCCAGAAAATACCACAGTTTTGGTCTTGTCTTTTAATTTCCTTCCTAGCTCTCTGAATTTGTTTTGCAGGGATCTTGGCCTGTCTCTTCCAATGTTGTTTGTACCGATGTGGATGACTACTACCGGGTCATCTCCTGTTCGTTCTAGGAGCCTGTCCATGTTCTCAGTGATGTGCTTGACAGAGGCTCCTGGAAGGCAGCACACTGTTGTAGTAAGGGGGTCCAAACTGCGAACTGAACTTGCTGATTTTCTCAATATGGAGTCCCCAACAATGACCTGCCTTCTTTTTGCTGCCTGGCCAGCACTGTTTATAGGGTCCTGGATGTTGTTCCTTTCATTCTCTTGATGCTGGTTTTGGTCATCTAAATGTTGAAGTGGCTCAAATTTGTTGGATGTTTGGATTTCTGGTGGTTGTGTTTGACGAAGTTTCTTTTTTCCCTGCTTCTGCCTATCTGAACCCAGCTGTTTTGACTGTCTTCCATCTCCCTGGTGGCTTTCAGTCTGCTAGGGGTGCAGACTTCCATGAATTGTGGGTGTGTCAGCTCCTCAAGCTCCTGTTGCTGTCTTAGTTCCTCCAGCTCATTTTCTAACAGACTTACTTGTTGAAGCAAGTCCTGGATCGTGCGGCAGTTTACACACACTTGGTTTAGCTCTGTTGGGTTTTCTCGGACTTACCACATCATGCAGTTGTCACAGATTACTGGTTTGAAGACCATGTTTTATTTTATTTTTTTATTTTTTTTTGGAAGTTCAGTTTAGCTTCTGCAGCTGTCAACCTGCTTTCAACTGCTTCTAACTGTGATGTACTTGTCCACTCGTACTTCTCCCACGCTGTCGCCTCACACGCTGTCGCCTCCCACGCTGTTGCCTCACACGCTGTCGCAGTGAACACTGGCTGCCTTTTGTTTGTTTCTGCGTTGTGTTGCTGGCTACGCCCCTCCCCCGTGCAGCCTTTATGCAGCAAGGTTTTTAGCTTTGTTTTCAGAAAAACATATTTTTAGCTCAGTTTGTAATTTCAATACTTCCGTCTCTAATTGAGAAATCCGTGCATTTCTTGATCTACTAAGATTGGACGCAAAAGAAGTGCAGCTGCTTCTAATAAAACACTTAGGCCCAGATTAATAAAAGGACTGTGCATGTTTTACGACCGTAAATTGGGCGCTGAGGGTTCTGTATTCTTGGATGGGATAAAACACAAGTAATGGCATAAACACACAATCAATAAGTGATGTCTCTGTGCACTTTAGCCCTTGGTGCATGTGTAATTCTGTATATGCATATGTAATTCTGGGGCGTTTCTGAACAAAACCGCTAAAATTGGGAGGGGATTTTTTCAAATGAGGTCTATTAAATATTCTTGCTAATTTATTAAAGCTGCCAGTAAGTGCGGCCCTCGTATTTACTTGATTATTTTAAGAACTCTGAAAGCAGGCGTTAATTTGCCGCAGTCAGACAGTAGGCTATATACAAGGCAACAGTAGCGTGCGGTGAGGTCAGTGGTTGGGTAGGCACTGGCCAGTCTCACGCCCCAATTTACATAGATTCGATTGGCAGGCTTATAGAGAGCAGAATTCTAATTATGCACGGTTGGGGACGAGACTGTTGTTGACGTAGCTCAACGAAAACCCTGATGTAATTAAACGATTCAACCGACGGATGGCACTGAATTTCAATACCTACTTTATTATCTGACCTCAATGTCAAATTGATGGTTATTATTGTCCACAAAAGAATGTACTGTAAAGCGTACACTCTGATTAATTATTATTATTATTTTCTTAGCAGAGGCCCTTATCCAGGGCAACTTACAGTCATAAACAAAAATACATTTCAAGAATCACAGTACAAGTATTAATACAATTGAATTCGTACTATTAGTGTTTTTATATAAATGCCAAAATCTACAGTTAACCTGTTACCGTTCTTTAAACATTTGCTCACCAATAGCCGACAATTAAAATGAAAATAAATACTTGCACTTACATACAGATGTGCTTAAATTTGTTGGTACCCCTCCACAAAAAACGAAGAATGCACAATTTTCTCTGAAATAACTTGAAACTGACAAAAGTAATTGGCATCCACTATTGTTTATTCCATATTTAATAGAAATCAGACTTTGCTTTTGATTTTTTATTCAACATAATATTGTAAATAAGAAAACAAATGAAAATGGCATGGCCAAAAATGATGGGACCGCTAACCTAATATTTTGTTGCACAACCTTTAGAGGCAAACACTGCAATCAAACGTTTTCTGTAGCTCTCAGTGAGACCTCTGCACCTGTTAACAGGTAGTTTGGCCCACTCTTCCTGAGCAAACTGCTCCAGCTGTCTCAGGTTTGATGGGTGCCTTCTCCAGACTGCAAGTTCCAGCTCTTTCCATAGATGTTCGATAGGATTCAGATCAGGACTCATAGAAGGCCACTTCAGAATAGTCCAATGTTTTGTTTTTATCCATTCTTGGGTGCTTTTAGCTGTGTGTTTTGGGTCATTATCCTGTTGGAGGACCCATGACCTGCGACTGAGACAGAGCTTTCTGACACTGGGCAGTACGTTTCGTTCCAGAATGCCTTGATAGTCTTGAGATTTCATTGTGCCCTGCACAGATTCAAGGCACCCTGTGCCAGGCGCAGCAAAGCAGCCCCAAAACATAACCGAGCCTCCTCCATGTTTCACTGTAGGTATGGTGTTCTTTTCTTTGAAAGCTTCATTTTTTCATCTGTGAACATAGAGCTGATGTGACTTGCCAAAATGCTCCAGTTTTGACTCATCTGTCCAAAGGACATTCTCCCAGAAGGATTGTGGCTTGTCAATATGCATTTTAGCAAATTCCAGTCTGGCTTTTTCATGTTTTTCTTTCAAAAGTTCTTCTTCCATGGAGCCCACTTTCGCTCAAAAAGCGATGGATGGTGCGATCAGAAACTGACGTACCTTCACCTTGGAGATGAGCTAGTATCTCTTTGGCAGTTATCCTTGGTTCTTTTTCTACCATTCGCACTATCCTTCTGTTCACTCTGGGGTCAATTTTCCTCTTGCGGCCGTGCCCAGGGAGGTTGGCTACAGTTCCATGGACCTTAAACTTCTTAATAATATCTGCAACTGTTGTCATAGGAACATCAAGCTGCTTGGAGATGGTCTTGTAGCCTTTACCTTTACCATGCTTGTCTATTATTTTCTTTCTGATCTCCTCAGACAACTCTCTCCTTTGCTTTCTCTGGTCCATGTTCAGTGTGGTGCACACAATGATACCAAACAGCACAGTGACTACTTTCTCCATTTAAATAGGCTGAATGACTGATTACAAGATTGGAGACATGTGTTTTACTAATTAAAGAAACTAATTAGTTTGAAATATCACTATAATCCAATTATTTATTCTCTTTTCTAAGGGGTACCAACAAATGTGTCCAGGCCATTTTAGAATATCTTTGTAGAATAAGCAATAATTCATCTCTTTTCACAGCTTCTTTGCTTTATTCTATGACATACCAAAGGCATGCAAGTATACATGATAAAATAGCTTTTAATTTCATCACTTTTCAGGAGGAATGAAGCATTATTTCAATGAGCTGTAAGGGTACCAACAAATTTGAGCACGTCTGTATCTACTTGTAGATGAAGTCCATCCTTCTCTCCTTCTGGATGAAGAAGTCTCCTTTTCAATGGAAATAAGCGCCAAGTGTGAGAACCGCGCTTGATCGGTCGATTCCGAGTGTGGGTTTTGATCCGTTTAAGTTGACATACAGCATTTTTCATTTTCGGATAGGTTGATGTTAGACTTGTTAGCATAGCTTGGTTGGTTTGCATAGACCAAGAGATAACTACAGAGTCAGGAAGCACCACATTGCAGGGAGAACGGTTAGGTACTTCAGAGATGAGGTCACCAGAAAGGGCTGAGCAACAAACAGCACCAGAGGATCTTCACAGAGATGGTCAAAGCAGGAATCCTGGAGAGACATCTGTAAATAGTTCTATGCAACAGGAAGTACCAAGACATTCCGTGAGGACGAGAATTCCTCCAAATTATCTCAAGGACTATGTTAATTAGATATTCACGGACGAGATAGTAGTAGCAACTTTAGAAGGGAGGAAGTGTAGTGACGTCGGCTGGCTAGGACGTCACTTCCGAAAAAGAGAACTGAAGCGTGAGGGCAGACTTCCAGACGTATTCGTAGCGACATGGTTAATAATATGAGGACTAGCAGTAGTGTGCAATTAAGAGGAATAATCACCAGCCTGGCTATGTTATAGACCATATAATAAATAGTTGTTCTGTTTGGGTTACCCTGGATAGAGTGTCGTTATTGTGGGGAATTACACTACTAGGAACTCAAGATACAACATTTCTGAAGTTTGAAAAGTAGATGTTCCTGTGTGGGAGAGGAATTCACTGACACAAGACGGAACGTTAGTTGAAATGCCGCTTGGCGCACTGATTTATTCCCGCTACAAGGTGGCACTGTATCACTGTCTCCAGAGCACAACCCAATACTAGCAATGGTAAAAGGTTGGCCGTTCACTCGTGGTGCACAAGCAGGTGCTCAAAATAATATTACAAACAAAAAGGCAAAAGTAAAAAGGAAAATAAAACACAGTAACAAAACTACAAATAAAAGGTGCTGCTCTTGCAGTGTTCCCCCGCCGTCGCTATCCGCACGGCTCAGGTCTTCAGCCTGCGCTTTGTTATTCTCCTACTATACTATATGGGGTTGCCCAGGGTTTCCTCACTAGCTACACACATCCCGATTTGGGTACGTAATTCACAATTATTTTTCTTTGTTTCTTTTCTCCGGTTCGGCTGTCTTCCTCAGCCTTGTTTGCCTGTCCCTTTTTGTTTCTCCAGTCCCTCACAACCAGGGCTGTCACAGTTGTTCTTCATAGATGGGCGGGGATGAGGAATAACAAAGTACAGTTTTTATAGGTCAGGCACCCCCAAGGCCCGCCTTCCAACCACTCAGGGAGAGGGAGAGTACACACCCTCACCCAACCTCTCTGTGTCATTACCATGATCGACAGGCGGATCTTACAAGACTCCCGACCCCTCCTCTACAAGATCATGCATATTTCAGATAGCCAGCACAGATCTCGCCCTGTTACAGCCTGGAATTATTCTATACGAAATAAGAAGTTGAACTAATATGCGAAGCACAGTAACTGGATGATGTGTCGTAATGTATAAGCAACCTACTACAAACTCTGAAGTGGTACATTTGTTTATTAAGAAGCAACCGCACATTCCATATTTTATTCATTTGTCCTGGTGGTGTATTTCAAGCTTGTAACACATCTTCATGTGTTACAAGTACTGCTTGTACCAAAATCTCCACTTCCATATTGGTAAATTTCAGTTTTCACTTCCGAGCATCCTCATCACCATGGCTAGTACCAGGCTGAGGTCTTTGTGTGCCATTCATTTTCTTTTGGAATGTGTAGCCTACACATGCAGGGTTGACCCAAACCTGTTATTTATTGTGAGAGGTGTGTAATTCTCCACCGCTAATTGCAGTGAGGGGTATTTAAATTGGTTGATTGCGGAATCGCCTGCTTTAGCTAATTGGTCTTATAAAATAGGTCGTTATTTTGACAATGAGTGCTGCCGTACTGAACACACACATTTATAAACTTGGGCCTCAGACTGCCATCAGTAAAATTGAAAATAAATTGTTAAATGCATTCTTTTATTTTATCCACTGGTGACTACACTTGTTGTCTGAAATGAACCCACCTACTGTATCAGTTAAGCAGTGTGTGCTGGAAAGCCTTGTCAGAATAAGGGTCGGGTGTGCAGTGGCGGCCTTACCTGACAATTTGCCATGTTTTTCGGAATTGTCTGCTCTATAGATAGATAGATAGATAGATAGATAGATAGATACTGTATATTGTGAGCCAGCTCACAGGTTCACCAGCAGGAAACATTCATGACGGGCTAGGAATGAGCCCACAGGTGTTGAAGATGACACAATGATAGACCTGTGATCAACGTACTTGCCTGCCATGACGTCAAGGAGTTAACGGGTAAACAAGCTGCAGGTGTAGTTAGGTAGGGGATCAAGGTTGTACCATGGTGAATTCTCATTAGCCTTAATTGGCCCTCACCTGTAGCCTGTAACCGTCTAATTCCTAGATGATCCTTCCAACCAGTTAGCAGCGTGAGCTTATCTACAACCAAGATTGAACGGGAATACAAAAGAGAAGCTAAAACTGCCTTTGCAACTGCGATCTTCTTTCCTGGGCCGGCACTGTTGGAAGGGAATACAGCAACGGGGAAAGAGATGCCGCTGGTTTTCACAGGCTGGGGGACAGGCTGAAGCCAACAAATGACCTGGTAAAACCCAGGAACCAATTACTTCAACTGGATGTGGTTAACTATCCAGTTAGTTTACATTGTTGTTATTTATTTTTTTTGTTATACAAATCCCATTTGAACTTTTTTTTTTCTTTATATCTCATCTCGCAACCAGGATTGTATTTTCTTTTGTGAAGTAAGCAAGCAAGTTTATTTATTTTCCTTTTGTGGAATTTAATAAACAAACTTGGATTATATTGGAAACTACTGTCTGCTTCGTCTGTGTGCACCCACACGCTCAAAATATATATAAATATTTTTCACGTCTCAATCACTGTAACAGGGGATATCTGTGCTGACTGTCTGGCGCATGTGTGGTACTACAGGAAGGGGGCAGCAGCCTCGTAGATCTGTCTGTCAGTCATGGTGGTGACACAGAGAGGTGGGGAAGAGGGTGTGTTGGCGTTCCCTCTCCCTGAGTGGCTGAGAGGCGGGCCTTGGGGGATTGCTGACCCTATAAGATAGCACTCTGTTGTTCACTCGGCCTGACCCTCTAAGACGAAACGAGCCAGCTGGCGGAAGCTCAGCTCCCGGACCAAGCACGGCTGGAGAAGAACGAGCACAACAACAAATTAATTAAAAAGAACAAAAGAAAATGAATTTTTTGTAGCGGAGAAAAACTTGGGCAGAACCCCGAACAGTACAAGCAGGTTGAAGGAACGGGTGAGCATAGGACGGAGACCCGGGCCGTGCGGATAGCGACGGTCGGGGGAACGCTGCCGAGTGCAGCACCTTTATTCTGTATTTTATTACTGTGTTTTATTTTCCCTTTTTCGTTTGCCTTTTGTTTTCATTATTCTTTTGAGCACCTGTGAGTGCAAGGCATTGGACTACTGGTATTGGTATTACTTTGGACCTGACTACCGGTGTCGGTATTCAGGCCACAGACATCGGCACCCTCTGCAGGCTAAAGAGAAAATAAAGCCAGACAAAAAAGAAAATAATAAAATTGGGCACCAGTGCAGTGTTGCAAATAAACCTTCTGTCTCCCATGTGTGTCAGTGAATTGCCCATCACCCTTCCACAGTCGTGCATTGTTTATCTTACCCTGCCTTGCCTTACATCAATTGAAATTATTTTTAATAGTCTTTCTATATATATATATATATATATATATATATATATATATATATATATACAGTATGTATGTGTATATATATATATATATAAAACGTTTTTCTTTTCTTTCTTTTGCATGCTTCTTGCGCCCCCCCCCCCCCCCCTTGGATTGCTTCGCTCCCCCCCTGTTAAGAACCACTGGGTAAATGTGAAGGACCAGCCACCACAACACCTCACACCAGCTGCCCATGCACAGTTAACCTTGAGTTGCCATGATCATAAGTTCTTGAAGACACGAACCAAAGACCGCTAAATGACAAGCCTGATACCCAGTCTAGTGAGAGAAAGTCTGAAAGAGAGAAAAATGACCACTTAAATAGCTTAAAGATTTAGAGATTTAAGACAAATATCACATTTAATTGATTTAATACCACTATGAGTACAAGATGCAAGCGTTTTTATTCTTAAATTGCCTAAGAAGTATAGAATAACCCAGGTAATAAATCCCTTAGAGAATTAAACTGTTTGCAATGTCTAACCAAAGTCGCAACCCGACATATTTTGTGTCTAAGAAATTTCTTATGGTAAAAATAACGGGAATTCAGAATAAAATCAGAATTATTTAGCAAAAGTTATGCACGTTTTAAAAGTTTCCCCTTTCCAGATTATGATAATGAACTAATCAGACAGAGGAAAGGGGGTGGAGCGATCAATCAAGGTTTCAAGCCCATTCAGCTACAAAATAGCCAACCGGAGCATGCAGCAGGAAATTCAAATAATCTATTTGTTTGAAAAGGATAAAAGCCGATTGTAAACATTAGTTCCTTGCCCCTGTGCTATGCTCCCTGTGCTATGCCCTTGCGCTATGCCCTGACCGCTGAGCCCTGACCGCTGAGCCCTACCCGCTGAGCCCTACCCGCTCCTCTGACCCCTGCTCACTCAGATTCAAAGAAACTACAAGACTGCACCTGGAGCCCTCGGCTCACAGTATTTATCCATCAAGGTTGGGGGCCCTGACACTCGGAGAAACACAAGGTAACAGAACGCTGAAAGTGACGGCTTTCCAGGCTAGGTAACAATACTCTTAAATATCTATTCAGGTATTGTGTGACCCCTTGTTGTTGTGTCAGTATGTACTAATATTTCTTTGGTAAATTGTTGTTTTAAATCTTAGTTTTCATTGTAATGCTTTTAATGTGACATTAATTGTGTAACTGTTTTGTGTGATTTTCAAACTTATTTTGTTGCATGCTTAATAAATGCCATCTTTCTAAGAAGAGATTCCTAGTATTGAGTCATTCGCTCATGTTGAACAAACATGATTTATGAACTTTGAACAGTCTGGAATGTGGTCTATATTTGGCTTGTTGTAACGTGTAAATCCGCCATCGTTTTCAGAGAGCGATATTAAAAACGGGTTTGTACACTATAATAGGACACTGTTTATTGTAGAGGTCCCACTGAGATCTTGACTATCGAAGGTATCTCTTTATCCCCTACAGTTTTTGGAGGCCCCTTAATTTATTGCTTTTAAGAATATATTAACTGCCTGCAATAGTACCCACTCAAAACATACCAAAGCCCTGAATTACAGATGGAAAAAAAACTAATTATATATATATATATATATATATATATATATATATATATATTGTAACACAGCAGGGAGGGGGTTAATATCCTCCCTGCAGAAAACATGTGCGTATGCACATTTTGGTTAATTTGCTTATTGTTTAATTGTTATTCTGTTAATTGTTTTATTGTTAATTATCACCTGCACCTGGCTTTGATTGTAAATTAGAGCCAGGTGCAGGGTTTATAAGGAGAGCAGTCAGTCTGCTCTAGGCTGCTGAGTAGAGGAGGCAGAAGAGGTGCTCTGTCTCCGAGTAGCCAGAGTTAAAAAGTAAGTGCGATGTTAAACTTGTGTTTTGTGTAAGTACGGGGAAACAGCTTAGCTGTCCCGTGGTAGTCAGGGTGTACCTGTGTGTTAGTTAGTGCTCGTAAAAGAGCTAAGTGTTTGTTTTGTTTATTTTGGTTTTTTGTGACTATTAAAAAAATAGCGCAACTGCGCTTTTAAAAATCAAGTTTTGTGTGTGGCTGGGTCATTTATAGTGCTGGAAAAGAACCCAAAGGACAAAAACCCTTCACAATATATAAATATATATATATATATATATATATATATACATACTTATATATGGAAAGATCTTGATGGATTTAGATATTATTATTATTATTATTATTATTATTCATACAGCAGAAGTGTAAGGTGACTTACAGTTTTACTATGCAGTAATTGACAAATACAATAAATAAAGCAAATATGGTAGAATTACAATAAATGAATAAAAAAAGCAGTATTATAATAATAAGAAGCTTGCAGAATGCATCAGTCCAAGGGGTGGCAGGATATGGCTGGTGATGTAAATCAGTGTGTAGAGTGAGATCAGAGGGGTAGATCAGTGTGATCAGTGAGATCAGAGGGGTAGATCAGTGTGTTGAGTGAGATCAGAGGGGTAGATCAGTGTGTAGAGTGAGATCAGAGGGGTAGATCGGTGTATAGAATGAGATCAGAGGGGTAGATCAGTGTGATCAGTGAGATCAGAGGGGTAGATCAGTGTGTTGAGTGAGATCAGGGGGGTAGATCAGTGTGTAGAGTGAGATCAGAGGGGTAGATCAGTGTGTAGAGTGAGATCAGAGGGGTAGATCAGTGTGATCAGTGAGATCAGAGGGGTAGATCAGTATGTTGAGTGTGATCAGAGGGGTAGATCAGTGTGTAGAGTGAGATCAGAGGGGTAGATCAGTGTGTAGAGTGAGATCAGAGGGGTAGATTTGTGTGTAGAGTGAGATCAGAGGGGTAGATCAGTGTGTTGAGTGAGATCAGAGGGGTAGATCAGTGTGATCAGAGGGGTAGATCAGTGTGTAGAGTGAGATCAGAGGGGTAGATCAGTGTGATCAGTGAGATCAGAGGGGTAGATCAGTGTGATCAGTGAGATCAGAGGGGTAGATCAGTGTGTAGAGTGAGATCAGAGGGGTAGATCGGTGTATAGAGTGCGATCAGAGGGGTAGATCAGTGTGATCAGTGAGATCAGAGGGGTAGATCAGTGTGTAGAGTGAGATCAGAGGGGTAGATGAGTGAGATCAGAGGGGTTGATAAGTGGGGTGGTCTACAAAAGGCATTTCAATCACCTCAGCCACCAGCAAAAAAAAAAAAAAATTTTACTTCGATGGTGTCACTGAAGCCCTGAACCGCAGATGACAAAAAACCCCAAAACACAGAATCCTTCTCGTACGCACACAACACAGCTGCAACTACTGCCTTTAAACCACAGACACAAAACTATCCCACAAAACGATACTACAAAGCTGTTAACTGGCAAGACTATAATATAGATACCAGTAATCGTGGTAACACAGCAATACAAAGGCCTATACAAATGTGTGTTAATTAAGAGAAAACCCTAATGAAACTATTTTAATCGGGACTCTATTAAATTAAATATTAGTGCCACTATGAAAGAAGCAGATAAAACTTCCCACAATCTCATCCATGAATCAAAATGAATAACTTTACTGTTTTGCACTGTTCTACACAAGCCCATATGTATTCCTCAATTATAATCAATATCGTGAATATAATACTATACGTTACTCTATTGAGAAAAATATTAGTATATCTATTTACACTATGCAGTTAACAGCTTTGTAGAATCATCGTAGTTTTATGTCTGTGGTTTAAAGGCAGTAGTTGCAGCTGTTCTGTGTACGAGATGGATTGGGGTCTTTTGGGGGTTTTTTTCCATCTACGGTTCAGGGCTTCAGTATACACCACCAAAGTTAAAAGGTTTTTTTGTGTTTTGTTTTTTTTGCTGGTCTGAGGTGCTGGAAATGCATTTTCAAGTAAACTGTAAGGTTATTGGCTGAAGCAGTTTTGCTTGAGACTAAATTCTCATTGGTTGCAATTTTAGTACCTGCTGCAATGGCTAGAAATGGTTAAGCCTTTTGGTACAGTGTGAGATTGACAGTTGGCAATTCACCTTTCAATTAATTAATTCGCAGGTCAATTGTGGAGCAATCGATTCACCCAGAAGCCCGTCAAGACTTTCGTATGGATGAAATGACAAATTAATTTATGAATTGCTGCAGAAATTGATGAATCAATTTATGAATGTATGCACAAATTGATTAATTAATTGACGAGTTGATTAATTCATTGATGAATTGACAAATTAATTGATGAATAGTTTTGGCACAAATGGCACGCCATAGTGTAGAACCCCTTCCCCAGACGGCTGTGTCAGGAGCCACTGGAAACCAGTGTCCCCTGGAATATACGTGTCCAGTAACAAAGGTTCCTACCTGCTACATATACTGTGCAGCAATTAAAAGAAGAGATCATCTGTGAGCATCACACAGGCACAGCACTTCAGATAGGCTCTTGTGGGTGGGATTAGCAGTAGAGGGGTATTTTTTCATGTTTAGTCCATGGCACTGTTTGGCTGGGTTGCTGAAATATTTCAGTCTGTGTTGAGCTTGTTCAAAACAGCACTAATGCCCCCTAGTCTGTTATTGGTGTTATTGCACCTCCAACATGCTATACCATGGAAAAAGTCAGACCAATTAACTGATGTTGGTATTTATTGGATCGGTCATTGTTTAGAATAGAGCCCATTGAGATCTCTATAATGGTGCCTTTGCAAATATTTAGGCCTGGGTTCTATAACAGTAATTTTAGAACATTTTCTTTTTGTTGGTTTTGTGATTTTTGTTAATTCTCTGATACAAAAAGTGTCCAAAAAGTTGTTAGTGTTGTAAAAATGTATCAGTATGGCTTTGTGCCTCACATTGAAAACTGTTTCTAACTGATACTTGGCCACAAGTAGCAGCATTTAAAATACCAGCCAATCATATTAATAGTGGTGTGGAGAACAGGAAGAGGCCAGGATTCTTCCCCCAGGGCAGGGCACTCTGTAATGTGCAGTTTGTTTCTATTGAGAGCTTCCTGATTGGCCGATGAAAGTTCTGAGGTTTCTGATTTCCTATCTGTTCTGGGGCAAGTATTATTCTTGGAAATACAGTTGATAAGGACTTTCTGGTTAATCTTAAATAAAACAATGCAGGTTGAGATGATGGTCTAGCAACCTTGTATCCAACACAGGTAACATCCTTGTTTCATTTCTGACCACAAAGCTGAAACCGAAGACAAGGTCTGTAGCTTTGCCACAGTGAGCTGCTCCCATTTCCTATTTTCAACATGCTTTTGAGTTTCAATACATTATGCTGCGGTTGTGATGGACTAATGCATTGGAATTGAAGTGGCAAGCTTTTTGTGGCAAGGCTCACAGTACAGTGAAACTGCAGGAAATGCTGCCAGGTTTAAAAATTACAAATTGTAAACGAGTCATTATTTCTTATTAATTCATGTAAGTGCATGTCACTTAGAAAAACTGTCTAATTTTTGGAATGCGCAGTATTCTATGTGCAGTCTTAAAGATTTATTTTCCAGCTTTTCAACTCTGCATAAGGAAACACATAAGGAAGGGGATTACATCTCTGGTCACGCATTTGCTACCATGAAATAAAATGGATATGGGAAAACAATGTGATAGTAAAGAAATATGGTAGTAATACTGGCTCCTGATGTCAGTGAGTCTATTACAACACCAAGGACTTTCTCTTGGCAGGCCCGTTTTGCTAATACAGTGTTAAGTGTTTTGGACTAATCAGCGCAAAGGGTTTGTCCTAATGCTTTTTTTTCTAACTGGTACTCAGCCACCAGTCGCATTTAAAATAACAACCAGTCATTGTATCAGTGTGCTGTGAGCAAGAGGAAGGGGCAGGACAGTGAACCTTCCCTCAGGACAGAGCACTGTGCAATGCACAAGAAAGTCACAGTCAACTGAGAGCTGCATGCTGAACATGAGGGCACATTGGGGGACACTCTGCCAGGGGGCATTCTGCTTACTGAGTAAGTCTGGATTCATAATGCAATGTATCTAATACACTGCTGGGGGAGGCTCAGCCAGGGGGCATTCTGCTTACTGAGTAAGTCTGGATTCATAATGAAATGTATCTAATACACTGCTGGGGGAGGCTCAGCCAGGGGGCATTCTGCTTACTGAGTAAGTCTGGATTCACAATGAAATGTATCTAATACACTGCTGGGGGAGGCTCAGCCAGGGGGCATTCTGCTTACTGAGTAAGTCTGGATTCATAATGAAATGTATCTAATACACTGATGTTATTAGTGGTGTGCTATTAACAATATAGTGGGTCTGTGCACCCTTAAAGTTAGACTGTACAGCTATGGCCTAAGGTTTAGCATCACCTAGACTTTCTAGAAAACTACAAAGCGGTATGTAGTTCAATATGTTAACATAACATTATTCAGCAGTTTTCATTCGACTTTATGAAGCAAAATGAGTTCATTTAATAGGGTGATGCAAAACTTTTGGCCATAGCTGTAATTCCATTGAATTCACAACAGTGAATTACAATCTTAGAAGAATATCATTTTGCAGTATTTTATTTCTTATTTCCACAGTGGTTAGAGATGCATGAAGCCCCAGATTTCAATTGAAGCCAGACAATTTAAGAAAAACAATGGAATTGGATGCAGGTCATGCACAGGAAAGGCTATGAAATAACCATGTATGCATTCACGCTGTGTGTTTGTGTGTATGGAACAGAATTGTGTGTCTTTTTGTAATAGCGTGCATGAGGAGCTTTGTGAAACAGTATTGGTATCTTGAAGTACCTCAAACGTATGTGAGTTTATTAAAATGACATTGCGAGTTGCACGTGTGATGCATCACTATGTGATACAGCGCAAGGATTTTTTGATGCCCCCCCCCCCCCCGTTTCACTCTTTTAAAAAATATATATTTATATATTTTATGATCAATGGATTCTACCACCATGCATGAGCTTAGAATTATAAATAACAATTGATACAGGCAGTGGAGTACATAGAATGTCACATGTCTCATAGCAAAAAATAATAATAAATTGGGCCACATAACTATAATATTGAGTAAATACATGTACCTACCAAGCCTTAGTTAAAATAGTCTTTCTTGACACATGGTACTTCTGGTGTATGTTTTAATCAGCTTAAGTTTAGAAAATGATCTCTCGGCAGTGGCAACGGTGACAGGAATAGTTAAAGACAAAAAACATGCTGTGCAGACGTCAAGCGAAGAAGATGACAAGGCAGTGTTTTCAGCAATGAGGAGATGGGTTATCTCTGACTGAAGTAAGTTTCTGAATGTTATCCTTTAGTGATGCTCAGAAACATAGTATTTGACTTGGAAATGATGGCAGCATGTCACTGCTGTACATTTTGTGGAACTCTTCTGTTTTGGAAAATAGCTCATCATCTGGCACATAAACTAGGGTCTGTGGTTGTAGAATTCCAAATCTTTGAACAATCGCGTCCACGCCACGGAATCGGTTTACCAGCTGCTGCGTTACAATGTCCAAACAAGAATAAAACACTGTAACTTTAAAATTTTCCTCTGGATCTGTTAGTCTCTGATCCTCGCTTAAATCGTGAAATTGTCATTTCACTTTTCGGACTCTCTTTTGTTCGAATTTGCAGTCAATGCCCCATTTTAATGCAAGGGAAACCGCAGTCTCCCATGCATTCTCAAAGTCATTGCGATAGGCTGTCAGTGTTTCAGCGGCACTTTGAATCAGTTCTGAAATGTTTGAAATGTTTCTCCCTGTAACATTTTAGAGACACAATTCACAGAGTCTAAAAATTTACACTGCAGGACTGTAAGCAAATTAGCTATGTTTTATTACTACTATATTGCAGGAATTGCAACACTGTATTAAAAGGCAAATATATGCAGTATTATCTGAAATCCTTGAACACAATTGAATGCTTGTTTTTATGTACTATATGATGTTGTAATCAGACACTATTGAATGTTAGTTTGTTATAATTATGTACAATACAATTGAATGTAAGAACGCAAAAGCATTAGTCACACACGCTGTGGTACACTTGACAACCATCTAGTCGCAGCGTGAGCCCAGACTGAGGGGAGCCAAGCTCTGTAGGATTTTGACCAATCAGAGAGTATTGATAAGGACGCCTTACATTATATAGATTGCCTGCTACAAGGACTAAGGCGGAACTAGGGCAATTTAACCCCAGGAAATGTGAATGAAAAGTTGTACTGAGCTCAGTGCCAGGAGTCAGACCCAGGGATCCTTTGGATTCCTGTATTGAAGATTGTTATTTTGTGTTCCTTTTACTATTTGAATAAAGTATTTTGAAAACCAAACAAGACAAAGAGCTTTCCATTAAACGCAGCGTGCAAAGCAGAGTTCCAGAATCCGGCGTTTCCCGAGTCAGAGACGGAGCGGTACGGTGAGGAGCGGCTGCAGCGGATCCAGCGTGTAAGCAGAGTGAGGAGTCAGAGATTCCTGTCAGAGACGGAACAGGTGGCGACACGACTCGTTAGCAGATCTAGTGTGTGAGCAGTGAGGTAGCAATTCCTGAGTCAGAGACGGAATAATAAGCAAATTTGTTAAATTTGCAGACTACACAAAAATAGGAGGAGTGGCAAACACTGTCGCAGCAGCAAAGGTCATTCAAAATTATCTAGACAGCATTCAGAACTGGGCAGACACATGGCAAATGACATTTAATAGAGAAAAGTGTAAAGTACTGCACGCAGGCAATAAAAATGTGCATTATAAATATCATATAGGAAATATAGGATAGGATACTGAAATTGAAGAAGGGAACTATGAAAAAGACCTAGGAGTTTTTTTTTTTTTTTTTTTTTTTTTTTATTTAGTCGTTGACAATTAGTTTTAATTATTTTCTCCCGAATTTGAAATGCCCAATTATTTTAGGCTCAGCTCACCGCTACCACCCCTGCGCTGACTCGGGAGGGACAAAGATGAACACACGCTGTCCTCCGAAGCGTGTGCCGTCAGCCGCCCGCTTCTTTACACTCTGCAGACTCGCCGTTCAGCCGCCTCAGAACTACAGCGTCGGAGGACAACGCAGCTCTGGGCAGCTTACAGGCAAGCCCGCAGGCGCCCGGCCAGACTACAGGGGTCGCTGGTGCACGGTGAGCCGAGGACACCCTGGCCGACCTAACCCTCCCTCCCCCCGGACGACGCTCGGCCAATTGAGCGCCGCCCCCTGGGAGCTCCCGTCCACGGTCGGCTGTGGAATAGCCTGGACTCGAACCGGCGACTTCCAGGCTATAGAGCGCATCCTGCACTCTAGCGAGTGCTTTTACTGGATGCGCCACTCGGGAGCTTCAAGACCTATGAGTTTGGAGATTAGAGGGGTATTCAGAACAGAAAATAGGAGGCACTTTTTTACATAGAGAATTGTGAGGGTATGGAACCAACTCCCCAGTAATGTTGTTGAAGCTGACATCCTGGGATCCTTCAAGAAGCTGCTTGATGAGATTCTGGGATCAATAAGCTACTAAAAAACCAAACGAGCAAGATGGGCTGAATGGCCTCCTCTGGTTTGTAAACTTTCTTATGTTCTTATAAAATAACTAAATACACCACATCCAACAAAGACAGTCAATGACAAGGACTACAACAAAAACAAACTGGAAACACTCAAGCTTCTTTTTAAGCCCCAGCGCTTCAGACACTTCATCTTTTTTTCTTGACAGAAGAATGATCCTCGTCAGTGCTTTCAGTATGTCCATGTAGCAAAAACACAAGACTATCAAAGACTCATAATGGGATGACCAATGCATTGGACATTTTTCATTGGACTCTTTTCAAATGCACCCCTGACTCACGCGTGAAAGAATTACCCAGCATTTAACACTGTCAGCCAAAAACGTATATAGTCTTTGCATCACATCAAAAAAACATGACACTTCATGGACGTTCACAACTGCATCATTTAGCACCAAATTCAGATTGTGTGCTGCACAATGTACATATTCGGCTCTTTTGCAGTGATTCTAGCTTGTACACCACTGTAAACGCCACTCATTGTTGCTGCTCCATCAAAGCCTTGTCCCCGGCATTTATTTAATTCCAAACCTTTGCTCTCTATGCACTTTAGAATTTCATATTCAATTCCTGAAACGCTTTGATCCTGAATTTCAACAAAACCTAAAAAACGTGCATTTATCTTTATGTCACGGGACACTCTTTTGGGGTTAAAATTCAAACAGTAGCCAACTACGCCACCTAGTGACTAAATATATGGGGCACTAGGACCCTAGCAACCCTAAAACACAGGTTCGTAATTATGACCAGTTGGAACTCAGAACAGATCGACCATGACAAGAAAGGCAGACAGTTGTACCATTTCGCAATAAACAATGTTTATTATCCTTATAAAAATCATTAAAATATGATAATACAATTTCTATAGTACCAAGGGTTACCAAAAATAAAAATAAAAAAAACACAAGGCACACACCAATTTACTAGTGCACAAAGTATCAAAAGAAAATAATAAAAGCACCCACTACTTTGCTAGGGTGCAAAAGTATACAAAAGAAATGAATTTCAGGCCAAAGTCACAATAGACACCACTGGATCCTCATCAACCGCTCCAGGAAAAGGTGCAGCTAGTGACCCCCCCACACTGGTGCCAAGCTCCTCCCTGGATATGGCAGGCACCCCCCCTGGAGACAAAAAAAAAAAGCAACAGCACTGAGTGACTCACAATTATGCAGTATACAAAACACCCCAACAGAGATTAAAATATAGTTAACTATACCAATCCATATATTTAAGAGCACAACCTATAGCCACAGGTAATTTAAAAAGCAACACCCCAAAATACCACTCTCTATCATAGATATTTATATCAATAGAACAGGTGCAAGAACCATAAATTACAAGTTACAGGCAAATACCACATATTGGGTTTATCTCCTTTTAAAAACACAGGTATCACTCTAGCAGAGAAAATATAAAGGTGCACTAGGGTCCCTAAACAGCAAGCGGGTCATAAACCCTATTAGGCAATGTACTAATCATTAAAAGTGGTCAGGCTACTTCCCTTTTAAACTGCACTTGTTTAGTCCTGAATCAACTCTCCAGTACAGCCTGCTTGTTCTACTAATACATTTAGTCCTGAAGATTCCTCTTGGATCCCGGTCTCTGTTCTCCACGTCTCTGCTCTCTCAGGGACTCCTGTGGCTCTTGCAGCTCTCCTCTGCCGTCTCTCTGGTTCTCTGGTTCTCTGGCTCTCTTCTGTGGCACACTCCCTGTCTCTCGCAGTTCCCTTTCAAGTCGAAAATAACCATCAAGGTATGGGACATTGCCGTCAGGCAGTAGGGATTGGCTGAGCTTTATGTCAAAGCTGCCGATAGGCCTCCACGCAAGCTGCCGTGTAAGCCCGCCCCCTTGGGAGCTTACTATACGCAGCGCGCGGAGAGTCACTTCCTCTTTTGCCTTCAGCATCGGTAGCGGTAGGACTTAGAGCTAATTTAACTGATTGTACTCACTAAGCTTAGGCTTGAGAAGCCGGTTTATCCCCTTCTCCGAGTTTATTTCAGTTATTATTGTTATTATTGTGTATTTGTATTATTTTAGGATATATTTTGTGTTTACATTATATATTCCTTTTCGCTTTGCTTCGGCATTGCGTTCTTCGTGGTCTCCCCGTCTTTCCTCTGTTCTTTTATTATTTACTGTGTGGGTTTTTTATATATATATTCTATATATATTGTATTTATTGTGTAATTATATATTATTATATATTACATTGTGTGTCGGACGCGTGTTGCGTTGGCCTTGGCCACGCGCAATTGCATCCTCGGTCTAGCTTAGGCTATACCGTGTGTGTGTGCGGGTAGTCTGCTCTGCAGTGTTCCCCCCCGCGGCGCGTTCCCGCCACGTGGTATTGCACTACACTCCCTTTCCCTTTGCAGCGTCCACAAAAAAAAAAAAAAAAAAAAAAAAAAGTTTTTCCCTTCACTATACAGAGGAAGACAACCACCAACGTGCAAAATCCCCAGCACCTTCAGGTAGGCATTGCACAGCACCAGACACTGTACCAGCACTTTGCGTCTCCGCTTGGCGGGTCAGCTGACGCTTAGGCGTCTGTGCTTGCGTTCCACGCTCGGTACTCGCGCTTCGGCGCTCGCGCTCCGGCGCTTTTGGTGTCAGCGCTTGTGCGCTTGGTGCAGCGCTTCGGCGCTTTGTGCAGCGCTTCTGCGCTTGGTGCTTAGTGCTTCTGCACTTGGGGCTCAGTGCTCGACGCTCGACGCTTCGGCGCTCGGTGCTCGACGCTCGGTGCACGTTCCATCAACGTCGGTGCTCGACGCTCGACGCATGGTGCACGCACTCTCGACGCACCTCAGTGCTCGACGCTCGGTGCTCGACGCTTCGGCGCTCGACGCTCGGTGCTCGGCGCTTGGCGCCTCGACGCACGCACCCTCGACGCTCGACGCACGCGCCTCGACGCTCGGCGCTCGACGCTCGACGCTCGGTGCACGCACCCTCGACGCACCTCGGTGCTCGACGCTCGGTGCTCGACGCTCGACGCTTCGGCGCTCGGCGCTCGACGCTCGGTGCTCGACGCTTCGGCGCTCGACGCTTCGGCGCTCGACGCCTCAACGCGCGCACCCTTGACGTCGACGCACGCACCTCGGTGCTTGACGCTTCGGCGCTCGGTGCTCGACGCACGCACCCTCGACGCCTCGGCGCTCGACGCGGCGGCGCTCGACGCACGCACATCAGGTGCTTGACGCTTGGTGCCCAGCGCTTCGGCGCTCGACGCGCGCACCTCGGCTCTCGTCTTTGACGTCAATATGTCTGGGTTCCACCGTTGTGTGACCTGTCAGGCCAAGTTGCCTGCCAGCGACCCTCATGAGGACTGTGTCGCATGTTTAGGGCCGGACCATGCAGCATCTGCCCTGGCAGACAGGGCATACTGCCAGCTATGTGCGGGGTTCCAAACACGCACCCTACGCCAGAGAGCTAGGAAGGCGGTGGGAGGTCGTTCCCCATCTTCGGGCTCGTCCCACACCGTCTCGGCCCCACCATCGTCTATCGTGTCGCTGCCGGCGACGTCTCAGCCTATGAGCCCATCTTCCCAGCTTACAGCTGGTCAAAGGTCTCCAATTAGGCGTGCTCGGGAACGTTCCCGCAGCCCCTCCTCTCGCGGGGCTCGCCCCCGTCGAGAGTCGCGATCCAGATCTCGATCGCCTCGCCGGAGAAGACACTCCCGCTCCCCTCAAAGGGGTAGACGGCATCAGGACACATCTGGGGTGGCTGAGCTCACCTCCAAGATGTCGCAGTTCATGGAGCTCATGATGGGACAACAATCCCTCCTCATGACTCTAGCGAACGTGGCGCCTCGGGCCCCAGAGATGGTTACCGGACCCAGCGCTAGTCAGCCGATGGTTCCTCCACCACTTCCCCAGGAAGTAGAGTGGGACGACGATGCTGTCTCAAGGGACGCATCTGATGCAGACCCGCTCTTTGAAGACACAGAGCCTGAGGTGGCATCCCAGCACTCTGGGCAGGACGACCCTGAAGTGCTGGATACTAATGACCCTATCTGGTCAGTGGTGGAGAGGGCAGCCCGCCATCTAGGTGTGGACTGGCCTGCATCAGAGCCAACACGTCGCTCTCTGTTTGAATTGCCATCGGCTCCGCCCCTTCAGTCCAGGATGCTCCCGGCATTCCCGGATTTTATTAAGGAGGTGCAGTCCACCTGGGGAGCACCGGCCTCCGCCCCTGCGACTTCTCGCAAGGCTTCGGCCTTCACCATGCATGGGGCGAGCGAAGCTGGGCTGGCGTTGTTTCCGCCAGTGGGCGCCGCGTTCGCCGCGGTAGTAAAGACGCCGACACTTTCGGGGCTGGCTAAGGACCCTTCCTGCCCTAACAGGCAGTGTAGGATTACGGAGGCCCACTTAAAAAAGGGTTATGCCGCGGCTACAGAGGCAGTTAGACTGTCCAACGTGGCCAGCCTCCTGACAGTCTACCAGGCGGCGCTGATTCGCGACCTGCCTGAGTCCCCATCCGTCGGGCTCAGAACCGAGCTGGGTGCAGTTGCACAGCTTTTGGTCAGGCTGGCTCAGCTAAATGCGCGAGCACAGGGCAGGAGCATTGCTTCCCTAGTAGTAGCAAGGAGGCAGCTATGGCTCTCACAGGCCAGGGTACAGGAGCCTGATAAGGCCCCGTTGTTAGATGCTCCTATATCCCCGGGGCACACGTTTGGCCCAGCGGTGGAGGAGATGCTGCAACGCTCCGTCAAGGCGCGTGAGGCGTCGCAGCAGTTGGCTAAGATGTGGCCAAGCAAGCCTTTCCAGCCAAGGCGGCCGCAGGAGCGCCAATGGCGCAGGGCGCCGCCGCAGCAGCAGGCGCACCCACAGGGCAGTAAAACCGCCCCTTCGGGGGTTGCAGCACGCAGCCAACCCGCGTTTGCGAGACCGCAGCGCGGAGGGTGGCGCCCCAGAGGAGGTAGCAGACCGCGCCCTCGTGGCTCTGGTCAGGCCCCTCGTGAGCGAGCGCAGCCTAAGCAGCCCTGAGAAACCCCGGCAGCCGTTAACCCACCCCTACACTGTTCCACAGCTCCTGTTCTGGCAACAATGCACCAACGACATCTGGGTGCGCAAAACTATAATCACCGGGTACACCCTTCAATTCCGGTTAAACCCCCCCCCCCTTCAGGGGAGTGGTGGTAACTGCAGTGAAGGACTCGGTTCAGTCCTCAGCTCTAAATGCAGAAATACAGGCATTGCTCAAGAAGCGTGCCATTCAACTAGTAGACCCTGCTCTGACCGACCAGGGGTTCTACTCCAAATACTTCCTTGTGCCAAAGAAGGACGGCGGGCTCCGCCCTATTCTAGACCTGCGTGTACTGAACAAATACCTACGGGTGTTGTCGTTCAAGATGCTTACGCACAGGCACATTGTCCAGTCTGTCCGGCAGGGCGACTGGTTTACCACCGTAGACCTCACAGATGCGTACTTTCACGTTCCCATCTGTCCGGGTCACAGGAAGTACCTACGTTTCGCATTTCAGAGCAGGGTCTACGAGTTTTGTGTCCTGCCATTCGGCCTGTCTCTAGCTTCTCGAACCTTTTCGAAGTGTATGGACGCCATTTTAGCCCCCTTGCGGGTTCAAGGCGTTCGACTGCTGAACTATCTGGACGACTGGCTCGTCTGCGCGCAGTCAAAGGAGCAGTTGGCACAGCACACAGTGATGGTTACAGACCATCTTCAGCGGCTAGGTCTGAAGGTCAATCCAGACAAGAGCCGCCTCGTGCCCAGCCAACAGACCGAGTTTTTTGGTCTGCATCTGGACTCAGTGTCCATGGAAGCGACCCTATCGACACAAAGAGTTGCCTCATTAGAGCGGTGTCTCTCCCTATTCAGGTTGAGAGAAACAGTCAGCATGGAGCTCTGTCAGCGCATGCTGGGGTTGATGGCTGCCGCCTCGCAAGCCCTTCCTTTGAGCTTACTACACCAGAGACCTCTGCAGGCCTGGTTCAATGCCTTCGCGTTGCACCCGCGGAGAGACAAGCACCGCAGGCTGAGGGTATCCCAAACCTGCTGGGAAGCATTACGCTGGTGGAGAGTTCAGTCGAACATCCGCCAGGGCGTGCGCTTGGGTCCCATCTTCCGAAGGGAAGTTATCACAACCGACGCTTCCAACCAAGGTTGGGGAGCAGTCTGGAACGGGACAGGGACCCGTGGAGTGTGGTCAGGACCCTGGAGGTCAGCCCACATCAACGCTCTGGAACTCAGAGCAGTGGACCTCGCCCTTCGGCACTTCTTGCCAGTGCTTCTAGACAAGCACGTGTTAGTGCGGTCAGACAACACCACAGTAGTGGCGTATATAAATCGCCAGGGTGGATTGCGGTCCCCAGGTCTTCACCGGATGGTAACGCGGCTGTTGCTCTGGGCTCAACCGCGGTTAGCCTCTCTGCGTGCAGTTCATCTGCCGGGCAGAGTCAATTACGCAGCGGATCTCCTGTCCAGAGGAGGTCCTCTTGCGGGCGAATGGCGTCTTCACCCTCGGGTGGTAGAGCGCATTTGGGACTGGTTCGGCACAGCGCAAGTCGATCTCTTCGCTTCGCGAGAGACCACGCACTGCCCCCTATGGTTCTCGGTGAAGGACCTCGACAGCCCCCTAGGAGTCGATGCACTGGCTCACGAATGGCCGCCAGGGCTCCTGTACGCATTTCCACCGATTTCGATGCTCCCCGCCTTCTTGGAGTAGGTCAGGGTAGAGCAAGCGACAGTGATTCTGATCGCTCCTCGGTGGCCTCGGAGGATATGGTTCCCGAGTCTAGTGCAGTTGTTGCACGGTCGCCCGAGGGAGCTCCCTCTGCGAGCGGACCTGTTGTCCCAAGCCCAAGGAGGGCTATGGCATCCGAACCCCAAGCTCATGCAGCTATGGGCTTGGCCCCTGAGCGGGAGCGCCTGTCAGCCTTAGGGCTTTCGACGGCGGTTATATCGACCATTCAAAGTGCGAGGGCACCCTCCACTCGGTCGCAATATACGTATAAGTGGCAATTATTTCAGAGTTGGTGTCTGGCTGAGAGCCATGACCCGGTCTCCTGCCCTATGGCAGTGATATTACAGTTTCTGCAGAAGCTGTTAGACGAGGGTAAGTCTCCCTCTACACTTAAAGTGTATTTGGCCGCTATTTCGGCTTGCCACGTACGCATTGACGGGCTATCACCTGGTTGCCATTTTTTGGCATCTCAGTTTCTGAAAGGTGCAAGACGCTTGCGGCCTCCAAGAACGACCAGTTTACCGTCGTGGAGCCTTGATGTGGTGCTGGAAGCCCTTGCCAAGGCACCGTTTGAGCCTCTCCACAGCGTGGATATGAAGCTCATATCTATTAAGACTGCGTTTTTGCTGGCTGTAGTATCAGCAAAACGCGTGAGCGAGTTACATGCACTTTCAGTGCATCCTTCTTGTACTCGTTTTGCAGGAGACGGTTCTAAGGTCTCCATGCGCCCTAATCCGGCCTTTTTACCAAAGGTTATATCCCCGTTCCACATGAACCAGTCAGTCGAGTTGATGGCGTTCCATCCTCCTCCTTTTTCTTCCCCAGAGGAAGAGCGGTTACACATGCTCTGCCCTGTGAGGGCATTGAGGTGTTATATTGACCGCACAAGGACTGTGAGGCAGACAGAACAGTTGTTCATATGCCATGGTTCTAGATCTTTGGGTCAGCTGCTGTCTAAACAGCGCCTTTCCCACTGGATAGTGGATGCTATTAAGTTAGCGTATGAATCTGCAGGCCTTCCACCACCAGGGCAGTTGAAGGCGCATTCTACCAGGGGTATGGCGACATCCTGGGCCCTCTTTCGAGGGGTGCCGGTGTCTGATATTTGCGCGGCAGCCAGTTGGGCTACGCCGCATACTTTCATGAGGTTTTACAGGCTAAATGTGCTGGAATCCTCTGCTCCGTCATTTGGAGCATCTGTGTTGCACTCTATGACGCCTCAGGTTGCGGACGTCTAGAGTAGGTGACAATATGGTGTGACTATTCCACCTTGGGACAGGTGTCATTGCGAGCATAGACGCTGAGGCGCAGCTCCGCACATGTGTAGATGTACTGCCTACGCAGTTGTGTTATGACGTAAGTCTGTCCTACTGCCGAGAATCCTCCCTCGCGACGGCTTGGGTACACTGTTCCCATACCTTGATGGTTATTTTCGACTTGAAAGGGAACGATAGGTTGCGGATGCAACCCCGGTTCCCTGAAAGAGAAAATAACCATCAAGCCGCGAGGTCGCTCTGGAGGCCTTCACGGCCTGAAGGGCAAAAGAGGAAGTGACTCTCTGCGCGCTGCGTATAGTAAGCTCCCAAGGGGGCGGGCTTACACGGCAGCTTGCGTGGAGGCCTATCGGCAGCTTTGACATAAAGCTCAGCCAATCCCTACTGCCTGACGGCAATGTCCCATACCTTGATGGTTATTTTCTCTTTCAGGGAACCGGGGTTGCATCCGCAACCTATCGTTCTCCACGTTGTCTCTGTCTCCGCTCTTTTATATGCATCAAACTCCTCCCTTAACTATCCAGAGCGAATCAATTGGCAAGACCCATTAACAGTATTTGTACAAACTACATTTCCCAGCATCATTGCGGAAATTACTTAAAACCTCCCACTGGAAGTGACATCACTCGCTCTCAGCTCCTTCCCAGCCTAGCGCCGTCCCACACCAAAACACAAGGTAAGACCAAATTTAATAATAAAAAAACGTGTACATACTGTCATAATAATAAAAATATAATACATACAATTCACTCCAAGTAAAGCAAAATCGAACTTAAAATACCAAACCAATATACCATTTATAAAACGTGCTCAAAACAACTCTCAAATAACTCGTGCAGTCTTACTGTGTGTACCTCTGGCAGCTGCAAAAACGATTAACAAACGTTCAATCATATTGTAAAAATCTTCCAAAACATTTATATATTATAAACGTGGTTGTTATTTGCAATCAAATGGTTCCTAAACTTTCATTTCCTTTAATATACAACTAATACAGTAATCTTATAAAGGTGCTTTAAGATACCTAGAATAAAAGTGCAAACAAACAAAAAAATAAGTTATAAACATTAAGTCACCCTGTGACATTTACAGCAGTTGGTCTGTCATTTTCATATTCAGCACTGACGGAGCAAAAAATTTGGCTCATTTGGTCAACCTTACTAATGTCTTTAGTTGGATCCATTACAATTGAAAAGAATTGTGCTTGTTTTATTTCACTGACAATATTATTTTCAATACTTTTAGGCAGAATCTTGATACAGTGCCTTGCGAAAGTATTCGGCCCCCTTGAACTTTGCGACCTTTTGCCACATTTCAGGCTTCAAACATAAAGATATGAAACTGTAATTTTTTGTGAAGAATCAACAACAAGTGGGACACAATCATGAAGTGGAACGAAATTGATTGGATATTTCAAACTTTTTTAACAAATAAAAAACTGAAAAATTGGCCGTGCAAAATTATTCAGCCCCCTTAAGTTAATACTTTGTAGCGCCACCTTTTGCTGCGATTACAGCTATAAGTCGCTTGGGGTATGTCTCTATCAGTTTTGCACATCGAGAGACTGAAATTTTTGCCCATTCCTCCTTGCAAAACAGCTCGAGCTCAGTGAGGTTGAATGGAGAGCATTTGTGAACAGCAGTTTTCAGTTCTTTCCACAGATTCTGGATTGGATTCAGGTCTGGACTTTGACTTGGCCATTCTAACACCTGGATATGTTTATTTGTGAACCATTCCATTGTAGATTTTGCTTTATGTTTTGGATCATTGTCTTGTTGGAAGACAAATCTCCGTCCCAGTCTCAGGTCTTTTGCAGACTCCATCAGGTTTTCTTCCAGAATGGTCCTGTATTTGGCTCCATCCATCTTCCCATCAATTTTAACCATCTTCCCTGTCCCTGCTGAAGAAAAGCAGGCCCAAACCATGATGCTGCCACCACCATGTTTGACAGTGGGGATGGTGTGTTCAGGGTGATGAGCTGTGTTGCTTTTACGCCAAACATAACGTTTTGCATTGTTGCCAAAAAGTTCGATTTTGGTTTCATCTGACCAGAGCACCTTCTTCCACATGTTTGGTGTGTCTCCCAGGTGGCTTGTGGCAAACTGTAAACGACACTTTTTATGGATATCTTTAAGAAATGGCTTTCTTCTTGCCACTCTTCCATAAAGGCCAGATTTGTGCAGTATACGACTGATTGTTGTCCTATGGACAGAGTCTCCCACCTCAGCTGTAGATCTCTGCAGTTCATCCAGAGTGATCATGGGCCTCTTGGCTGCATCTCTGATCAGTCTTCTCCTTGTATGAGCTGAAAGTTTAGAGGGACGGCCAGGTCTTGGTAGATTTGCAGTGGTCTGATACTCCTTCCATTTCAATATTATCGCTTGCACAGTGCTCCTTGGGATGTTTAAAGCTTGGGAAATCTTTTTGTATCCAAATCCGGCTTTAAACTTCTCCACAACAGTATCTCGGACCTGCCTGGTGTGTTCCTTGTTCTTCATGATGCTCTCTGCGCTTTAAACGGACCTCTGAGACTATCACAGTGCAGGTGCATTTATACGGAGACTTGATTACACACAGGTGGATTCTATTTATCATCATTAGTCATTTAGGTCAACATTGGATCATTCAGAGATCCTCACTGAACTTCTGGAGAGAGTTTGCTGCACTGAAAGTAAAGGGGCTGAATAATTTTGCACGCCCAATTTTTCAGTTTTTTATTTGTTAAAAAAGTTTGAAATATCCAATAAATTTCGTTCCACTTCATGATTGTGTCCCACTTGTTGTTGATTCTTCACAAAAAATTACAGTTTCATATCTTTATGTTTGAAGCCTGAAATGTGGCAAAAGGTCGCAAAGTTCAAGGGGGCCGAATACTTTCGCAAGGCACTGTAACTTGGTTTTGAATTCTGGGGCTTAGGTATTTAATTGTGTTGCTTGGTAATTGTATGAGCTGTTTCAGCACTGGATCGTACTCAGCTAAGAGCTCCATTACAGACAGGAAATTACCTGAATTTCCATCGCCAAGACTCTCCCTGTGTCCTCTAAAAGGCAAGCTGCACGTAGCTAAAGTTAAGGTCACATTAACTACTTGTGTCAGAACTTCTCTAAAGTTCTGTTCTTTCTGTATTTCTGCTTCATTGTGTGCATACACTGTCTGATTAAGTCTCCAGTGATCGTATACAACACATGCAGAAGTTTTGAGAAGTTTCATGTGCCTGTATTTTGGTTAATAAACCTTTCCAATTACGGATTACTTATGCTCAAGCAGGCTCAAATCCTAATTTGCTACAGTCCCCAAATAACCAACAGGGCTCACAGTATACAGAATCCAGTTCAGGTGAATAACATAGCCATGTTATACGCAATCAGACACCTACTTTTGTTGTACGATTATAATAATGTTCTGAAAAGCATCTCCCACCTTGCTCTTCATCCCTTGGGAAAGGTCCTTTCGGATGACATGATCCACGATCTATTATAAACCGCTTCGCTTGGTGATCGCTAACATTAATAGGAAAGTTAGCCCTATCTGTTGGATATTCCGCTCCATTAGGTAAGTTATCAATCACATCTTCAGCACTGTCATTTTCTACTAGTACTCTTTCAACTGTTGCTTGTTCGTCATTCTTTGTTTGCATTCTTTGTCATTTTTTTTCTTTTTATTTCTCTTCTGAGCTCCATTTCGGTGGTGATACTGAGACATATTGCCTGCTGCCTGTCTGTTTCGAATTACTGAAAAAATTCTGCCAATACTGCCCCTTTGATGCCCAGGCCCCATAGCAATGCTATGGCTGCTACGGTGGTATGTACGCCACTGTATAGTACCATATTGCGTCCCTTAACTACTATAAACTGGTATCTAAAGTGTAGGTTAGTAATCATATAATCGTGCAAAGCAAATCCTCTGGTACTTTTTTCTATAGACAGATCCTTGACTTAAAAATTAACTTTAAATAATTACAGAATCTTTACCGATGTGTTATGAAAATGCTTAATGGCATACAACCACTCTAATTTCAGTGCCTGCATGAGCACCGATGAAGCGATCTCTTTTCCTTGTTGTGTCAAGGCAATCTCTATGCCTTCAAGCAGTGTTGCCAAATTAGTGAATTTCACACCAAATCTAGTGACTTTAAGGCGTGACTTGGCGAGATTTGTTGTCAAAAGCAACTAGCTACAAATCTAGCGATTTCCAGGACAGTCATCTGAGAATTTCAGAGATATAGATCAGTAAAACATTTCGATTATCCTGTATTAACATCATTTTATAAGAATCATTGTCAGGGTAATTTCATGAAATCCAATGATGCCCTTCCCCATTTGAATACACAAGAAACTTCAATGCATCCTTTGCTTAGTAACAACCACAAGCCTGTTCCCAGGGGAGACCAGATTTCGCTTGACACCGCACGGCATGATCACCGCACAACATGATCACCGCACTGGACCGGCATGATCACCCCGCGTTCCTGTAATTCCAGATGAAGGACTACACCACTGCTCATGATATGGTTCCGTAACATCAGCAATAACTTTTGCAGAACAAAAAACAGTGATCAAAGATGTTGAACATTTTACGACTAATGAAATGTGAAGTATAAAATGTCATTATTTACCGTTTTTGCCGCTCCCTTCAATTTGCCGCCTTGGACGGCCTCCTGTTCTGCCTATATGGTTACGCCGGCCCTGGATGCTATCTAATATAATGATATTGATTAACCCTTATGGATTGTTGTGTGCTTCTTCTCACCTCCTATATTATTATTATTATTATTTATTTCTTAGCAGATGCCCTTATCCAGGGCGACTTACAATTGTTACAAGATATCACATTATTTTACGTACAATTACATAATCTTTTTATATACAATTACCCATTTATACAGTTGGGTTTTTACTGGAGCAATCTAGGTAAAGTACCTTGCACAAGGGTACAGCAACAGTGTCCCACCCCCTGGGACTGAACCCACAACCCTCCGGTCAAGAGTCCAGAGCCCTAACCACTACTCCACACTACTATAAATAAAAATGTATATTATAGACAGTTAGGAGTAAATAAGGTTGGGGGGTAAAGAAACAATGTATATCAGACTGTGGCAAAGTGGCTGCTGAGTGAGAACAGGTGCAGAGGTGATGCAATGCAGAAATAATCACAAAGAAGGAAACTGTAATCCGTTTGGAAAAGGGGCCTTTTATTTTTTTAATCCCGGTCTGGCGACCAAATAACCTCCGGCAATGCACACCAATGTGTAAAGCACAGAGATAATACTAATGGGTTGCAGCCCAAACAATAAATACACGTTATCTGCCCCACAATAATACTGTGTTAGCCGTCTGGTGATTCACAAACAAAGACAATTACTAACAGCGACAAACAAACAAAAACACTCAAATACTTTTTTGTTTCTCTGGGTCTCTCCTGGTCCTTCCAGTTCTCTGTCTCCAAAAACCAAGCAAAGGAGTAGATTGCGATTCTCTGTCCCATTTTTGCTATCACGCATGACCCCTTGATAAACAAGTCCAGTTGTCTCTACAATCTGCAACTGCTACATCGTTTCCCTTCCAGGTCAATACGTTCCTGCAAAGGAGTCTCGCCTTCTTCCAGACTGACTGACTTCCCGACCCTGGGAAAGAAGTGTCAGGCCAGCCCGTTCAAAGAACTCTACTTTCGCTGCTTAGCCCTCACAGGCTGGGAGGGAGATTTACAACCAAGATTCATTGGATTTCTGTCACACAGACACATACAGATCAAGTTTGTGAACCATTAAAAAAATTAATACATCTGAGACAGTGGGGGATAAATTTTTGGATGAGTACAATGTAACACAGCCTTGGAATAAGGAGTACCTTCAGTTGTAATTTGGGTAAACATTAACCACTGCAATTAAACTACTACATTGAAACGCTTTAAAATAAACAACAGCCTGTAAGAACTCTGACAATCAGCTATGAGCGATTATCAGAGCTGAGTGTATGTGAGACACTGGCACAGTGATGCAGGTACAGTTTTGCGTGATTGTCAGAGCTGAGTGTATGTGTCACACGGGCACAGTGATGCAGGTACAGTTATGCGTGATTGTCAGAGCTGAGTGTATGTGAGACACTGGCACAGTGATGCAGATACAGCTATGAGTGATTATCAGAGCTGAGTGTATGTGTCACACAGGCACAGTGATGCAGGTACAGCTATGAGCGATTATCAGAGCTGAGTGTATGTGTCACACGGGCACAGTGATGCAGGTACAGTTATGCGTGATTGTCAGAGCTGAGTGTATGTGAGACACTGGCACAGTGATGCAGATACAGCTATGAGTGATTATCAGAGCTGAGTGTATGTGTCACACAGGCACAGTGATGCAGGTACAGTTTTGCGTGATTGTCAGAGCTGAGTGTATGTGTGACACTGGCACAGTGATGCAGGTACAGCTATGACCGATTATCAGAGCTGAGTGTATGTGTCACACAGGCACAGTGATGCAGGTACAGTTATGCGTGATTGTCAGAGCTGAGTGTATGTGTGACACTGGCACAGTGATGCAAGACATTTGTTATAAACTCAGATCTTTGTCAATTCTCAGTAATTACACAGATCGAACATCAAGTAACTGTGTAAGCAGAAATAGTAATGTTATAACAAAGATTATTTAATATGTTTCTGTGTAAAATAAAATAGAATCCTTTAATGCACAATTACTGAATCCAAGAATCCACTAGCGCATAAAACTGTGTTGATCTGACGATCTGCTCTTAGCACAGGCTGAACAACCTACTTACATACATCCTACAGGAATCACAGGTCACAGTACTGTGTTCTTAAAGAACTGTGATGTAAAGCACAGATACAGCATGACAGCTTTCAAGAGCATTGAAACACGTTCCATTTAAATGTGATCTGGAATACAAGAGAAACAAGAGCCTCTGTCATGAAACAGTAAATAGGAGCAGTCTACATTATTATTATTATTATTATTATTATTATTATTATTATTATTATTATTATTATTAAGCGACTTTATGGCAAAGTGCCCCATTGTGGCTGTCCTCCTCCCAGCCCGGCATGCAGGATGAGTGTTGCAGCTGTTGTTGTTGTTGCTGCTGCTTCTGCTGCTTCCTGCAGCTCTTTCTTCCCATCCTCGCTTTACTATATATATATATATTTTTTTTTTTTCTCACAAAACCCCCTCTCCTGGTCTGACGCTTGGAGGCGCTATTATCCCACGATGACACCACGTGTCACAAAGACGGCCAGAGTGGGTGGCGTCAGACCAGAAAAGGAATACACAGACAGAGACGGTGGTGATGATGAGCTGAGTGCAATGGCTGCACTCAGCGTTTATTAACAAATAAAAAGGTTTTAAACGGTACACAAAACAGGACACGGCACTACACGCCAAAATAAAGAGACAAACAAAACGGACTAACACTAAACAAACGGTGCACGGACAGACAGACAGACACGGTGAGTACAAACAAACTTATCTTTACGTTTTTACTGATTTACTTATTTTAACTCTCTCTCTCTCTCTCTCTCTCTCTCTCTCTCTCTCTCTCTCTCTCTCTCTCTCTCTCTCTCTCTCAAATTCAAATTCAAATTGGCTTTATTGGCATGACAATAAAAATAATTGTGTTGCCAAAGCACATACATGGCATAACCAACTCAAATATACAGACAAAGAATTTTTCTTAATACTAACAGTATCCCTCCTCCCTCTATATTAATACAGTAAACAGAATCCCTCCCTTCCCCTCTATATCAAACAGTACCCCCTTCCCCCCTCTATATTAAACAGAATCCCCCTCCCTCCCTCTATTAAACAGAATCCCCCTCCCTCCCTCTATTAAACAGAATCCCCCCTCCCTCAATTAAACAATACCCCCTCCCTCCCTCCCTCCCTCTTTCTATATTAAACAGAATCCCTCCCTCCCTCCCTCTCTCTTTTCCCTCTCTAGTGTGACGTGTTCACGGTCTGTCCCTCAGGCTATGACAGGTCTCCACGTATTGACCAGCCAGTCTGGCTGTGTGTTTGTCTTCCCCCAGCAGGATTGACAGCTTCTGGGTATCACACATTTTTGGGAATTCTGGGACTAAATCACAGAATTTGGGGAAGAAAATGTCCCTTATGTTTTTATATTTTTCACAGTGTGTCAGGAAGTGAATCTCTGTCTCGACCTCTCCTGTCTCACAGTGACCACAGTGCCTGTTCTCCCTGGCCAGCCAGGTTTGCCTCTGTCGGCCTTTTTCAATGGCCAGGTTGTGGTCACTGAGCCGGTATTTGGTCAGGATCTGCCTCTGCTTTGTGTTTCTGACAGTTACCAGGTATTCTGCCAGGGTGTAATTTCTATTTAGGGTCCGATAGCACTCTAGTTTGTTTTGTGTTTTAGTGTTTGTATCCCAATGGTCCAGATAGGAGTGTTTCAGGTGTTTTGTAATTTGGTTTACACTAATTGGAATTGTTTTTGCAGTGCTGTCCTGAAGCTGACTGATGTCAGTGTTGCTCAGCTCAGTGAGCTTCAAGACCAGCTGGCTGAGGGGACTCTTTTCTGGGCTGAGCTCTTGGTATTGCAGGGCTTTATGATGGAGTGAGTTTGGGTCACTAGTTTTTAGATTAATCCAGTATTTTAATGCTCTTTTTTGGATGTTAATAATCAATGGATAAAGGCCTAATTCAGCCCTGCATGCATTGTTTGGTGTTTTTCTTTGTAATCTCATGATGTTTTTACAGAACTCTGCATGCAGGGTTTCTGTGGGGTGTTTGTCCCATTTTGTGTAGTCCTGGTTGGTGATTGGACCCCACACTTCACTGCCATAGAGAGCAATTGGCTGAATTACACTTTCAAAAATTTTGAGCCAAATTTTGACGGGGGGATTTATATTGTAGAGCCTCCTCTTTATGGCATAAAAAGCCCTGCGTGCTTTCTCCTTTAGTGCATTCACTGCCAGGTTAAAGCTCCCTGACGCACTGATGGTCAGACCCAGGTATGTGTAGCTGCTGGTGTGCTCTAGGGTGGTGTTACCTAGAGTGAAGTGGTACTTATTTCCCTGAGATCTGTCTTTCTTCTGGAATATCATGACTCTGGTCTTGTTCATGTTTACTGCCAGGGCCCAGGTCTGACAGTACTGCTCTAGCAGTGCCAGGCTCTGCTGCAGCCCCTGCTCTGTGGGTGACAGCAGGACCAGGTCATCTGCATAGAGCAGAAACTTGACTTCAGTGTCATGTAGAGTGAGGCCAGGGGCTGCAGACTGCTCCAACACTGTGGCCAGCTCATTGATATAGATGTTGAACAGTGTTGGGCTCAGACTGCAGCCCTGTCTCACCCCACGCCCTTGTGTGAAGAATTCTGTTCTTTTGTTGCCAATTTTCACACCACACTTATTTTCTGAGTACATCGATTTTATGATGTCATAGACTTTACCCCCTACACCACTTTGAAGAAGTTTAAGAAATAGTCCTTTATGCCAAATTGAATCAAATGCCTTTTTAAAGTCTATAAAGCAAGCGAATATTTTTCCTTTATTAGTTTGATGGACGTGTTTATTGATTAGGGTGTGTAGGGTGTAAACATGATCAGAAGTGCGGTGTTTTGGTAGAAATCCAATCTGACTCTTACTCAGGACACTGTGTTCGGTAAGGAAGGCCAGTATCCGGGCGTTAATGATACTGCAGAACACCTTCCCCAGATTACTGCTCACACAGATGCCCCGGTAGTTATTGGGGTCGAATTTGTCTCCACTTTTATATATGGGTGTTATAAGCCCTTGGTTCCAGGTCTCAGGGAAATACCCAGCTCTCAGTACAAGATTGAGGAGTTTGAGCAGGGCCTCCTGCAGCTTGGGGCTGCTGTGTTTGAGCATCTCAGCGTTGATGCTGTCAGGTCCACTTGCTTTTTTTGATTTGAGGGCCTTGAGTTTATCATTCAGCTCCTCCACCGTGATTGGGGTGTCTAGGGGGTTCTGATTGTCCTTAATACAGGATTCTAAATTTTTTAGTTTTTCACAAATGGCATTTTGAGTTTTTTGTTCTTTGTTTTGTATTTCTTTGTAAAGGTTTTCAAAATGTTTTTTCCAAATGTTTCCATTTTGGATGGCCAATTCTTCTTTTTTTGTTGAATTTAGGTTGTTCCAGGTTTCCCAAAAATGATTTTGGTTTATTGACTCCTCAATTTCGCTGAGTTGTTTATTAATATGGTCTTGTTTTTTATTTCTTAGAGTGTGTTTGTATTGATTCAGTGCCTCACAGTATCTGAGACGTAAATCTGGGCTGTCTGGATCTTTATGTTTTTGATTGGATAGCTGTCTTAGTTTTTCCCTTCTAGTTTTACATTCTTCATCAAACCACTTTTCTTTGAATTTATTCTTTTGGTTGTTTTTCCGATTTACTATTTTTAATTTAGATTTTTCTGCTGCTTTTCTAAATATGTTATTCAAATCTTTTACAGCCAGAGTTACTCCTGTTTTTGTGTGTTGATACTGTGTGTTTTGAAATGTGTGTATTAGGGTTTCTATTTCATTGGTGCCAATTGCTTCTTTGTATATTTCTGTGCTGTTTGGAGCCCATCTGTAGGAATGGTTTAGATTGTACAGCTTACAGGGCTGTGTCTGTGTGTTGTTGATCTGCTCTGTTCTTTTTATGAACACAGTGATTTGACTGTGATCTGACAGGGGGGTTTGTGGTCTGACAGTGAATGCATTAATAAAGGAGGGGTCCAGGTCAGTGATGGCATAGTCCACCACACTGTTACCAAGAGCTGAGCTGTATGTAAACCTACCTAAAGAGTCCCCTCTGATCCTGCCATTCATGATATATAGGCCTAGGCCTTGACAGAGATTCAATAATTGTCTCCCATTTTTATTTACCACACTGTCATGGCTATTCCTGTTTGTAGTCATGTGCGTGTGGTATAGAGGGGATTGTCCGAATATGTGGCTGTTCCCCTGTGAGTTCATGAAGTCAGGCAGAGTGCCTGTTCTGGCATTAAAGTCACCGCAGAGCAGCACACTTCCCTGGGCCTGGAAGTGGCAGATCTCTGTCTGGAGATCATGGAAGGTGTCTTCCTTGTAATAAGGGGAGTCCGATGGGGGGATGTAGGCTGCACACAGGTAGATATCTGTTTGGCAGGTGACAATGCTATTACTCATTTTTAGCCACAGGTGGGTCTCTCTCTCTCTCTCTCTCTCTCTCTCTCTCTCTCTCTCTCTCTCTCTCTCTCTCTCTCTCTCTCACCCGTTCTCCTCTTCCGAACACCCAACCACGAGTGACTAAACGTGCATCTATTTATACTGTTGTGCTGGGATTCAATTACTAATTAATTACTCACTTGAATCCCAGCACGTGAATTCATTACGTGAAACCCCGTGTTCACATATTATATTTTAAATGCACGTGCGTGATGTGCAATCCCGTGCCTAAATACAAATATACACTTTTTAAATACACGTGAAACACAGACCCGTTTATATCCCGTGTACCAATGACTATACACCAACATTAACACACGCACGCATACATACATACACAGAACACACAAATGCACACAGGGGCGGGGCACTTTGCCACAGACTTACAGAGACTTGGGAGTGAACTATGCATCAACTGCAGAGTCACTTATAATAGAACCTTGGTTTTACGTCTCATCCGAAAGAAGGAGCACAAGGAGGTTAAAGGAATTGCTCAGAGCCACAGTGGTTGGGATTGAACCTGTAACCTCCTGGTAATACGACCCTTTCTTTATCCATCCTAATGGCATGTCTTGGTCTCTCCCCAGGTGTCACAGTGAGTTCAGCGATTGAAATCCTCCTGTCTCCTCAATCTCTCTCCATTCTGCTGGGGCAGACGGCTCAATTCACCTGCAGCATTGGGAAAGGAATGGGTTGTCACAAGGATGGGGTTTTTTTTTGGAGTCAAAATGAAACACAAATAAATAACACAGTAAAGAACATTAACCATCGGATGTCTATCATCGACAGTCAACTTTCCAGCTCTCTCATCATTGCCAACGTGACTCCTTCTGACCATGGGCAGTATAGCTGCTCAGTTTTGTGCCTTGCAGACCCACCACTGTTATTAGAGAAGAGGCGCGCTCAATTAGAAGTGAAAGGTACAGACATTTTAAAACATGGTTTAAAAAAAACAAAGAAACAAGAAAACCAGTAGACTCAGTAGCTGTGCTCTGCTGTGCTCAATGTGTGTCTTATTTATTCATGAAACTCATTGTTAAATGTGTCATATTTATTAATGCAACTACCCTCCCCATGAAGTCCTGTGTTACAGGGAGAAGGACCTCCCCTGATGCTCCACTGCTTCCTATTATCTGTAACACCCTCTTCTCCTCCCTCACCTCCTCCCTCGACTCCCTCTGTCCCCTCACCTCCCGACCTGCTCGCCCCTCCCCTCCCCAACCCTGGCTCTCCTCTGTGCTCCGCTCAGCAAGAATCACACTGCGATCTGCTGAAAAGAAATAGAAGAGAACCAAACTCCCTGCTGCCCTAGACCTTTACCGCACTCTCCTCTCCTCCTTCTCCTCTACTCTCTCCTCTGCTAAATGTACTTATTACCAATCTGTAATCCAAGCCTCCACTAACAACCCACGTAAACTATTCTCTACCTTCTCCTCCCTCCTAAACCCTCCCCCCTCCTCCTCCCTCCTCTATCTCCCCTGACGACTTTGCCTCCTTCTTCTCTTCTAATATCTCAGATATCCGCAAACTCTTTAACACCTCTCCATCCCCTGCACCCACTCTCTGCTGCCTTTGACACTGTCGATCACTCTATCCTACTATCCTCTCTTGCTGACCTGGGAATCTCTGGAACTGCTCTGGCCTAGTTCTCCTCCTACCTCTCCAACCGCACTTGCCAGGTAACCTGGCGTGGAGCAACCTCCACACCTCACCCTCTCTTAACTGGAGTCCCCTAAGGGTCAGTCTTGGGTCCTCTCCTGTTCTCTCTCTACACCCGCTCACCCTGGATAAGGGCGTCTGCTAATAAATAAATAATAATAATAATAATAATAATAATAATAATAATAATAATAATAATAATAACACAGGAAGTGTAGTGCGAGCAAGAGTACTGACAGCAACATTGAAATGTGAAAAACAAAAACAACATGACACTTTTCACAATGTTATAATGTTGGGGTCCCCGAGTGGCTCACCTGGTAGAAGCGCAGCAGTGTGGTGCGCAGGGTGAGTCGCACAGCGTTTGTGTCTTTGCTGTGCGAAGTAAGCTGGTGTTTGCTGGGGACTCCAAAGGGAGCGTCGCATTGGCCCAGGTGCTCCTATGGGTTAGGGAGGTTGGCCTTTGTCCTCCAGAGGTCAGTAGCTTGCTGACATCCACTCTCGAGTTACTGTATGAAAAAGGAAGCTGGCTTGGTTGTGGGATCGGAGGACAACCACTGAACCTTCGGGTCTCCTGAGCCATGTGGGGAATTGCTGCAGTGAGGAGAAAAGCGATTGGGCATTCCAAACTGGAAAAAAAATTCAACACACTAAATTATAAACAAAAAAAGAAAAAAAAAAGCTGTAATGCTAATTAAGAACAGAACCCATTATTATGTTGCAGGTGACCATGTCTGGAAGGATCCTCAATGACACTTACCATTCAGACATAGTAAATCACCAACAATGGCCTCTTATCTTTCAATTACAGATTTGTTTGGCTTTTCAATGCTGCTTTTTATATAAACTTTCAATTCAAATGTTTCGGGGCCATCTACCACATTGGTTAATGAAGATTCCCGACAGTATACTAAATATGAATGTACTTCTCTTTCTTTCACATCCTCTAGTAAAAGCGATCCCCAAATTAGACCTTAGATCTGTTGTATCGGCGGACAGAGCAGGTGTGTTGATCCTGAGCTGCAGTGCTGTTGGGTTCTACCCTCGAGATGTGACCCTATCCTGGGATTCCTCCTCTCCTGGACTCCTCTCCTCCACACAGCAGGGACCCCCCACAGTAAACCAGGATGGCAGCTACAGCACCAGCACCAGCCTGCAGGTTAATGAGGCACTGTGGAGCCCGGGGACTGAGATCAGCTGTGTACTCAACCACTCCTCTCTGGCGCAGCCACTGAGGGAGTTCATCAGGAGAGGAGGTAAGACACATTGCTCAAACTGAAAAATACCAGAACATCATCTTCGCTATGTTGGGCGTGGAAGGATTATTTAGGAATACTCCTCATTCAAGTTGTTGTCTATGAAACAGATTTTGTATCATAGAATGAGACACCCTGTGGCAGGGTGAAAGCCCTAATGATGCACAGGTGTGTGTGTGTGTGTGTGTAGGGAATATTGGGTGGCGGGAGGGGGTTAAATTCTTCCCTGTCAAAACACGTGGGAATGTGGCTGGAGCCATAAATTGAATAAATGATTAATGATTAATTGGGCTCCAGCCACAGGTGTATGAACAGGGTGATCACAGGTGTTAATGTGAGAGTTAATGTTGGAGAAGGTGAGGGTTGAGTGTATGTTGATGTTCGGGGGGTATAGTTGCTGTTAAGGTGAGTGTTGTGCTGTGTTTACATGAAAGTGGCAGCTCAGCCTTAAACCACACGGTATTTGACGCGTCTGTCTTGTTTTGTTTACATTTTTGTTTTTGCCACCGTGCCGCTGTTGTTTTGTTCCTGTGTTTTGTTTGTTTGTGTTATTATTTCATATTAATCGTGCGCACTAGCACTTCACTGCAGCTTTCTTGTCTTTGAGTCTCTCTTCCTGGTAGAAAAGGAGTTTATGGGCAGGATTATCACAAGGTTGTAAATGGTCATAAATGATAACTCCAGTGTTAGGATACACTGTAAGTGTATCCTAGAAAGAAAGTATAAAGATGCATTGTACCTAAAATACTGTCAGTGTTTGTCATGTAAAATGATTGTATGTTTTGATTGGCAACATGTACTGATTTTAGAGTTTCATTTAACATTTCTGATCTCTCATTGAGTAAACAATATGTGTTTCTAATATAGAGGTCCAGCTCACAGTAGGCTCTGTCAATGAGAGCAGCGGTCTGCTGATCCTGAACTGCAGTGCTGTTGGGTTCTACCCTCGAGATGTGACCCTATCCTGGGATTCCTCCTCTCCTGGACTCCCCTCCTCCACACAGCAGGGACCCCCCACAGTAAACCAGGATGGCAGCTACAGCACCAGCACCAGCCTGCAGGTTAATGAGGCACTGTGGAGCCCGGGGACTGAGATCAGCTGTGTACTCAACCACTCCTCTCTGGCACAGCCCAGCAGGAAAGGAATGAGAAAACCCAGCAACAAAAAAACAAGTATGAATTGCTTTTAATTTAGATAGAATTCTTTGCATTTCCATTACATTACAATACTTGAATTCAGTGCTCAAGAAACTGAGGAACAACAGCGCTGACTACAGTCAATAGCACTGGCTACAGTTAATAGCACTGGCTATAGTTAATAGCACTGGCTACAGTCAATAGCACTCACTACAGTAGCACTGACTACAGTACTGCTGACTACAGTCAATAGCACTGGCTACAGTCAATAGCACTGACTACAGTAAATAGCACTGACTACAGTCAGTACAGTCAATAGCACTGACTACAGTAAATAGCACTGACTACAGTCAGTACAGTCAATAGCACTGACTACAGTAAATAGCACTGACTACAGTCAGTACAGTCAATAGCACTGACTACAGTAAATAGCACTGACTACAGTCAATGGCACTGACTACAGTAAATAGCACTGACTACAGTCAGTACAGTCAATAGCACTGACTACAGTAAATAGCACTGACTACAGTCAATAGTACTGACTACAGTAAATAGCACTGACTACAGTCAACAGCACTGACTACAGTCAATAGCACTGACTACAGTCAATAGCACTGGCTACAGTCAATAGCACTGACTACAGTCAATGGCACTGGCTCAATCAATACAGTCAATAGCGCTGACTACAGTCAACAGCACTGACTACAGTCAATAGCACTGACTACAGTCAATGGCACTGACTACAATCAATACAGTCAATAGCACTGACTAGAGTCAATAGTGCTGACTACAATCAATACAGTCAATAGCGCTGACTACAGTTAGACATAGTGCCTGCAGGCAGGCAACCAGACCCATGAGAGCATCCCCTCACAGCTCTGCAAGCAAGAGCGAGACATCACATGAAGATACTGTGTCTAATATCCATGAAGATATTGTGTCTGATATCACATGAAGATATTGTGTCACTGATATCACATGAACATATTGTCACCGATATCACATGAAGATATTGTGTCTGATATCCATGAAGATATTGTGTCACTGATATCCCATGAAGATATAGTGTCACTCATATCTCATGAAGATATTGTGTCTGAAATCACATGAAGATATTGTGTCACTCATATCTCATGAAGATATAGTGTCTGATATCCATGAAGATATTGTGTCACTGATATCACATGAAGATATTGTGTCACTGATATCCCATGAAGATATAGTGTCACTCATATCTCATGAAGATATTGTGTCTGAAATCACATGAAGATATTGTGTCACTCATATCTCATGAAGATATAGTGTCTGATATCCATGAAGATATTGTGTCACTGATATCACATGAAGATATTGTGTCTGATATCCCATGAAGATATAGTGTCTGATATCCATGAAGATATTGTGTCACTCATATCTCATGAAGATATTGTGTCTGATATCTCATGAAGATATTGTGTCACTGATATCACATGAAGATATTGTGTCTGATATCCCATGAAGATATAGTGTCTGATATCCATGAAGATATTGTGTCACTGATATCACATGAAGATATTGTGTCACTGATATCACATGAAGATATTCTGTCTGATATCTCATGAAGATATTGTGTCACTGATTTCCCATGAAGATATTGTGTCAGATATCTCATGAAGATATTGTCTCCGATGTCCCATGAAGATATTGTGTTTGATATCCCATGAAGATAGTGTGTCTGATATCCCATGAAAATATTGTTTTGCAGTCATGTTCAATCAGTATCTCTACACCCTCCTCTTACCTGCCCTACTCCTTCCATGCTGCGTGTATCTCCTGATGAAGGCTCTGAGGAATCGTCAGGCTGCAGGTAAAGAGCACATCTCTAGTCACACAGAACTTCAGCAGCACAGGTTTCACACATCTGACCCCATCCACTACTGCCACACATTTCTGATCCCTGTAAAGAACAAACGAGAGGAAGCCATTCAGCCCATCTTGCTCGTTTGGTTGTTAGTAGCTTATTAATCCCAGAATCTCATCAAGCAGCTTCTTGAAGGATCCCAGGGTGTCAGCTTCAACAACATTACTGGGGAGTTGGTTCCAGACCCTCACAATTCTCTGTGTAAAAAAGTACATCCTAAAGTGCCTCCTATTTTCTGTTCTGAATGTCCCTTTATCTAATCTCCATTTGTGACCCTTGGTCCTTGTTCTTTTTTCAGGTAAAAAAAGTCCCCTGGGTCGACATTGTCAATACCTTTTAGAATTTTGAATGCTTGAATCAGATCACCGCGTAGTCTTCTTTGTTCAAGACTGAATAGATTCAATTCTTTAAGCCTGTCTGCATGCAACATGCCTTTTAAACCCAGAATATTCTGGTCGCTCTTCTTTGCACTCTTTCTAGAGTTCTTTTTGTAGCGAGGGGACCAGAACAGAACACAATATTCTAGATGAGGTTTTACTAATGCATTGTAAAGTTTTAACATTACTTCCCTTGATTTAAATTCAACACTTTTCACTATATATCCGAATATCTTGTTGGCCTTTTTTATAGCTTTCCCACATTGTCTAGATGAAGACATTTCTGAGTCAACATAAACTCCTAGATCTTTTTCATAGATTCCTTCTTCAATTTCAGTATCTCCCATATGATATTTATAATGCACATGCAGCTTCTGCATGGATTTATGTATTAGCTCATGTATTGGCTCAGCTAAGTGTAAATGCAATTTGTATACATTACACCAGCATGGTAATGTGATTTCCTTTAAGATGTATTTATCGGCAGGTATTAAATAAATCTATTCATTAATGTGTTGATTTCAAAACAAAACAACTGTCAGTTTACTGAATGTGGAAGCTAATTGCCATTGATTGGTGCTCAGGTGTAAAAGGACAGCTTGTCACATTAATGAAAGGATGTATTTAATACATGCTGATAAATACTTTGTAAAGGTCATTAGGAGTATGAGTTCAGTCGGCACCGCTTATCAGGACGCCTAGGGAGAAGGAAAACTATCACTAATAAGTGGCTGTCCCAATTAAACGAGAGGCAGTTGAGATGACATTAGTCACACTTTATTTTTGTTTCTTAATGCTAAGAAAAATAATTAAATCTCACATCACATTATGATTAAATGTTAAATACATCATTTAAAATACCAGTCAATGTTTTTATTCATAAACAAACTGAAGCGTTTAAAAGGGACCAAAAACAAAGTACACAGAAAGAGTACGGAACTGCAAACACAAGTCAAAAATGAAGTTAGAAAGGCCAAGAGAGAGATAGAAATCAACACTGCTAAGGGGGCTAAAACCAATTCCAAAATGTTTTTCCAATATTATAACAGCAAGAGAACATTCAAAGAGGAGGTTAAATGTCTAAGAGACACAAATGGCAAAATCATAGATGAAGAAAAAAAAATAGCAAATATATTAAATGATTACTTTTCACAGGTTTTTACAAAGGAGGACACGGACAACATGCCCCACATGTCGACCTGTTCCTATCCAATTTTAAATAACTTTAGCATAACAGAGGCAGAAGTGTTAAAGGGACTAGGAGCTCTTAAAATAAACAAATCCCCTGGGCCGGATGAGATCCTCCCAATAGTACTCACAGAAATGAAAGTAGTTATTTACAAACCGCTAACCAAGATCATGCAACACAGTCTCTTGACACAGGGGTTGTACCGACAGACTGGAAAATAGCAAACGCAATACCGATCCACAAAAAGGGAGAACAAACCGAACCAGGTAACTACAGACCAATAAGCCTGACTTCTATTATATGTAAACTTATGGAAACTATAATACGATCCAAAATGGACAATTACCTATATGGGAACAATATCCTAGGAGACAGTCAGCATGGTTTTAGGAAAGGGAGATCGTGTCTAACTAACCTGCTTGATTTTTTTGAGGATGCAACATTGAAAATGGATAACTGCAAAGCATACGACATGGTTTATTAAGATTTCCAGAAAGCTTTTGACAAAGTCCTGCATAAAAGATTAATTCTCAAACTGAACGCAGTAGGGATTCAAGGAAATGCATGCACATGGATTAGGGAGTGGTTAACATATAGAAAACAGAAAGTACTGTGGGTACTATTGTAAGCAGTTAATATATTCTTAAAAGCAATAAATTAAATGACCTCCAAAAACTGTAGGGGATAAAGAGATACCTTCGATTGTCAAGATCTCGGTGGGACCTCTACAATAAACAGTGTCCTATTATAATGTACAAACCCGTTTTTAATATCGCTCTCTGAAAACGATGGCGGATTTACACGTTACAGCAAGCCAAAAATAGACCACATTCCAGACTGTTCAAAGTTCATAAATTGTGTCTGTTCAACATGAGCGAATGATTCAATACTGGGAATCTCTTCTTAGAAAGATGGTATTTATTAAGCATGCAACAAAATAAGTTTGAAAATCACAAGTTACACAATTAATGTCACATTAAAAGCATTACAATGAGAACTAAGGTTTAAAACAACAATTTACCAAAGAAATATTAGTACATACTGACACAACAACAAGGGGTCACACAATACCTGAATAGATATTTAAGAGTATTGTTACCTAGCCTGGAAAGCAGTCTCCAGGTGCAGTCTTGTAGTTTCTTTGAATCTGAGCGAGCAGGGATCAGCGGTCAGGGGATAGCGCAGGGGCTAACGCAGGGGGCTAACGCAGGGGGCTAACGCAGGGGGCTATCACAGGGGCATAGAGCAGGGGCATAGAGCAGGGGCATAGAGCAGGGGCATAGAGCAGGGGCAAGGAGCTAAAGTTTACAGTCGGCTTTTATCTTTTTCAAACAAATAGATTATTTGAATTTCCTGCTGCATGCTCCGATTGGCTATTTTGTAGCTGAATGGGCTTGAAACCTTGATTGATGCCCCCCCCCCCCTTTCCCCTGTCTGATTAGTTCATTATCATAATCTGGAAAGGGGAAACATTTAAAACGTGCATAACTTTTGCTAAATAATTCAGATTTTATTCTGAATTCCCGTTATTTTTACCATAACAAATTACATTTCTTTAGACACCAAATATGTTGGGTTGCGACTTTGGTTAGACATTGCAAACAGTTTAATTCTCTTAGGGATTTATTTCCTGGGTTATTCTATACTTCTTAGGCAATTTAAGAATAAAAACTCTTGCATCTTGTACTCATAGTGGTATTAAATCAATATGATGTGAAATTTGTCTTAAATCTCTAAATCTTTAAGCTGTTTTTTCTCTCTTTCAGACTCCTATGCTAAACCACTTTTCTCTCACTAGACTGGGTCATTAAATCGCAGAGACGGGTTTGATTAGCCTTTTGTTTCCTGAGTGTCTGATGCATTCAAGGTGTTAGGTTGATCGTTATCGCTAGGCAAAGCTAGACAAATTTGATTATTATTTATTTCTTAGCAGACGCCCTTATCCAGGGCGATTAAAGTTCATTCAATGTAAAGTCCTGTTAATATACAATATCATAAGAACATAAGAAAGTCCACGACATTTGCAATATATTTGTGATGACAATGTATGTAACCTACAGTCTATGTAACCTACAGTACTAATTAGAGGAGAAACCTCAAAATGGAACGACGTATCCAGTGGTGTACCACAGGGATCAGTATTAGGTCCTCTGCTATTTCTAATCTACATTAATGATTTAGATTCTGGTATAGTAAGCAAACTTGTTAAATTTGCAGATGACACAAAAATAGGAGGAGTGGCAAACACTGTTGCAGCAGCAAAGGTCATTCAAAATGATCTAGACAGCATTCAGAACTGGGCAGACATATGGCAAATGACATTTAATAGAGAAAAGTGTAAAGTACTGCACGCAGGCAATACAAATGTGCATTATAAATATCATATGGGAGATACTGAAATTGAAGAAGGAATCTATGAAAAAGATCTAGGAGTTCATGTTGACTCAGAAATGTCTTCATCTAGACAATGTGGGGAAGCTATAAAAAAGGCCAATAAGATTCTTGGATATATTGTGAGAAGTGTTGAATTTAAATCAAGGGAAGTAATGTTAAAACTTTACAATGCATTAGTAAGACCTCACCTAGAATATTGTGTTCTGTTCTGGTTACCTCGTTACAAAAAGGATATTGCTGCTCTAGAAAGAGTGCAAAGAAGAGTAACCAGAATATTCCGGGTTTAAAAGGCATGTCATATGCAGACAGGCTAAGACAATTGAATCTATTCAGTCTTGAACAAAGAAGACTACGCGGTGATCTGATTCAAGCATTCAAAATCCTAAAAGGTATAGACAATGTCGACTTTTTTGACCTGAAAAAAGAACAAGGACCAAGGGTCACAAATGGAGATTAGATAAAGGGACATTCAGAACAGAAAATAGGAGGCACTTTTTTTACACAGAGAATTGTGAGGGTCTGGAACCAACTCCCCAGTAATGTTGTTGAAGCTGACACCCTGGGATCCTTCAAGAAGCTGCTTGATGAGATTCTGGGATCAATAAGCTACTAACAACCAAACGAGCAAAATGGGCTGAATGGCCTCCTCTCGTTTGTAAACTTTCTTATGTCATCTTATGTTCTAAGAAACCACAGGAGACTCCTCCTTCTTCAAGAGTTCAGCGTGGTTTACACAATTTACGCAGGTCACAGTGTAATCACGCACTCACTGCACTGTGTCTTCCTCTGAAAAGCGATCTCCGCTCATCATTTGAAAGTACTGGATCCCAATTAAATGAAGTGGTGTCCCAATGAAATGACATTGGGAAGAACCGTCTCCCAGAGTTGTGTCCCATTTAAGCAGACATCCCAATTAGGCGGCGCTGACTATATCAGAACACCTCTAGTGTTAACAACATTGGTAAAAGATCGCTGCTAATCTGACTTCAACCCAATTTGTTATTTGGCTTGACGACAGGGTGCTGTCGATATGCTGTCAATGGGATTCTTTGTGATGTTTGTTTTTTCCGTGCCCTTTAAAAGCTGTGTAATATCCCTTTGAACATCAAATTTGCTACCTTTTTGCAGATCCTGCTTCCTGTGGTGATAAAGAGATGGGTAAAGAGGTAAGAGATGTTGAATCAAATATCCTAACATGTTGGCACACATTCATGTCAATCTGGTACAGTAAATCCACATCAGAATTACAGATTTTCTTGGCTATTGTCCCTCGTTACACTACCTACATTTCTGCATATTTGTTTTTTTCTTTCTGTCTTCATTGTGTGACTGTTTCTCTATAGTTATGTTCTATATGTTACATGGTAATAGAGCTCTAGGTCCTGTATACATATTTTGTTACTGGTAGTACATGCCTACATTTTAACAAGGACAGATTATAAAGCAATTTCATGATAAAAAAGATTGTTTTAGAGGACCCGCTACCCCGACACGGAGACGTCATACTCATTCTCGGGTTGTACTGGGATAACGTTACTGGAAATACACAGTGACACTGATTTTCATTCATGAAGTTATCTGACAATACTTCAATGCTTTGCAATCTATCTGTGAATTTAGTCCCTCCTCTTTTCTCATATTGTCTTTCTATCTCTAGACTTGAGTGACAGACCTCACTGCCCAATGAACAAGTAAAGAGTAATAGTGTATTATTCCATAATCGATCCAAGAACTCAGCACACCCCAAATATATCACTAGCAGTGTAAGACCTCAATTCAATTGCAAACCAAATTGTGTAAAACTGCAATAGATACAGCTAACTAATTATTTGTATGACCATGTATGTTAATCAGTCATGGTGATGGCTAATGAGAGGGGAGATCATGTTTCAGAAAGCCTTCACTGTAATATATTTGTGATTGCAGGAGGACGGTGGGCTGCACTACGCCTCAGTCACGCACAGGCACAGGAAACAGCAGAAGCAGCGGAAGCAGCGGAGAATGAAGAGAACAGCCCTGGAGGATGGGAAGCAGGCGGTGTATTCGGCTGTGAGGGGGAGGGAAGGAGCCGCTGCAGCGAGTGAAGACAGTCTCCAGTACGCCTCCCTCGATCTGCACAGCATTCCCAGGAGGACTGCTAATGAGGAGGACCAGCAATGCACTGTGTACGCTTCAGCGGCAAACAGACCCTAACATACATCCATAACTATTACACAGTCAGGGCTGCATTAGAATGCACTCTGTACACTTGAGTGACAAACAGACCCTAACATACATCCATAACTATTACACAGTCAAATAGCAATAGCAAAAAAAACACAATGGCACAAATGTATAATAACTGCATTGCAAAAGCAAAGCAGCCCCATACAATCAATGAGACAAACATATCGACAGACAGACAGGCAGACAGGCACAGGCATAGAAAGACAAACAGACCTGAAAAGGCAGACAGACTATATCCCTTATAACTGACTGTAAACAATAGCAAAACAATAAATAAAACAATGGCAAAAGTGTATAATAACTGTATTGCAAAAGCAAAGCAGCCCCATACAATTGAGATAGACATATAGGGGTAGATTTTCAAAGACGACTAAGGACTTTAGACGGGTGTAACTCAGCTTTTTAGATGTTTGAACAGGGGTCTAGTGTAAGAGCGATTTTAGAAGACATCACAGTCTGTGTGATCAATCAGTGCTATGGAACAAATGTTGCTCGGAAAAAAAAGGAACAAGAATTTATCTTCAAACTGGGAACTTTGGAACCTCTGGGTATAGAATGAACATTCTATTCTAATAATCATGACACCATCCACAGAATTTTTGTATAATTACAATTCTTGAAAAACAAGTTTACTGCACTGTGTCTACTTTTCTTTTTAAACAGTTGAAGAAGGGCTTTTGCCCAAAACTTCCTGAAAATAAAATATTTTTTAATTTTTAAACTTTTTGTGTACATTTTTTTAAAAACCTTTTCTTTGTCCTCTGAGATTAACCTATATTTATACACTTAACAAGTATACATTTCTTATATTGCAGTGTTGTGATGTTGTAACAATGGACACGTTTTGTTTCATGGTATTTCTTTAAAATATTGTCTAAAATAACATTTTTAATATTTTTAAAAGTCAAAGGAAAGTCACACCATTCTTGATTTTTGTTCATTTCATTTCCCTTTCATTAATATATATTTTTAATTAAAAGCCATATACATTTCTTTGTCTTGAGCACACCAAGTTTACAAACAACAAACATGTAAAAAAAAAAAAAAATTGAAGAGGTTTATGATTAATTTAACTTTCTTTTAGTATTTCTAAATTTGCCAAAATTGACTGTTTTATAATTAAGTATGAAGAAACCCAAGAGAAAGTTACTTAAGTGTTTTATGGTGTGGTTGACGACCCTGACAAAAATGCTACTCCTAATTGAAAATGTTATTTCCTATATTAAGAAAAAATACAAATCATTGTTTTCAAATACCGTTACAATGAGTGCCATCATCTTTATCTTCTGTTCGCTTGTCATGCTGCTGACCCTGTTTAACCACAGTCTGCTCTCAGATGAAAAACCTCGAAACCTTAAAGTCATTTGAACAGTTCAACAGAATGCAGACTAAAGGTTTTAAACATTAACAATACAGCTTCTAAGGGTTTCTAACACCATTGTGAAGGTGTTTGATGTTCTTATTGCTTGCAATTATTATTATTATTATTATTATCACTGAATACTTTTTATGTGTCACAGTGCACTTTTATTACTGATTTGAAATGTAGCTATGAAACACAGATAATGCACATGATAATGATAGCTTATTAAAACAGGGGGCGTTAGTGTATATCTGTGACGGGGTACACCCCGCCCCTGTATTATTATTATTTGTATTTTTATATATTTTTATTTATGAAGGCAAAAAAGCTGTGTTTTATTGTTTGTTTTTAATTAAAACCTGTGAGAATGTGGCTGGAGCCTCAACAAGGTAATAGTTTTATTGATAATTAATTAAGGCTCCAGCCACAGCTTAAAAGAACCCGCTCCAGGCTGATCGAGGCATTTTTTGAGCCAGAGACGGGAACATTGTGTTGAGCTGGAGAATACACCCGAAGCAACTGCTACCGCTGTACCACACGGTATTTGTTTGTTGGTTTATTTTGGCTACTGAGTCATTTTGTTGTGTGTAAAGTGTTTTATTTATTATTTAAAACACGCAATCGCGTCTCGTTCCCCCGTACCTGCCTTTGCTGCCTTGCTTTTGTTTACTGTCTGGCCTGCTGATGTCACACCACTCGCCATCTTGCCACAATATCCTTTTGGTTAAAATAAATATTCAGCAATGTGAAGTGTGTTCAAGTTTTAAAAACAAATGTGAGAGAACGCAATTTAGATATTTTATTTAACAACATGTAATCAAATAAAGTACAAAATGAACTCGCAAAAGTCTACCGGAAGCCATAATAGTAGTACAGTATTTCATGTTAGATTTCAAAATGTCACATTTTTCAGTCAGTTTTTAGTTAAGAACATAAGAAAGTTTACAAACAAGAGGAGGCCATTCGGCCCATCTTGCTCGTTTGGTTATTAGTAGCTTATTGATCCCAGAATCTCATCAAGCAGCTTCTTGAAGGATCCCAGGGTGTCAGCTTCAACAACATTACTGGTGAGGGTTCCAGACTCTCACAATTCTCTGCGGAAAAAGTGCCTCCTATTTTCTGTTCTGAATGCCCCTTTATCTGATCTCCATTTGTGACCCGTGGTCCTTGTTTCTTTTTCAGGTCAAAAAAGTCCCTTGGGTCAATACCTTTTAGAATTTTGAATGCTTGAATCAGATCACCACGTAGTCTTCTTTGTTCAAGACTGAATAGATTCAAATATTTAAGCCTGTCTGCACATGACATGCCTTTTAAACCTGGAATAATTCTGGAGCAGATTATGATTTCCATTACATGAGAGTAGATGTTAAAACTTCATGCTGATTTGAACTCGGCTCTCGCCAAGATAAGCACCAACTAAGAGGTAGCTTTACAGTAAACTAATGTGATCCATCTGTGTCTCCATCCATTTGCTTTTCCTTCCATATGATGATGTAGATATCCTTCTGCCTGGTGTTGATGGCTGAAGTGTAATGCTGGCTCCAGGGATCAGCTTATTTTGCCTCCCTAGCACATCAGCACACACAACGGCTGTGATGCTGGCTCTGGGGATCAACCACAATGCGGTTTTCCCAGCGCATCAGCATGACAACCGTCTGGATTGAGCTAAGTAGGGTACATCTCTGGGGTCTTCAAGTGGGCACCTTCCATCCTCTGTGTTTCGTCAACTAGCCCACGACACCTCAAGAGGGCTTGACGGTGATACTGGCGTCCCAGCATCACCCCCTCCGTCCCCCACTCAACTCAGCCCAACTTACTTACCCGTACATCAGCGTTTCTTTCTTTCTATTGTGCTTGAGATCCCCAACCAGAATCTTTTCATCTCAACCACAGCCAGTTGCTGCTTCTCTCTGCTGCTTCAGATAAGTTCTTCACTGTGCGAAGTAACTCTTGGCCACTGAATTTGACGTCTCTGAAAAAACTGGATTGTAGAGTGTGCCATAAATCCTCGACAACCCACCTCCACTGGGTAAACCCGGACTCTCCATCCTTGCTGTTCCGCTTCAGCGGTTAGTTCAGCATACCGCAGTTTTTTCCTCTAATACGCCTCATCTACAGCATCCTCCCATGGAACTGTTAACTCTACCAGGTGAACAAGGCGTGCTGATCCAGACCACAAGACAATATCTGGTCGAAGGTTAGTGGTGGCAATCTCAGGTAGTAAAATAAGCCGTTGACCAACATCTGCCAGCATTTTCCAGTCTCTAAGCTTCCAGTTGTCATGGGCAAGGCTTGGTTTTAACACCTTTTCTTGGTGGTTGCTCTCCTGGGTGGAAGAATGTTGTCTTTTGTGTGTAATGTTTCGATGGAACTGGTGGCAACTTATTGGTCATGTTACGCTTGTCTACGAATGCTAAGACCAAACATCGCAGCACCTGGTCATGGCACCAAATAAACCGCCCTTGGCTAAGAGCCACCTTACATCCTGTCAAAATGTTCCTTAATATTGCAGGTGATGAACACAAAGGACATGAGGGATCCTTTCCTACCCAGAGGTTTAGGTTCTGTGGTGATGGGAGAACATTATATGTTGACCTGATGAGGAAACTGATCCTGCTCTGTTCCACTGACCATAGGTCTTGATGGCCTTTACGCACCTCATCCTCTCCTCCTGCTTTTGCACCTCGTTGACTACCAGCTTTCTCCGTTGAGCTGGGGCTGCCTTGTGCCATTTGGGAGGAGCCGAACTGAGACCAAGACCCCCTCTTCCATGCTGAACTTGCCCCATGATATCACTGATTCGAAGGGCAGCCTTTGCATCTTCCACGGCTTTCTTTGCCACCCACTTTCTTCCAGTTTTTAACACAGGTGCTGCCTCCCTTACGCATTTGTCACGTGACTCTACTAATGTAATTTCCAGTCGGACCTTGGCGCACTTAAACTCCTCAGCTAGAGCGGAGACTGGTAGCAGCAGTATTCCTTTACCATAAAGTCCCACTCTGCTAAGGCAGCGTGGAACTCCCAAACATTTTCTGATGTATTAACTGATTAAAGCTTCCGGCTTCTCTACTGTTGTCAAAGAAACCTTGTACGCAGCCTCGGCAGTAAACCAAACTGAAAGCACCAGAGTTTTAGTTTGCCTGGTAAAGCGCTCCTGTCTATGCTCTTCAACCCTTCCACTGCTTGTTGTCTAACTTCTCCCACACAAACTGTGTCCTTTAGATCCCCGTCATACCATCTCCCAAGACTTTTCACTGGCTTCTAAGACACTGTTGGTATTGCCTCACCATTAATGTAGAATATTTTATCTACTACTTTACCTTTAATTATAGAGATGCTCCTTGATTAATTGCATTCATGCCCATTCATTGTTATTGGTTATTTCATCCAATAACCGATTAGTGCAGGATACTGTTGTAGTCATGGTTGTCATGTCATCCATGTATGCTCGAATTGGTGGTAGTCGCATTCCAGAAGCCAAGCACTCTCCTCCCACTACCCATTTTGATGCCCTAATGATTACTTCCATTGCCATGGTAAAAGCCAGTGGAGAAATGGTGCATCCTGCCATTATTTCAACTTCTAGGCATTGCCATGTAGTGCTGAATTCTGAAGTTGAAAAACTAAATTGCAAATCTCCAAAGTAGGCTTTCACTAAATTTGTTATTGTCATCGGTACACTGAAAAAATCAAATGCTTCCCAAAGAAGTTCATGTGGCACTGAACCATATGCATTAGCCAAATCCAGGAATGTCACATGGAGCTCCTTCCTCTCCTTTTTAGCTGATTTAATTTGGAATTCAACCTGGAATGCCCGCTTTTTGTACTGAAGTGTAAATGAAGCAGTTCTTTAATAGGTAAGTTGACAATCTCTGAGCAATAATGCTGAAGAAAATCTTGCCTTCTACATTTAATAGGGAAATGGGACGAAACTGACTGATGCTTGTAGAATCTTTTTCTTTAGGTATAAAGACTCCACCTGCTCGGCACCATGCTCTTGGTACAACCTGTTTTTCCCATGCCACTTTCATCAATTTCGACAGGATTCGTAGAACACCTTTCGTTTTGTGGTGTTTTGTGTTTGTTTAAATCTTTTGCTTTATTATTTAATAAAATAGCTGAGTGCCGTAGCGCTCAGTTTCACTACCACCCTTCTTTGTTTATGTGTTGCTCCTTCCTGGTCCATGACGTCATCACTGCAACAACAGCTCGGCCACATATGGTGTCCTGTGTGGGATAAACAACCTCCAGGAGCCGGACCAGGAAAGCAAAGTGCGTTTTTTTATTTGTTTTTTTTTTTAAAGTGTTTTTTTTTGGAGAAAAAAAAATTAAATAATGGGAAGAAAAAGGGGAAGGGAGAGGAACTACCAGCCCCCACAACAGAGAGACAGTGGAAGCAAGAGGGTGGACCCTAAGATCCGGCCATGGGATCTCGCTGCCTCTGCCTCTGCCACCTCCACCGCTTCCATCAACAGGAGCAAAACAGCAGGAGCTGCCTCTGCCTCCGCCACCTCCACCCCTAGGAGCAGAGCAACAGGATCTGCCTCTGCCTCCACCACCTCCATCAGCAGAGGGTGAGTACCTGCTGGTTCCGTCTCAACTGCCGTGGAAGGACTGCTTGCCCCTCCCACCACCACCAGCAGAGGGTGAATACCTGCTGGTTCCACCTCAACTGCCGTGGAAGGACTGCTTGCCCCTCCCACCTCCAACAGCAGAGGGTGAATACCTGCTGGTTCCACCTCAACCGCCGTGGAAGGACTGCTTGCCCCTCCCACCTCCAACAGCAGAGGGTGAATACCTGCTGGTTCCACCTCGCTCCACCCAAGGATGTCTGCCTCACTCCGCCCAAGGATGCCTGCCTCGCTCCTCCCAAGGATGCCTGCCTCGCTCCGCCCAAGCATGCCTGCCTCACACCGCCCAAGCATGCCTGCCATGCATCACCTGGGGTTACCTGCTGCTCCGCATTGCCTGGGTTGCCTGCTGCTCCACATCGCCTGGGGTTGCCTGCTGCTCCGCATCACCTGTGAGAAATGGAGATTAGATAAAGGAGCATTCAGAACAGAAAATAGGAGGCACTTTTTTACACAGAGAATTGTGAGGGTCTGGAACCAACTCCCCAGTAATGTTGTTGAAGCTGACACCCTGGGATCCTTCAAGAAGCTGCTTGATGAGATTCTGGGATCAATAAGCTACTAACAACCAAACGAGCAAGATGGGCTGAATGGCCCCCTCTTGTTTGTAAACTTTCTTATATTCTTATGACTGCGTTCGTGCAGGATGTTGTTTACTGCGGCTGCAGACCGTCACTAACAGTGGTTATTCTTGGGAATAGAGAAATGAGTTCACAGATGTAGCAACCGCAATGGAAAAAAGTACTATTTGTTTCAGGCAGCCTCAGCCTAATATGAGCAGACAGACCTCACTGACCTACATTCTTATTTTGAGCTCTAACCTTTTCATGCTAAAGAGTACATACTGTGCCACGGAAAGACAACGGCAACCTCTCACCATTCTGCTAAAATGTATGTTTCACAGTTTTACAACTATTGAGGCCTGTTTTGGGGGGTTTATTTTACAGAAAACTATTTTAAAAATGAATATCAACATCTAACCCTATATAAAACAGTGGGAACGTTGATTTAATGAATTTAAATGGACCTTAACAGAAGCAATGCTGAAGATTTAATTAATCTAAATGGACAGTCCTTAACAGAAACAATTCTGAAGATTTAATGAATCTAAATGGACAGTCCTTAACAGAAACAATGCTGAAGATTTAATGAATCTAAATCAGCATTCCTCATTATATGGCCAAAAGTGGCCCTTGGAGTCCCAAGGAGTGGCCCGCCAGCTGTCTCTGTATAACACCGTCACATTTTGTACATCTTTATTATATTACAGCACAGCAATTATTCAGTCTGCTTTCCGATGGGATCTATAATTAGAAAAGAGCAAGTAAAGAAACTGAAAACATCCCTCTGGTGGAGTGTCCCGCCCCTATATGTATGTGCACTGTATTGTTATTATTTGTATTATTATTGTTTGCAGCGCGGACGAAAGCCGGCGTCATTATTTGATTTTAAAACCTTGTGGGAATGCGTGATTTTTTGAATCTGTATGTGTTTCCTCCAAATATCTCTACAAATTTGAATGGGTCCCGCCCCTTTGTTTATTATTTATTTATATTATGATTTATGTTTATATTACGGCGAAGCGCCGCTTATTTGTTATTGTTTTTGCATTTTAAAAACCTCGTGAGGATGCATGAATGATCAGCTAGTGATTTATTTAACTAGCTGACAGTCACGCATCCTTATTAAACTAGTGCAGACTATGGCTGAGGGGTCATAGGATAATTAATTAATAGCTAGTTAAGCCCTCGGCCAGAATATAAAAGCCTGCAGCTGTCTGCGCTCAGAGGAGAGTGTCAGAGGAGAAACGCAAGTCTGTGGGAGAAAATAAATAAACAATTGCTACGTGTGCTGGTTTTGGTTTCTGTTTGTTTGGCCAACACGCCTTTTTGTTTTGTAGTGTTTTGTGTTTGTTTAAATCTTTTGTTTTTGTTATTATTTAATAAACGAGCTGAGCGCTGTTGCGCTTCAGTTTTGCCCCGGCATTACTTGTTTTGGTTGTGTGTTCCTGGTCCGTGACGTCACCACACCTGCGCACGGCAACCACTCGTTCACAATCTCTGAATGACCAGGAGCAGTTGTTAACTCAGGCAACTGGGCAGGAATCGGTAGTTACTGAAGCGTCTTTTTGAATTATATGGATTTTACTCAAACATAAGAAAGCTTTGAGTGACGCGGAAATCATAAAGGAGTGCTTCATTGAATCTGCTAAAATTCTTCATGCTAACTTTCCAAACAAAGAAAAAATACTGAAAGAGATCTGTCTCTTGCAGCTATCGGACAGTACAGCTACAAGTTATCACAGCCTGTAGTGGGAGAACCGCAGTGTAAAACACTGGGGGTTCAATCCCGTCCCAGTATATATGAGTTTGAGTCAGGGAGTCGGTTCCTGCAATGTTAAACACTGGGGGTGATTCAGGGAATTTGATATGATATAATGTTTAGCCACCCCTCTATATCAATATTTTTTAAATCCAGCCTCACAAGCCAGAATTTTTCATGTACAGTATATTATGTGTTTTGTACAAAGAAACAGAATCTAGTTGCATAAATAAAGTAGCTTGTCTTGTTTAAAAAAATGTCTAGGAATCACAGGGTTAAAGTTACTGTGTGGATGATGACAGGATCTCACCAAACAAGCTCACAAGCATTTTACATCCTAGCTGGTATTTATGAAGTATTTCAGACTGGAGCTTCATCTTGCCAATCAAAGTGAAACTGATTTTAATAAAAAGGAAAGCAGCTTCCAACTGCTATCTTTACTGCTGTTTTACCAGCTTATGATGTTTGTAATCATTCTGAGTGGTGATTGTAATAACTCAAATACTGTGTGTGTGTTTGTTTGTTTTGATACTGTAAGTATGTATTACAGTGTTTTGACTGTCAGCTGGTTTCACAGACCCTGATTAGCACCGGTTTTGCTACCTAAAATAGCATTAGGTAAAGTAGTGAAACCAGCCATACGAGTTCAGAAGCTGCTCTTCAGTTCTGGTTTCCTGTCTACATATATGTGGTGTTGGGTACGTCAGGCGAAGTGTCTTTATGTCATTAAGCGCCAGTGCCATCTAGTGCACAGCTAGTGTATTGCCAGGAAACTAAAGGAATGTTAGGTTATTATCATAACCCTGGTTCCCTGAAATAGAAATGTAACCATTACCTCATGGGTATTAATCCTTTGATACCGTCTAACCTGAATCGATAGTCCAAAGCTGCACATAGTGCCCTGACGCAGTCATGACCGCCCCAAGGGCATAAAAGAGACTGCAGTCACTCAACATTTCATAATTGTTCCCTCTACTGCTGCAAAAGACGCAGCAACCTTGAAGGTTAATGGTTACATTTCTATTTCAGAGAACTTGTGTTATGATAATGACCTAACGTTCCCTTTCAAGTACAAAATGTAACCATTACCTCATGGGTAGACATACCAAAGCTGTCGCAAGGAATATTGCAGACCAAGTGAAAAGCTACAAGGCTCGGCTAAGGCCACCTTGCGCATTGCCATGAGGCACCCAATACAAGTAACAGGGCTAAAAGATTGAGGGGAACTCACTTCTAATTTTATGCTGTAAGGGTCGAGCTTGAGGTCGCCCTTAACACTCTTGTTCCAAACCCAGGGTTTTGTGGATCCACGACATTCTGCCGATAGAAAAGTGTGGGGCGTAGCCCACACCGCTGCATCGCAAATGTCTCTGACAATTGCGCCCTGGAATAAAGCCCACAAAGTTGCCATGCCCCTGGTAGAATGGGCGGGGAGCTTCTCTGGAGGGGGCAAGTTGGCTCAATCATATGCAGTCTGAACCGTATCTGTGATCCATCTTGATGGCCTCTGTTTAGACAGAGCTTTCCATGGGACTTAGCCCGATAACAGATACAAAAACTGTTCAGACTGCTTCCAACCTTTAGTCTTGTCCACATAATATGCCAGTGTCCGTACCGGGCAAAGCGTATGGAGCTGCCACTCTCTATCAGACTGTAAAGGAGGCGAATGAAAAGCCTCAAGCTCCACCGTCTGGTTAATGTGGAATGCTGAGATGGTTTTTGGCAAAAGCAGGATTAGTGCAAAGTGTGACTTTCGCCCTGGCTTTTGCAAAAATTAAGCAGGCTTTTGCAACTGAAAAAGTTTGCATCTCACTCACCCGCTTAGCAGATGTAATAGTGAGCAAGAAAGCCGCTTTCATTGATAAATATTTCAGCACCACTGAATGCAAGGGCTCAAAGGGACACTTCATAAGTGCTTCAAGCACCACATTAAGCCTCCAACAAGGGACAATGTCCTTCATAGGCGGCCAAAGCTGCCAAGCACCCTTTAAAAATTGCCCCGCCAGGAAATGAGCTCTTGGGGAGACTGAATCAATTTTAATATGACAATCCAAAATGGCTGCCAAGTAGACCTTTAATCTAGAGGGGGATTTCCCCTCATCAAATAGGTCCTGTAAGAATTGCAGTATAACTGCTATGGGACCGGTTGTAGGGTCTAATCCCTTATGCAGAAACCACATTTGAAAAATGCCTCACTTGTACCCATACTGGGAACGTATGGCTTGCACTCTGGCATTCCGTAGAGTGTCAATGACTCAATACACCTTATTCACGCCAGACTCAAAACGAGGCTTGGAGTGCAGCTGCCGATGTCTGCAACTGCAGTGGAGAGAAGTTATGGCGTTGCACTGTTATGTTCCGTTTTGTGGTTCTGATTTAAGAAATAACCCAGTGCACATTGCCCTTTTTAGATGTTAAAACTCCAAATTCTGTACATGTATGTGACAGGGTGACCGATGGTCTGACGTCAGACAGAAGCAGGAAGGGAAAATAACTGACACCAGGCAAGTACTGCAGTTCAAAAGAAAGAATCGGCTGGCAGACGTTTTTATTAATAACACAAATAAATAAAATATTTAAACAAAAAACACTTGCGCTCACAGAGCAAAATAAAAGGGTAAACAAAACCAATCACGAACACAAAATAAAACACAGGTCAGGCTGAGCTATAGCCTTCACTGATCCTGTTATCTTTTTAAACTCTTTTTTAAACTCCTTTTTAAACTCTCCGTTCTCTCCACTCTCGCTCCTCCTCTGAACTCCCACACCGAGTGCCGAGAGCTGCAGGCTTTTATAACAGGTGACCATCTCCCGATTAGCAACAAATTAAATCACCTAATTAATTCGGAAGATGGCCACCTTCTGCACGAGTTTTTTAATTACAATGTGGATGGGGCTTCCCATCCACGTTACTAAACAATAACAAAATAAACAAACGGTTACGCCGTCAAAATACATAATAAGCCCCGCGGCACTCGCCGTCATATAAATTACAATAAAACAAATAAACAATACAAAATAACACAGGGGCGGAGGGGGACCCCGTTCTAAAATAAAATAAACAAAACAATGTACAGGGCACCTCGCCCTGTTAGAATGTATTATTTAATATTATATATATATTTTTTTTTTTTCTGAAGAGAAATCTCAACTTTCATTTCTGTGTGAATGTACATATTCTTCATTATAGTCACAAATTTGATTACATTTCAGTTATACTGTCTGGGAGCCAATTGAGCATTTCCAGTCAGTCCTAATCAATAGATAAGTAAGATGCAGAAGCTTGAGATTATGCATGGATACTAAAGGGAATGTGTCTTGTGGGAGCAATGCCCAGTTTGTATTAAAAAAAAGTATATGACACACCGAGTGTACTAAAAGAGTCTTTATTAAGCACAACTGAACAAAATTACAAAAACGTTTAGTAATGCAAGTGAACAAAAAATATGCTTGAGTTTCACAATACTTGGTCAGAAAGGAGAGCCTTAATGTTACATAAACTCCAAATAAACTGTACAGGAATAACAGAAAGAGGGACGTTTGATTCTTGTTTTTAAAATGTCTTTACTTACCTTCCTATTATTATCCTTACACTTGTTCTACACACAAAACATTGAATGTGCTAATGGAACCGCGGATTAGTATACAACTGAACAGAATCTTAATAATGGGATTAATAACTGAACAGAACTAAGCTTGGAGAAACAAACCAAGCCTAGGTTGTCAGATATGGTGTTACCTGAACCCTGTAAAGTGACTCATTCTTTTTCATTGACCGGAACGCCTTAGCCCTGACGCTACATCCATTCTCCTGCCTCTTAACGTGAACGTGAAGCAATACAGAGGCTTGATGTCAACATCAATATTAATTAAAGTAAACATTCTCTAACTAAAACTGCGGGATCTAAACATATTTTACGAATCTAGTATAGGCTAGTAACTTATGGACTTTCCGATCACAAATACGCTTGCTAATTTACCTTCTACTTCATGAATATAACCCTCGATCCAATTGCTGTACCCTTTCTGCTGTATGTTTTTTGGAATCCTCGCATTATTATCTGCCCAATTATCAATTTCTTCAACTTTTATTTGAGGAACACATATTAAAGATTTCGTCCACATAGTGATATTATCAGTAGCTGCGGCGGCCATGACAGTTGCTCGCACACCAAGCCTCGTTTTCAACCTAACATGGCCGCTGCGTAAATAAGGCGTATTAGAAAGCCCCAGATGGCTCAAATGGTGCCGTTCAGGGGCAGACCCAGAGCTGCAGGCTCGATGGGTCGGGATGCCACAACGTCCCCCGCGCCTGGGTGAGCAGGTTGCGGTGTTTCAGTAGACTCCACAGCTGGCCTCTCAGGAGCTGTATCAGGGTTGAATACCAGTCTCCTGGGCAATAAGGGGCTATTAATAACACCCTGGTCCGGTCTTGCCTGATCTTTTCTAAGCACAGTGGGAGCATGGCAAGTGGAGGAAAGGAATACAGGAGCTGCCTCGGCCACTGGTGTGCCAAGGCATCTATTGCCAGTGGGTCCTCGGCTCCCGTTATTGAGAACCAAAGGGGTTGATTCTTGGGAGGCAAACAGGTCCACCTGTGCTCTCCCGAACCGTTTCCAAATGAGGCTCACCACTTCTGGGTGAAGCATCCATTCTGAGGCACTGGGGACTGTCCTTGAAAGGAAGTCCGCTGCCCAATTTGTCGCCCCTGGAAGATGTACTGCCCGCAGTGAAAGAAGGTGATGGTGCACCCAAAGCAACAGCTTGCGGGCAACCCGGTGGAGACGGGGGGACCTGAGCCCGCCCTGGTGGTTTATGTATGCCTCCACAGTAGTGCTGTTCGTCCAGACAAGCACATGTCTGCCCTGCACCTCCTTTAAAAAAAATCTGCAAGGCTAGAAACACTGCCTGCAGTTACAGAATATTTATATGGAGACCCTGCCACAGGGGTCTCCATACTCCTTCTACTCCCCTGTCGTTCCACCCGGCACCCCAGCCAAGGCTGGGTGCATCTGTGATAACGACCTCTCTCCTGGAAACGCTGCCCAGCGCTATGCAGGCTGTGTCCACCAGGATGCGATAGTGGCATCTACTGGTGGAAAATCAGCCAAGCCAAGTTTTTCATGCAGGCTGTACAGCATTCCCAAAGAATGTGAAGCAGCAGGTGCTGTAGACAGGTGACCCCAGGATGAATGCACCTCAAAGAGGAAATTCGGAAGTACTGGAGGAGACACCTGAGAGGGAAAGGTGTCATCCTCAAAAATCGATCATCTACATGCCATGTAACATTCAAAACATCTGTGGCCCTTTTTATCAGTGGCAAAAGCTCAGTTGATTATGACACATGCGCTACTGGTGTTGCGCCATCTGAGTCACCCTCCTCAGAGGGGAAATCTTGATCAACTGTCTCCTCAGAAGCAGCGATAGACAGCAGATCCTCTTGCTGCCACTCTGCATGTACTCCTCCCTGTGACTGTAATGGTGCAGAGGGAGCAGGTGTAGCAGTGTGGTTGCGCAACAGCTCCGCTAACATGTTTCCCTGTTGAGAGACCGCCTCCCAGAGCTTATCCAGTGGCTCAGAGCTCTCCAATCTATTAGACCGGTGGCTCTTTCTTCCTTTTCTTAGGAGGGGAAATGGAGGAGGAGAAGGGGAAGGAGAGGATGAGGAAGATCGTGAAGCCAGTCTCCTACGTCATGGTCTCCTATCTTCCCTAGGCACAGAGCTCTCATAAGAGGATACAGCTGTCTCCTTCTGAGCTAAGGAAGAGGAGCCTTGTCCAGGTGGAACAGACAGAGAGCCCTCCATAGAGGAGCTGCCAGCTTCACGCGGATCACAAGACTGCTGAGGGACTAACAAACAGCCACGGCTGAGTGCACAGTACAGGAAGTAATATTTACTAAAACACATAAAATAATCACAATAAGTGATATGACATAAGAGAACAATCAGATATAAATCTGACCTCCTTTCTTTCCCTCCTCCTCCTCCTCCCCCTCCTCTGATCTCTCTATCTCCATTCCTCTGGAATCTACCACACTCTGTCCCTCCTCCTCAGCTAAGAACCTCAGAGTCACCCTGGACCCCTGCCTCTCTTATTCCCAGCACATCTCCACTCTGGCACGCACTTGCCGATTCTTCCTGAGCAACATACGAAGAATCCGACCCTTCCTCACCAACTACGCCACCCAGCTCCTGGTCTAGGCCCTGGTACTCTCCCGTCTAGACTGCAACTCCGCTGCTCGCCTGGTGTTCTCTCTGCCTCGCTTCTCCCACACAACTCCACTGCTCCACTCACTCCACTGGCTCCCGATCACCGCTCGCATCCAGTTCAAGACTCTTGTACTAGCCTACAGATGCCTTGACCAGACTGCACCCAGCTACCTCCAGACCATCATCTCTCCCTACACACCCACTCGACCTTTCCGCTCCTCCTGCACAAGACTGGCTCTACCTCCTCTACGCTCCCCTGCCTCCAGAGCCCGCTCCTTCTCCACCCTCGCCCCCGAAGTGCCTGGACGGTATCCCTACCTAATTAACAATGATCAGTGTGCTGTCTTTGAAGCGCACTTCCAAACGAATATGGGGTGCCATGTCTTTTTTTCCAGATTTAACTTAAATCTTGTATTTTTTCACCAGATTTATATAATGTAAAAATAAATAAATATTTTTCTAAATGTGTACATTCAGATATAATTTATAAATCTAGTTACAAGCTTTAACATTTAGCTAGATATTTAACTACATTTTAAATTTCTTAACAAGATTTAACATTTATCTAAATATTTAACTGAGCAGCTAAATCTGGAGTGTGTATGCAAATGAGCTCCGTCCGCTTTGTGAGAGATGTGGTAAAGCATATTTAAAAAAAAACATGACAAACCATTACATTACATATGTTTCTATTTATTAAATGGTTACTTCATAGAATCTATTCTTTTTTTAAAAATATTGAATTTCTTACCATTTAATATGACATGATATTTGTTCTGTATATGTTTTCTATTGCAGTTTCTGATTGGATCATTGTTTTTCTTCTATTAAACTAAAAGCTGTGATGAAGTAAAATACTTATAAAATACCTTCTAGAGCTATCACACCTATGCAACATTTAACACAAATAAAAATAAGGGGTCACCAAATTAGGCAGCTTATTTACATATTTTTTTAGTGAAAGGTATGAAACGAGGACATGGTTCTTTTTTTATAATTGTTTTAAACTATTTGTATCATATACAGTACTCAGCAATCAATGTGAATATATTTTTTTAAAGAAATTAAATTGGCACCAGGAGACCTGAAACTATTGTATTTCATTATTTCTAAAAACAACACAACATGAAATAAAAAACAAATTCTGAAACTTATAAAATATTTTTACAATATGAATTTCACAAATGTGAAAATGATTTTGTATTATTCACTAACATACGTTTCTTAGAGGGTATGGTGAACAAAGTGAATATATATATATATACTTATTTCAAAAGAAAATATGTTTCCAAATACTTTTGTCACATTGTACAGCCCCTCCTATTGCTGTGATGGGCTAGTTTAATGCACAAAGGGCCCTATTTAGCAATGTTCGCAAACCCCTAAGGCAATTGCAAAACACAGTTACCAGACCAGAATCAGGCACATGTGTGGGCAAACAGACTTTGCCCACCTATGTGATTTAGCAACACGTGTTTTTGTGCCCACTCGGCAAGTTAGTGTCAGCGCTTGACAAGGGCTGAACTTGGGGAGTGTCCTCATTTAAATACAAATGTAGCGATTTAGCAAACCATCAACAGCGTTGGCGTTTGCGTTTCAGTAGACATGTGAAAACCAGGTCTAAACTGTGAGCAAATTACATGGTCCACTATAAATACCGGTGAAACTACCAGAGAAGCAGACAAATAAAAAGAGAGAGAGAGAAATAGAAGAAATATTGAGTGCACACTGGATTAATGTGATATTTTATAATGTGATATTTTATACTGTGATTTTGTAACAATTGTTCAGTAGTTCGGGACAAACACCAATCACAAAATGTTTTAGTACAAATATTTATTGTAGAGAATGCGGAGTACGCGATTTTACAGAAAAGTATGCTGTATATACACATTCATTTGGCATCAAACCTAACTTGGTTTGAGGGTTCGCTGCCTGGCCGACTGGACGAGGCTGAGACCCCCATTGATAAAACATAAAAATTGTTATTAAGAAAGGTGGAGATGGGGAGGTGGTGGGTTACGATGAAATCAAAACGCAACTGAGAGATAAGTGAAGAGGGTATTTATAGTGCTAACAATTTAATTAGCTAATGTGTAAATTGAATGATTCAATTTGGTGACGCGGAGATTGGTGTCTGACCCTCCTCCCGAACTTTAATTATAAATTTCATTTAGTCGCCTTGGATTATGCCGTCTGCTAATAAATAAATAATAATAATAATAAAATAATAATAATTGATGCAAACAACTACATCCCAAATATGTATGCAAACTATCGTTGCTCCACTCATGACTTGTTTATCTTTGCTAATTCACAGGTGGCAGCTGTGTTTCAGTGGTATGACTGAAGTCTGAGAGGCTGGTGATAGGGGACACCGGGTATCCACTGAAGTGATGGCTACTGTGACCACTGCTCAACCCCACGTTTAATCGTACCTTTAAATAAGAACATAAGAATATAAGAAAGTTTACAAACGAGAGGAGGCCGTTCAGCCAATTTTGCTCGTTTGGTTGTTAGTAGCTTATTGATCCCAGAATCTCATCAAACAGCTTCTTGAAGGATCCCAGGTTGTCAGCTTCAACAACATTACTGGGGAGTTGGTTCCAGACCCTCACAATTCTCTGTGTAAAGAAGTGCCTCCTATTTTCTGTTCTGAATGCCCCTTTATATAATCTCCATTTGTGACCCCTGGTCCTTGTTTCTTTTTTAAGGTCAAAAAAGTCCCCTGGGTCGACATTGTCTATACCTTTTAGGATTTTGAATGCTTGAATCAGGTCACCGGGTAGTCTTCTTTGTTCAAGACTGAATAGATTCAATTCTTTTAGCCTGTCTGCATACGACATGCCTTTTAAACCCGGGATAATTCTGGTTGCTCTTCTTTGCACTCTTTCTAGAGCAGCAATATCCTTTTTGTAACAAGGTGACCAGAACTGAACACAATATTCTAGGTGAGGTCTTACTAATGCATTGTAAAGTTTTAACATTATTTCCCTTGATTTAAATTCAATACTTCTCACAATATACCCAAGCATCTTGTTGGCATTTTTTATAGCTTCCCCTCATTGTCTAGATAAAGACATTTCTGAGTCAAAATAAACTCCTAGGTCTTTTTCATAGATCCCTTCTTCAATTTCAGTATCTCCCATATGATAGTTATAATGCACATTTTTATTGCCTGCGTACAGTACTTTACACTTTTCTCTATTAAATGTCATTTGCCATATGTCTGCCCAGTTCTGAATGCTGTCTAGATCATTTTGAATGACTTTTGCTGCTGCAACAGTGTTCGCCACTTCTCCTATTTTTGTGTCGTCTGTATATTTAACAAGTTTGCTTACTATACCAGAATCTAAATCATTAATGTAGATTAGGAATAGCAGAGGACCTAATACTGATCCCTGTGGTACACCATTGGTTACCTCGCTCCATTTTGAGGTTCCTCCTCTAATCAGTACTTTCTATTTTTTACCATATAGGTAATTTTCCATTTGGATCTTATTATAGTTTACATAAGTTTACATATAATAGAAGTCAGACTTAGTGGTCTGTAGTTGCCTGGTTCGGTTTTGTCTCCCTTTTTGTGGATCGGTATTACGTTTGCAATTTTCCAGTCTGTCGGTACAACCCCTGTGTCAAGAGACTGTTGCATGATCTTGGTTAGCGGTTTGTAAATAACTTCTTTCATTTCTTTGAGTACTATTGGGAGGATCAGTCCAGGGGATTTGTTTATTTTAAGAGCTCCTTGTCCCTTCAACACTTCTGCCTCTGTTATGCTAAAGTTATTTAAAACTGGATAGGAACAGGTCGACATGTGGGGCATGGTGTCCGTGTCCTCCTTTATAAAAACCTGTGAAAAGTACATTTAATATATTTGCTATTTTTTTTTCTTTGTCAATGATTTTGCCATTTGTGTCTCTTAGACATTTAACCTCCTCTTTAAATGTTCTCTTGCTGTTATAATATTGGAAAAACATTTTGGAATTGGTTTTAGCCCCCTTAGCAATGTTGATTTCTATCTCTCTCTTGGCCTTTCTAACTTCCTTTTTGACTTGTGTTTGCAGTTCCAAGTACTCTTTCTGTGTACTTTGTTTTTGGTCCCTTTTAAACACTCTGTAAAGTGCCTTTGTTCACTGAATATTTTTGTAATTGATCTATTAAACTATTTTGGCCATTTTGTTTTAGATTTAGATTTGTCTACTTTTGGGATGTAATTGTTTTGCGCCTCTAGTACTACATTTTTAAAAAACAGCCATCCTTTTTTCTGTGGATGTTTTCTCTATTTTACTCCAATCTACTTCTGTTAGTCTCTGTTTTATACCTTCATATTTTGCTTTTCTAAAATTGTAAACCTTAGATTTAGTCCTTACTTTTGGGGTTTTAAAAATCACTTCAAATGAGACCATGTTGTGGTCTGAGTTTGCCAATGGCGCTCTGACCTCTGTTTTAGTTATTCTGTCTTCGTTATTTGAAAAGACTAAATCAAGGCATGCCTCCCCTCTAGTCGGTGCCTTGACAAATTGCGTTAGGAAGCAGTCATTTGTCATTTCCACCATTTCAATTTCGTCCGTCATGCTCCCCATCGGGTTTTCCCATTTTATACGGGGGAAGTTGAAATCTACCATTAGTATGGCTTCTCCTTTTCTACATGCATTTCGAATGTCATTGTATAACAGATTATTTTGCTCGGCGTCTGAATTTGGCGGTCTATAGCATGCTCCTATTTTTATGCCCTTTGAATTTTTGTCCATTATTCTGACCCATATTGTTTCGCCATTGTTTTCATTGTCCAGATTTAACACCTGGGCTTCAAGACTATTTCTTATGTATAGCGCTACCCCTCCGTCTCTTCTGTCCTGCCTGTCTTTCCTATACAGTGTGTACCCACTAATATTATATTCGTCTCCATCACTTTCAGGCAACCAAGTTTCTGTAACACCTATCACATCATAGTTACTTGTTAGTGCAGTAGCTTCAAGTTCTAACATTTTGTTTCTGAGACTTCTAGCATTAAGATAAATACATTTAATAGCTGTCTTACCTGAGTTGTTGCCTTTGTTTTGATGTGGTCTCCCTTCTGTTTTTTTGTTTTCTCCCCTCTTCCTTTCTAGTTTAAATGCTTCTGGACCTCTTCAAGGATCCTTTCTCTGAGTAGATTGGTTTCCTTTTTATTTAAGTGCAGTCCGTTCAGCCTATATAGATAGTCCTTGTTGTAGAATGTGCTCCAATGTTCTCGTACTGTAATTGAGCAAACTTTTGGAATACTCAAAATGTGATTCCGATGTTTGGATGTCTGGCGGAATACTACAGTACATTCCTCAGAAGCTTAGACAACATATCTCTCCATAATAGATGTTGAACTTACAGAGGAACGATTACAGGGTTTGAGGGAAGCAGATGCTGAGCTTGAAGCCCCAGTGTTTGAGGTTGCAGATGCTGCAAGTGCCAGGCAGGTCAGACAAAGCCTTTTAGACAGGGGTTCACAGGTACGCATACAAAACAATAAAAAAAATGCAGACTTTGTTATTGTTGTATAAGACGCAAATGCTACCATCAGCATATTTTTAACAGGAAAGCATTTACGATAAAGACAGCGACGGTGCTCACGGTTCAAAGGTGAGCTATACACTCCTTGATTCAAGGAAATCTCCTGATTCTAAATGTTTCGCTCTCACTCGCTCTCGCGGAATTTTCAATTTTTTAAAACTGAAACGTTTGCTCCCTGCTATCACTGTACATGTCACTAGAGCGCATACACACTATTTGTACAGTGAGAAGTGTGGAGGGGTTTCAGTGCGAGCTTTAGTTCAGCCATGTAAAGATTCCTAAGGCCATGAGCTCCAGAAACAAATCTAAACTAGCACCGAATATAACGGCAAAAGATAGGGCACAAATGCAAAATGCAAAAGTCCAGTCATGCAACTACTTCGCCGTCTAGTCTGGATATTAGTGTCAAACAACTTTATTATACAAGCTCGCCACCTCCCAGGCATTCTCAATAACGCTGCTGAAGCTCAAACTGCCGAGGAAGCTCCTCACGGTTCTCGAGTAGTGGGAGTCATGTCTGTCCTGTCTGTCTACTAATTCTCAGCCCTTAAAGGAGCCCTGTGAAGTATAGTTTAAAAATGATATCCAATAGTCTGTGTTGTAAGAGTTTTTTTAGTTTTTTTTTAAGGGAACACTCTTTGCTTTATTGTATGTGTTTTTTTTTTTCTTCTTTGATTTCCATAAAATATGGCAAACATGTTTGTTCTGTTGTTTTCAGATTTTAGTAATGCGATTTAATTAAAAAATAATAATAATTTAACTAACTGTGACTTACTTTTTCTTATTTATGTATACTCATTAACACTGTTTTTCATTTAAAAAAATTGCAGATTTTAGGAAATTTTACCGCAGATTTAATGCTAAAAACTATTTAATGTTACTGGTCGTTCAACCTCCTTTAGTCACATCAAGTGTTGTACTGTAATAAGATAGGTATAATACAATATTCTGTAATTTCTCTTACCAGCGCGACAATGCTCTGAGGAATAAACGGGACGAAATGAGCGTCCCAAAAGGTTCTGGGGACAACACTGGGACCAGTGTTCCAAAAGTGGGACGTGTGGTCACCTTACTTTAGAGTGAATAGCAGTGTGAGCTTTTCTGGTGCTAAAGCAGTAATAGAGCATTTGTAATGTGATTGATGTTTGAACTACAGTTGGAAACCCCTGCCCCTTCTCCTCTGAAGAAAATGAGAATCCACAAACGGCTTGGCCACATATAGCTTACTATTGATATGTATGCATACATGCCAACAGTCCCTATATGGTCGAGAGTCCCTATTTCCTAGCAAATGTCCCGCGTCCGGATGCATAGGAAGAAAGTCCCGATATTTACCCATAGAAAAAAAATGTATTCTGCACAGTAGAGATTGTGAAAACCACACGCTGTGCTCTTCGTGTGGCTGACGCTAACTTATACAAAGGTAAGAACGCTTCATTATGTCTATTTTTACTGTCATGATGGTCGGGTCGTGTCGTGTCGTGTCGTGTCGTGTTGAGATGGGGGGGTGGGGGGGGGTTAATACGTCTGGTTAATACCCCGGAGATGAGCGTCCTGCTGAACAGTTTCCAAATGTTGGCAAGTATGTGTATGCATATTTAAGTCAATAGATATGTATCTGTAAAATATGTATCTTAATAAGAACAATTTCAATTTGTTTATTAATAATCTGTGTACTTAATCATAATGCGTTACTTTAAATATGTGCAGTGCCAGAATATTTTAATGGAAAGTTTGAATTAAAAGAATTAGAAGGTAATTTTGCAATGTTTTTGTTTGTTTGTTTGTTTGTTTGTTTGTTTGTTTTGGGGCTGGGGGGGGGGGGGGGGTTGTAATGACAGCGCCATTTTATGTCATGGAAAATACATTTTCATTTTTTGCACAACGTATACCAAGTGGTAAGCCAACACCCGACCCGGAGGAGATAAGCCAATCGGACGTGCAACGGTTTCAGCCAATCACACGCGTTGGTTTCCAAAAGCTCAGCTGTGACGAACAAAGAAAGCTAACCCGGAAACTTGCAAACGGCGGAACAATGTAAGAAAACCTTTTTATTTTAAGAAACAGTTTTAAAAAACATGCAAAGGAAGCGCGATGAAATACACGCGGATAGTTTTCAAATACAGATATTTTTTAAGTACAGTGTATTTATTTTTGCCCAAGTTGTCACACTCAGAGCTTGTTAGTCGTGGGGCGCCCATGTAAACTAGAACGCTTTGTTTTTGTTTTGTAAAATGCATTATTCAGTTCAAGGGTCTTGCAAGGTGAAGTTCAGTTTTCGTTTTGTTTAGGTTAATCTACGATGTATAGCTAGTTTTACCGATGAGATACGGTTGAACATACCTATTTACCCAAGCTTCGAAGAAGCTACACGCATGGCAATGTGGGACTTGTAGTTGTTAACCAGCCTTGTTCACATTGAGAGCAGGCAACGTCTATTTGATTACAAACGTCAATTACCACAATGCCGCGCGGCAGTCTCCGTACGCCTTTAAACTACATTTCTGTTCAAATGTAATCTTTGCAATCGCCGTGTTTTTCATGTAGAATAGAACAATACGCAATGCTATATGTTACGTTTTTGAAAAATAAAGAATGCATTTTAATTAGTTTCTCAAACAAGTTTGAACACCCATATAAAATAAATATACAGAACAGCCATACTAGTAATAATCCTATGTCTGTAATATGTATCAACGAGCAAAATATATTCATACATGGTGTATAACCAAGGACAGTGGGTCACGGGCCTGTGTGAATACAGTCATGACGGAAAACTACTTGTTAAACAATATTTCATAATCCCATAAAACCGAATAATATATTCTAACTGTACCTGGAATATATGTGCAATGATATAATATAACTCCTACCCAAATATGTTTTCATGCACTCTTGAGATATGTAAATATGTGTGTGTGTGTGTGTGTACAGCTATGGCCAAAAGTCTAACGTTGCCTAAAATTGAGACATAGTTAATATATATATATATATATATATATAATCTTTTATTTAACATCATATAATCAAAGAAACTAGAAAATGATATTGCAGAAGTCAACCGGAAGCCATAACAGTAAGGCAAACTACATTTCAAACAATACCAGGTTGATCATTTTTAGCCTATTCGCTAAAGTGCAAGTTTTTGAAAATGACCCATTTTCATTGGTCCAATAGTTAAACTGAACGCAGTAGGGATTCAAGGAAATAAGAACATAAGAAAGTTTACAAACGAGAGGAGGCCATTCAGCCCATCTTGCTTGTTTGGTTGTTAGTAGCTTATTAATACCAGAATCTCATCAAGCAGCTTCTTGAAGGATCCCAGGGTGTCAGCTTCAACAACATTACTGGGGAGTTTGTTCCAGACCCTCGCAATTCTCTGTGTAAAAAAGTGCCTCCTATTCTCTGTTCTGAATGCCCCTTTATCTAATCTCCATTTGTGACCCCTGCTCCTTGTTTCGTTTTTCAGGTCAAAAAAGTCCCCTGGGTTGACATTGTCTATATCTTTTAGGATTTTGAATGCTTTTGACATATTTATAAAACCATAAACAAACTAACACACCGTCAAATACAATAACTAAATCATAATATACAAAAACAAAATAACACAGGGGCGGAAGGGGCGGAGGGGTACCCCGTTCCATAAATAAACAAACACACACATGTACAGGGCTCCTCGCCCTGTTACAGGGAGATGCTGAAATTGAAGAAGAAATCTATGAAAAAGACCTAGGAGTTTATGTTGACTCAGAAATGTCTTCATCTGGGGGGCTCCCGAGTGGCGCATCCAGTAAAAGCACTCGCTAGAGTGCAGGATGCGCTCTATAGCCTGGATGTCGCGAGTTCGAATCCAGGCTATTCCACAGCCGACCGTGGACGGGAGCTCCCAGGGGGCGGCGCTCAATTGGCCGAGCGTCGCCCGGGGGGAGGGAGGGCTAGGTCGGCCAGGGTGTCCTCGGCTCACCGCGCACCAGCGACCCCTGTAGTCTGGCCGGGCGCCTGCGGGCCTGCCTGTAAGATGCCCAGAGCTGCGTTGTCCTCCAACGCTGTAGCTCTGAGGCGGCTGCGCGGTGAGTCTGCAGAGTGTAAAGAAGCGGGCGGCTGACGGCACACGCTTCGGAGGACAGCGTGTGTTCATCTTCGCCCCTCCCGAGTCAGCGCAGGGGTGGTAGCGGTGAGCTGAGCCTAAAAATAATTGGGCATTTCAAATTGGGGAGAAAATAATAAAAACTAATTGGCAACGACTACATTTATAAAAAAAAAAAAAAAAGAAATGTCTTAATCTAGACAATGTGGGGAAGCTATAAAAAAGGCCAACAAGATGCTCGGCTATATTGTGAAAATAATTTAAATTAAGGGAAGTAATGTTAAAACTTTACAATGCATTAGTAAGACCTTACCTAGAATATTGTGTTCAGTTCTGGTCACTCTTGCTCTTATTGTATGACTTGTATTGTAACACTTGAATGTATTTGTATTTGCTTGCGATTGTAAGTCGCCCTGGATAAGGGCATCTGTAAGAAATAAATAATAATAATAATAATAATAATAATAATTTGTTGCAAAAAGGATATTGCTGCTCTAGAAAGAGTGCAAAGAAGAGCAACCAGAATTATCCCAGGTTTAAAAGGCATGTCGTATGCAGACAGGCTAAAAGAATTGAATCTATTCAGTCTTGAACAAAGAAGACTACACGGCGATCTGATTCAAGCATTCAAAATCCTAAAAGGTACTGACAATGTCAACCCAGGGGACATTTTCGACCTGAAAAAAGAATCAAGGACCAGGGGTCACAAATGGAGATTAGATAAAGGGGCATTCAGAACAGAAAATAGGAGGCACTTTTTTACTCAGAGAATTGTGAGGGTCTGGAACCAACTCCCCAGTAATGTTGTTGAAGCTGACACCCTGGGATCCTTCAAGAAGCTGCTTGATGAGATTCTCGGATCAAAAAGCTACTAACAACGAAACGAGCAAGATGGGCTGAATGGACTCCTCTCGTTTGTAAACTTTCTTATGTTATTAAGAATGAGCAAGGTTAGGGTTAGGTAAGAATGAGAAAGATTAGAGAAACACAGTGAAGTATGGTTATCCATTAACACACTTGAACAGTGTTACATTTTAACAGGAACACGTAGCTGGGACGCCTGTACAGCCATCCATGCATCATGCTTAGTGTCCCAGCACCCCCTGCAGTGTTACAGAAACACATGGCTTCTCTTTGCTGTATCCTGTGTTGTCCGTATCGCAGCAGTGTTACAGAAACACATGGCTTCTCTTTGCTGTATCCTGTGTTGTCCGTATCGCAGCAGTTCTTTTTTCCAACATATTCCCGATATTATTGCTATTTTATTATTCACTGTGAACAGGCTGGCTGTAGGCGTGACATCAGGCCAGAAAGGAACGCACAGACAGGCAGTACTGGCAGGTGAAACTGAGACGAAATGGCTGCGCTCAGTGTGTTTAATGAATTAAACAAATAAAAGATTTAAACAAAAATAGCACACGGCACTTGAGGCCAAAATTAATAGACAAACAAAACGGACTAACACTAAACAATGGACTAACAGACAAACAAACACGGTGAGTCAGAACAAACAAATATCGTGCTGTTCCTTCCAGCACGAAATAGCAATTGTATTATTTATTTTATTTATCCTTTTAATTAATTCTCCTCTCCACTCACCGAACACACAACCCAGAGTGAGTAAAACACGCATCTGTATATATGGTTGTGCCGGGATTCAGTTACTAATTAATTATTCACTTGAATCCCAGCACGTGAACTAATTTGTGCAATCCTGTGCACACATACTATTACATGCTTTATCTGCACGTGAAGTGATTATGCAATCCCTGTGCCTAAATACAACTGTATATTTTAAATCACTCGTGCTACACAGACCCATTTATATCCCATGCACCAATACCTATACACCAACATTAACACACCACACGCAACACAACACATAACACGCAAATGGGTGGTGCACACTGCTACATTCACACATCACAGGTAAATCAACACGGGAATTACTTTTTCCAGCTTTTACTCGTGAGCGTTCACCAGGAGGAAGAGGATGTTTCTTCTAAACATTGCAGTGCATCCAGTTCACACTCCCTCCTGCAACAATGCTGCCACTCTGATTGAAATGAGTGGCATGTTCTGGGAACAGGAAACCGGCACTGTCGCATGTGGGAGCGTGATCTGGATCTAGAGACCCATTTAGCTAAGAGTGATGAAGTGTGTTCCTTCATGACAGCCTGCTTGCTTGTTTCAAACAGAGTCCTTGAAGCAGGCTGGACAATGGAAGACATTGCAGAGCACGTCGTGGATCTGGGCTCAATAACGGTGATTGAGGATGCAGACCTGGAGTCTGTCCACACAGAAGAGGAGGAAGATGAGGAGGGGACTCTGCTGAGAATAATCATCCCTGATATGCAGGAGCCTCCCAGTCCTGAGTTCAATGCTGTGAAAGTCTCTCTGGAGAAAAGAGTCAAGCCAGAAAGAAGATATCCAACAGCTTCCACTGGCGCTGAGACACGTACGTAACCTATAGCAGGGCAGTTCCACTAATCAGGCAACCCCACAGACACAGTCATCCTAATTATTATTATTATTATTATTATTATTATTATTATTATTATTACATTTCTTAGCAGACACCCTTATCCAGGGCGACTTACAATTATTACAAGATATCACATTATTTTTACATACAATTACCCATTTATACAGCTGGGTTTTTACTGGAGCAATCTAGGTAAAGTACCTTGCTCAAGGGTACAACAGCAGTGTTCCCCCCCGGGATTGAACCTACGACCCTCCGCTCAGAAGTCCAGAGCCCTAACCACTACTCCACACTGCTTTAAAAAGGTTCTTTGTATACTATTTGGAACCCCTGAAATACGGTTTCTTGGAATAACTTTTTCAAGAGTGTAAGATTTTTAAAACTCACAAATATATTTGAGAATATTCCTGGAAGGTATTGGTAATAATCAGACACTTGATGCAAGTGTAGCCCATCAACCAACAAAACCTTTATTATTTAACTTCCAGTAAAGTACCAAACAAACAGTGTGAGTTGGGATTTGAACCGGGAATCACCTGGTATGAAGCCTTTGTCTTTAACCACCTTACCCAAGCTTCATCAAATACCTAGCTAAATCACCTTTTTAACTCTCAACTCTTGCTCTTATGTCATTCTTAGAGTCCATGACAATTCGTCCAATAATTACACTGTAGCTTACACACTAGCCGGCTACTTTTATTTAAAAATATTACGATTACTTTCGGGTATTATTATACCAATAAACACAAAAAAAGTGTATTCCTCTTATTATGAGATATTGTGGGAGTTATGTCATGTATCGAGGCTGTCTCCTTTAAGAAGAAAGGCATGCTGGGATATCATAAGACGAAAGGGAGAGGGGGATCTGAGGAAAGCCTTGTTTCCACGGCCGTAAAACAGGTGTTTCCACTGCTGGAAAAAACACAGAAACACGTTTCTGTTGGCCTGGGATGGTCAGGGCCGGTCAGCAACAGCCCCGGCCTGCAGAGGAAACGAGGCAGAAGGGAGTTTAGAGAGTTCAGACTGCAATACTTGGTAACAATAGGCACTGTAACATTTGTTCGTTTATCTTTGTTATGAAAAGTTATTTTATATATATATGGCATTTCACACACAAACAAATGCATTATTTTTTACTTTAAATTTAAAAAAAAATCTTGACAGTAACAGTGCACATGTCATGAAAATAACTGGTATTTGTGACATGTACCTTCAATTAAGATGTGTAAATGTGTATTGTTGCAGTCTCATAAATATAAGTTAGTTATATCCAAAATAACAACATTTTAATTATCTACTCTCTGTTCTCGTGAATGTCAGACTATGATATGTCCCAACCGCAGTTTGTGTTAGAAATGTCCATACATTTTTTTTTTTTTTTTAATAGTCTTTGTATTACTGGCTTGATGCTGTCTAGATCATTTTGAATGACCTTTGCTGCTGCAACAGTGTTTGCCGCTCCTCCTATTTTTGTGTCGTCTGCAAATTTAACAAGTTTGCTTACTGTATCAGAATCGAAATTATTAATGTAGATTAGGAATAGCAGAGAGCCTAATACTGATCCCTGTGGTACACCACTTTAAATGCATGTGCATACTTTAAGTGCAATCCCTGTGCCTAAATACAACTATATATTTTAAATCACTTGTGCTACACAGATCCATTTCTATCCCGTGCAGCAATATCTATACACCAACATTAACACACCACACGCAACATGTAACACAAAATAAATTTTTTGTGCACATTCCACACACATAAACAACTCTGATAATCGCTCATAGCTGTACCTGCATCACTGTGCCAGTGTCACATAAATTCCTAGATCTTTTTCATAGATTCCTTCTTCAATTTCATTGTCTCCCATATGATATTTATAATGCACATTTTTATTGCCTGCGTGCAGTACTTTACACTTTTCTCTATTAAATGTCATTTGCCATGTGTCTGCCCAGTTCTGAATGCTGTCTAGATTGTTGGACACCATGATATTTTATGAGCATTTCTCTCATCAAGACACATAATGTCTATCTGAATTCCAGTCCGAATAGCTTGACATACCATACCCAAGTAACAAGCTACTCCATGATTATACTAATGATTGCCCACATCCTTAAAGTGTCTGAAATGTACGTCCGAGACTGTGGAACTGCCCAGCAACAGCATTGTTATATGCCATTTTATAAGTCATGGGGTTGTATTTTAATCATCTATCAGCAGAACTAAATACAGCATACTGGGGGAGGGGGGACCACCACAGGGTTTAATATAACGGGGCGCTAGTGAATTAGCCCTCTTAGACACTTAGACACTCAAGTTTTAAAAATTAGTCCCTGGTAGTTTCACAAGCTATGGCCAAATCAACCAGTTTCTTGGAACGTACTCGGGTTTCAGTGATAGAAGCACGTGCATTAGGCACTAGACATTAATAGGTTAATTTTAAAAACATTTATGGATGTTAAATATGCTAATAGCCAACGCAAACTCTGAGCATTGGCATAGAGAACATGTAAGCAGTCTAGGGCCATGAGACTGGTCGTGCTGCATCATGCTCAATTCATTATTCGGTCTTCCATTTAGCTTCCTCCTATGCCTGCGCTTCATGTTCTACTGTCTAAGGGTGGGTTGCGCACATCGAGATCAAGATTCGACCCAATCTAGGATTGACTAATCCGGGATTGAATCCTGGATTCATTTCTGTTGCGCACGTCAAGATTGGTCACAGATCTGCGACTCCAAGATTGAGTCTAAAACTCACCCGTTAATCCTGGATTCATGGTGTCTGTGATGCTGGTTCATTACGTACATCGTCTCGTGAAGTGATACATTAGAGCATAACCATGGCTACAATAAGTAAAACTGTTGCGTTTTCTTTATTTGAGAAAAACTTGTTATCAAATTTAATTCTTGATAACAAAAATTACAAAGAAATTATAGAAAATAAAGACGGATAACGTAACTTTAGCACGGAAGGAGTCAACCTGGGCAAAGATCAGTGCAGAATTCAATTCCCACAGTGGAGTAAACTGTCGGGAACTGAAGCAGTTAAAACTATTACATAAAAATTTAAAGGCTAAAGCAAAAAAAGCCGTTTCCAGGGAGAAACGAGAGCATCACATGACTGGTAGTCTACCAAATCCATACGATGAAGATGCCTGTTTCAACAAGGAAGCTTCCACTGGGGTAGGCTTCGGACAGTTGTAGAAAACAAACAAAATAACATTTATTATATTCTGTATCAATAGCCTAGATTATACATTTACAACTAAATATTGTTATTTACCTTGATAGCAAGTCCATATGCTGATTAACTCATTTATGTTTGTGTTATTAATTAGAATAACCAATCAACTGAATTAACTAAAACATTGATTTATTTACAACACATTTTCTTAGTCGACGATCCAAGTCCATTTTCCAAGTCGACGATCTGCCAGATAGCCCAGCTCCTGACACCGCTGTCTGTACTGCTGCTAACTCAGCCACTAGCTCTCCTCTCGTAGAACAAGGCCCGCCCACTGTCACTTTACCGCCTGTAACAAAGCGAAAAAGAAAATCAGCTGACCCTGGCCCAGTTGAAATTCATCAGATATTTTATTCAGTAGGGTCAGATGGACCGCTAAAATTAAGGTTTAGGGATCTGCCACAACAACTTGAGGTCTGGCACGGGGGCAGATTTGTGTTTGTATTTTATTGAAACATCATTTTCATTCTATAATATGTAGTCATTTCTTTCTCTCTCTCCCCTTCTGTAGCGGAACAAGAACAAGAAGATGCACCCTGTCCATCTCCGAGCTGTGAGGTCAGTGTGGAAGAAGTGGACCTTGGCAAGGTGAAGGTAGAAGCAGGTGCCCCGGAGGAAGGAGAGCACCCAGCCGTGTCCTCTCAGAGCACAGCCCCCTCAGACCTGCTCCCCGATGGGAGCGCCTTCAGCAGCAGCATGCCGGCCGGCTCCAACGACCTTGTCGACTTCACAGCGATCAACAAGGCAGGGGGCCAGTTCCACTGCGTCCTGTGCGACCGCTACTTCACCAGAATGACCAGCCTCAAAGTGCATGAGAGGATCCACACTGGGGAGACGCCCTACGTGTGCAGCGAGTGCGGAAAGCGCTTCAAAGCCTCGGGGAAGCTGAAGATCCACCAGCGGCTGCACACCGGCGAAGCCCCATACCACTGCAGCGAGTGCGGGCAGAGCTTCAAGCAGTACGGGACCCTCAAAACACACCTGAGGACGCACACCGGGGAGACTCCCTACCAGTGCTCTGAGTGCGGGGACAGCTTCAGCCAGTTGTCCAACCTCAAGACCCACAAGCGCATTCACACGGGCGAGGCGCCATACTGCTGCCCGGACTGCGGGAGGGGTTTCAAGGACTCGGGGAAGCTCAAGATCCACAGGAGGCTGCACACGGGGGAGATGCCCTACAGCTGCAGCCACTGCGGGAAGAGCTTTCGTGAATCGGGCAACCTGAAGCGGCACCAGCGCAGCCACACGGGCGAGGCGCCCTACCGCTGCACCGTCTGCAGTAAGAGCTTCCGCAGGATGGAGACACTGCGGGAGCACCAGCGCATTCACACGGGTGAGACCCCGTTCGGCTGCACGCTCTGCGGGAAGCGCTTCACGCAGATGGGGAACCTGCGGACGCACCTGCGCATCCACAGCGGAGACACGCCATACCGCTGTGGTGACTGCGGCAAGAGCTTCAGCGACTCAGGGAACCTGAAGACGCACCGGCGCATTCACACGGGCGAGACACCCTTCCCCTGCACGGTCTGCGGCAAGAGCTTCACGCAGCGGGGCTCGCTGCGCACGCACCAGCGCATTCACAGTGGAGAGGCGCCCTTCCCCTGCACCATGTGTGATAAGCGCTTCAGGGACTCCGGGAACCTGAAGATTCACATCCGCACTCACACGGGGGAGGCACCCTACCCATGCACAGAGTGTGGGAAGAGCTTTAAGGACTCGGGCAATCTGAAAAGACACCAGCTGATTCACACCAGGGCTTTGGCTGCGGCTACCAAGTAAAATGCGCACCCACCCACGTGATGGATTTCCTTTTTTTTTTTTTTTTTTGTAAAATACGTATCAATGGTGGGATCGAATAAAAGGAAGGTTGTGGAATAAAGACAGTGGGGTCTCCCAACTCCCAGGTGTGTGGTTATCTCAATGTAACCATAGTTACTACAGTGCTGTATTGCTGTTATAAGTCAGGTAATTCACTATAGCTATTTCAGTGGACATGTTTGTTTAATTTTTTTTTTTTTTTTTTGGGTACAGTGTGTTATGTTCAAGGACCTGACAGTAATAACGGCTATTTTGGTTGGTTCTTGAACTTGGAACTCCTGAACTGTTACTTAAGTACACAGAATACCTGAGCAGCAGTATAACCTGCAGTTTGGAACTCTTTTATTTAATGGTGTTAATAAGCAATTGTAAATTATTCTCATTTTTAGGATGGTTAAAGAGTAAGTAGCGGGGTTCCACATCCCCACGTGTTGCTACAACTGTTTAAATAACATACCTGCAATTTTTATTTTCATTGTTAACATCCTGACAACTTTTTACACTTATAACTTTAAAGTCCGTTTCAAAGCGGTTTTCAAAACGTCTGCTCTAGTACTTTGATAGTGTCTGGATTGTTGTCCACATTGTCAAACAGCTAACACAGCAATAACAATCCATGATGTGGTACGGAACAGAAAAGCCAGAGCACTTATTATGTGTTTTTTTTTTTGTTTTTTTGTTGTTTTTTTGTAATTGCTCTTCCTGCAGCCTCTACTAGCTTCTTAATAGAACCAGCAACTAGCAGCAACTTTTTACATCTATCATTTTAAGATATCTGCAAGTCCCAAATTAAAGCATACAACTAAAACAAAGAACACACAAACACAGAAACCTTTTTCCAGTTTAATTCTATAGAACATGTTTAATCATTTGGACTGGCTGAGCTGGTTTCTACAAAGCTGGACTGGTTTGAATTACAGTCTCCACTAGAAAAGTTTGTACAGGTGTTATGCCACACCTTCAAAAAAAAAACTAAATCATTACATTTATGAACGAAGGAGTTGAAACATTTATTTGCTTTACTAGAAGTCTTTCTCAGCGGCTTCAGTGTAAATTCAATGGCAAACGTTTCCACTAGAAGTCTTTCTCGGTGTCTTCAGTGTAAATTCAATGGCAAGGTTTTTGCTGCTGAGGTAAGCCTTGATTGCTTCATCCACCTTTCCGAGGCTACCCCTAGAAATAAGTAGTTGATGCAATCCAGAGTTCTTCCTTTGTGCTGTAAAATCGACAGGAAAACACATCTGTGTTGTATCCCAGCAGGCTAAAGACTGATCAAGTCAACCTCTTGTTTTTTTAGACGTGTTTCAAAGTCTCTTCTGTTACAAAGTAGAACAAGAAAGCATTGTATGATTACTGTGGGGTGCTGCAGAGCAGTCTGCAATAGCACTGTAGATCTGCTAGCCTACTGTAGGAGTGGGTCAATAATATAATAATAACCTTTAATAATAAGATACTTCAGCACAATACAGTCTGCTTTCTGTGGTTCTTGCTGTGTGCTGAGTGAAATACTGTTCAGCTGAATGAATCTACTAAACTGATACCAATGAACTGACATCGAATCAAAAGACATGTAGGATGGGACGGCCACAAATGAAATGTTTGCTACGGAAGTAGTTCACCTTTAAATGAAGCTACCATAGGGGGTACATTTGCAGAAATGAAATTGCTTACAGTGATAATTTCATAAATCTCCCTGCCTTGTTCTTTTCATTACTGACTAGTTTTGAAAGAAGTTTTGACATGTGTGCATTTTGAAACAGAAATCTGGCACACTGGGTCAAAGTAGTTCTCAGTTTTCTTCCCTTGCCTTACAGAAAATTGATTACTGCGTCACTTCCTCTGTGATTTAACCCCTGCAGTGTTATCTGGGTCAATGCGACTTGCTGGCTACAAAGCATGTCAGTCATTCATCGAAGCAGCTGGTTGGTTACTTCGTTACTGACAGGAAAGAAGGCTGTGAAGGAGTTGGGACAATTTTACTCTGTGTCACCCACGAAGTGCAAGACAATCTGACAAATTGAGTTTTTCAAACAGGGATTTTTTTTAAAGCTGTACTATGATATGTTGTAAAAAAAAAAAAAAGAACTGTTCTCTTGAGCCATATGTAATTCATTATTATTTTAGCTGCACTTACTTTAAAGGTGAAACAACTTCCATAGTAAATATCATTATTAGCCATCATTTGTAGGTGAAACTCCCATCATCCCTTAGTCTAAAAATATAACAAGTGTAGTGGTACATATCCCCTACAGCCTCTCACATTCTGTCTTTGTGTTTTGGGGTGCTTCAATGGATGAAAAAGACCTGTAATATTCAACATCACAAAGATTCATACTAAATCAATAATCAATTAAACATGTTACCTATTAGATACAGGGGGCATCTGATTCTAATAAAATGGTACAGCAGTTATGGTACCCCATATATTCAGTGCAGTATTTGAAACTGAGGTGTAATGCCAGATTTTCAGCACTAGAGGCGCACATATCACAAAAATATTTTGGAGTCTAAAAAGTGCAATGGAGCCTCCAGTGATTACCATGGAATATTTATACTTGCTGTAATATCATATCATAGATTTATATATATATATATATATATATACATTGATTATCTTATAGGATGGAAGTGTGTGTATTCTACCAACTTGTAAGTATATAACCTTCCTCATACGAAAGCATAAAAGAGCTGTATTGATGTGTTACAAAAAACATTTTGTTTAGAAAGAGTTCATCATGAAGTAAAAACCTCCCTGGAAAGCACCATCCCAGCTGTTTTCCAGGATGCTCTTTATTACATTAGGATGTATAGAGAGATTTTTGCTCAGCTTGGATGTTTGTTTGTTTTTTGACCACTTTAAATATATTGGTTTCAGTAGCGATACAGAACACAAGGTGTACAATGCTCAATTTACTTTTGATCACAAATGTTTGCATTGTCAAATGTTTGCATTTTTCCAATTCACTTTATACATGCCAACTGGATTTTGCTTGTATCTCATGTAAAGCAGACATCCGTTAATTCGTGCAGATAGGGATCGAAGTGTGCCAGAATAAGTAGAAAACACAAATTAGTATGCATAACAATATAGCCCTGTGCTGACATTAGTTACATTACACACCTACCGGTATATCTGCTGTTCAGAGGCAGAGGAAGCTGGTTTAAAAATGCCACTCATCTTGCTTTGTCTATTTTTTGTCAAGCTATTGAAGCTACATTAATAAATGAGAAACAGAACAAACTTACTGACTTCAGAAATGTAAGGAGACCCACCCCTGCAACAGAGACAATGTGTATGTATTGAAACATCAAAACTGCTTCTTTCAGAAACATCAAAACTGCTTCTTTCATTACCACCTGTACATAAAACCCCAGAAAAGAACGTAGTCTGTTATTACTTAGTTATATACAGTATTTTACACAATAAAAAACATGTTAACCCTGTCCCAGCATCATGTTTTTTCTTTATTTCTAAAAGCCCAGGACCATCATAAAACATGTCCAGCAGTTAGAGGGCTACTTGAGCAGACAATCCTGCAGTGTTGTGTAATGTGATCTAGTAGAGCAGACAGACCTGCAGTGTTGTGTAATGTGATCTAGTAGAGCATCCACTCGAGCAGACAGTCCTTCAGTGTTGTGTAATGTGATCTAGTAGAGCATCCACTTGATCAGTGGCAGGGAACAATGCTGTACCTGAAGTTAAGTGGAGATCCAGGGTGAATGCAGTGTGTATCCAATCCCGTGTACTGAGGTTAGTGGAGCTCCAGGGTGAATGCAGTGTGTATCCAATCCTATTTACTGAGGTTAGTGGAGCTCCAGGGTGAATGTAATGTGTATCCAATCCTATGTACTGAGGTTAGTGGAGCTCCAGGGTGAATGCAATGTGTATCCAATCCCATGTACTGAGGTTAGTGGAATGCAGTGTGTATCCAATCCTATGTACTGAGGTTAGTGGAGCTCCAGGGTGAATGCAGTGTGTATCCAATCCCATGTACTGAGGTTAGTGGAATGCAGTGTGTATCCAATCCTATGTACTGAGGTTAGTGGAGCTCCAGGGTGAATGCAGTGTGTATCCAATCCCATGTACTGAGGTTAGTGGAATGCAGTGTGTATCCAATCCTATGTACTGAGGTTAGTGGAGCTCCAGGGTGAATGCAGTGTGTATCCAATTATATGTACTGAGGTTAGTGGAGCTCCAGGGTGAATGCAGTGTGTATCCAATTATATGTACTGAGGTTAGTGGAGCTCCAGGGTGAATGCAGTGTGTATCCAATTATATGTACTGAGGTTAGTGGAGCTCCAGGGTGAATGCAGTGTGTATCCAATTATATGTACTGAGGTTAGTGGAGCTCCAGGGTGAATGCAGTGTGTATCCAATCCCATGTACTGAGGTTAGTGGAATGCAGTGTGTATCCAATCCTATGTACTGAGGTTAGTGGAATGCAGTGTGTATCCAATCCTATGTACTGGGGTTAGTGGAGCTCCAGGGTGAATGCAGTGTGTATCCAATCCTATGTACTGAGGTTAGTGGAGCTCCAGGGTGAATGCAGTGTGTATCCAATCCCATGTACTGAGGTTAGTGGAATGCAGTGTGTATCCAATCCTATGTACTGAGGTTAGTGGAGCTCCAGGGTGAATGTAATGTGTATCCAATCCTATTTACTGAGGTTGAAAAAAAAAATCTAAACGCAAGCTGCATTCATGTAATTACTTTGAAGTTAACAAAATTATCATAACAATATAGTTAAAGAGAAGATTTAAATAACAGGTAGCTGGCAGGTTAAAATGCTCCAAAAAATGACAAACTAGCCTGTCCTGAAATGAGGACAATGGCACTTAATAGGTTAAACAATATCATTGTTTATATTCATTGCATCTCAATGCTAAACACATACTGAAGTCTGAAGTTATTTAAAGATGGGGCTCACATTATAAATTGATGCAAAGTAGGACAAACTACCTTAAAAAAACCAAAATTGAACAAGTGGGTCTACATAGAATTCCATAAACATAGACAAAATCCGAATGTGGCAAAAAAAAAGAAATTAATTGCTGCAAACAGTTAAATAATGCGTGCAACGTGTACATTATAAATATACAATAATAACCAAATCACATTAATCTGATTCTGCGTTTCACACATAAAGACTACAACGTCATCTACATTGCATGGTGTTATACGAAATACTTTCCATTAGTCTTTCTGTACTCTGCTTCTACAAAATAAAACAAAAACGTGGGGGCACGCATGCGTTCAGCTATGGACAAAGCGTCGATGTGTTACCACAGAAACGGCGTCACTCTTGAAACGGAACAAACCATTCCAGCATTTATAAATATATATATTATAATATTATAATTAAAAACAACGTGCAGTAACAATGAATAATAATTATTAGATAATAGAAACAAAAATCCGTAAACTGTTCTTTTCGAGTGATTCAATAAGGAACGTGGTGAGTGACGCCATCTCTATAGCGACCCTGGACCACTCCATCCTGTCAACAGAGGGTTGAAAGCATTTTTTCACAGCAAAACTACTGACATATATACCACTAGTATAACGTTTTATACGTGGTTATATTTTAAACTCTGTATATAGAGTATAAAGTTAACGTTTAAATGACAGCCTTACTTTGTTCTGTGTAATTTTGTAATGCTTTGATCTTACGGTCACCCTAAGTGTTTGTGAATCCAAACCCGTTTATCCTCACGCATGCGCGGTACTGCAGAATCAGTTGGTTGTGTTGTTGGAGCTGTGTTTGGGTAAGTCAGAATGTTAATTTTGTTTTTGTTGTTTTTTTCTTAAATAATATTCTTTAGATTTTTTTAAAATCTATTAGAATGTTTGTGTGCATTTTTCAAAACACAAAAAACTGTTTATTACGCTATGCTAAACGTATAGCACGACCAGGTGTGTAGATTTGGTAGTTCTACTTAGTTTATTTACAATGTGGAAGATTACGAGTCAAACCATTTGTATTTAATTGTTAGGGAGTAACTTTTGAAAATGGCAGTGCCGGTGTTACGTAGAATTCAGTGCCCCATGGAAATCAGTTTCCCCTGCTTATTCGTACTACATGCAATCAGGCGGTGTGGCACTTTTAGCACTTTCGCCAAGGTTTGTTTTGGACGAATCCCGAAGTGACCACTAGTGAGGGTTTATATACTCGCCCGATTATTTTCCAGACGAAACGCAGTACATTATTGGCAGGGGAAACTGATTTCCATGGGGGGGGGGGGGGGGGGGGAGACATCATCTTTTAGTTTAGTTTCGAACATGTTTAGTAGTAGGTTAGGCTTTACTGAACAAGAAAAAAATCAGCAATTGAATTATTGAAATGTATATTGTCATGTATTATTATTCCATTCCACAGCCAACCTGTGTGCCTGCCTAAGGGGGTCATGTCCCTGCATGTCCCATTCACAATAAATGAAGGGTAGTTTAGCTTGACAGTCTTTTAAGCTATTTAGAAAGTATATATTGTCAAACTGCTTTTCAGCTGTATTCAGGGGCATAAATCCCCCACTGCATAGCAGCTAGAGCCATGCTAGGTTTTATTATGAGTCAAACATAACTAGGGCTGTGCTTTTTTCAAAGAATAATACAGCCTTACTAATCAATGATGTCTTGATTTCAGAGTGCTAGTGACCCACCTTGGGGCAAGTTATTGACTACATGTGGCCACTGACTTGGCAAGGCAGAAGGGTTTTGTAGAAGAAAAAAAAAAGATTCTGTAGAAGATACAGATTTTGACAGAACAGCCTTCTCTTCAGAAATGCAGACGCTGGATTATTTATTTCATCTTGTCCTTCTGCTGATGTTGACAAGAAGCATTTTTTAAGGTGTACTCTTGCCTAAGCAGTGGTCCATACACTCTTTAAAGTGAACACCGGTGTCTACCAAGACACACACAGTGTTTGAAACGCTCTCTTTAGATTCGTGCATCTCAATTTTCTTTTTTTTTTACTTTATGAAAATCTGAATTCTTGTAACATTTTCATGGCTGCTTTCACAGATCTTGATCAGCACATGTCAAATCAACCAACATTTAGCAAAAATGTCCTCATGCTCCTAATAGATAGTGTCTGAGATATGGCAGGTCATAGTAGTGGTTGTGAAAACTCATACACACTGCAGTAAAGAACCTTTTGAAATACTTATCATAGGGCTACACAACTCCTATGTTATTTGATGTTTAGCCGTTGATTCCACACATCACACCATTAACTCTGTCATACATTTCACAGCTAAATTGCGAACCAGTGGTCAGTCAAAGAATTTTAAGAGGTCTTGAAACCAGCTGATGGATTATTATTCACTTTACTATTGTGTTTGTTTTTTCTCACATAGGAAACTCTGTCGGTACAACTAGATAAAAGGAAAGAACTCAGCATGCCTCTGTTTGGGAATGTGTTTAGCCCCAAGAAGACCCCACCACGGAAATCAGCGTCTCTGTCCAACCTGCATACAGTGAGTCTATAATACCAGAGATCATTATCTCTGTGTAACCTGCATACAGTGAGTCTGTAATACCAGAGATCAGCATCTCTGTGTAACCTGCATACAGTGAGTCTATAATACCAGAGATCAGCATCTCTGTGTAACCTGCATACAGTGAGTCTATAATACCAGAGATCAGCATCTCTGTGTAACCTGCATACAGTGAGTCTGTAATACCAGAGATCAGCATCTCTGTGTAACCTGCATACAGTGAGTCTATAATACCAGAGATCAGCATCTCTGTGTAACCTGCATACAGTGAGTCTATTATACCAGAGATCAGCATCTCTGTGTAACCTGCATACAGTGAGTCTATAATACCAGAGATCAGCATCTATGTGTAACCTGCATACAGTGAGTCTATAATACCAGAGATCAGCATCTCTGTGTAACCTGCATACAGTGAGTCTATTATACCAGAGATCAGCATCTCTGTGTAACCTGCATACAGTGAGTCTATAATACCAGAGATCAGCATCTCTGTGTAACCTGCATACAGTGAGTCTATAATACCAGAGATCAGCATCTCTGTGTAACCTGCATACAGTGAGTCTATAATACCAGAGATCAGCATCTCTGTGTAACCTGCATACAGTGAGTCTATTATACCAGAGATCAGCATCTCTGTGTAACCTGCATACAGTGAGTCTATTATACCAGAGATCAGCATCTCTGTGTAACCTGCATACAGTGAGTCTACAATACCAGAGATCAGCATCTCTGTGTAACCTGCATACAGTGAGTCTGTAATACCAGAGATCAGCATCTCTGTGTAACCTGCATACATAAGAAAGTTTACAAATGAGAGGAGGCCATTCTGCCCATCTTGCTTGTTTGGTTGTAGTAGCTTATTGATCCCAGAATCTCATCAAGCAGCTTCTTGAAGGATCCCAGGGTGTCAGCTTCAACAACATTACTGGGGAGTTGGTTCCAGATTCCCATGATTCTCTGTGTAAAAAAGTGCCTCCTGTTTTCTGATCTGAATGTCCCTCTATCTAATCTCCACCTGTGACCCCTGGTCCTTGTTTCTTTTTTCACAGTGAGTTTACAATACCAGAGAATAGCATCTCTGTAACCTGCATACAGTGTGTCTAGAATACCAGAGATCAGTATCTCTGTGTAACCTCTATACAGTGCATTTATAATATCAGAGATCATTATCTCTGTGTAACCTGCATACAGTGAGTCTATAATACCAGAGATCAGTATCTCTGTGTAACCTCTATACAGTGTATTTATAATATCAGAGATCATTATCTCTGTGTAACCTGCATACATTGAATCTATAATACCAGAGATCAGTATCTCTGTGTAACCTCTATACAGTGCATTTATAATACCAGAGAATAGAATCTCTCTGTAACCTGCATACAGTAAATCTTTGACAGAAGGTAAGGAGCTGCTCTTCAGTTCTTGTCGCCTGCTATAGACATAATGTAGGCAAGATCAATCAAAGTGTGTTTGTTACTTCACACTGGTTCCAGCTAAACTAAAGGACACTTGTTTGAAAAGTCTCAAATCACTAGATGGCGCTAGTTCACTAGACCTGGAGAGCAGCTCCTGAACTGTGCTTTAAATTCATTTTATTTTGACCTAGCACTACACAGGCTCCTGAACACATGTGTTGCTGTGACTATTTAGATACATTGTATGTAATGTAAAGAAAGTGCTATAGTTGTTGCCGCGCATGAGGATATTAAAAGATTGTGTATTTTGCTCTCTCTCTCTGTCTCAGCTGGACCGCTCCACTCGGGAGATGGAGATCGGGCTGGAATATGGCTCTCCTATGATGAATATCGGGGGGCAGAGCCTCAGGTTTGAAGATGGCCAGTGGCTTGCAGGTGAGGACAGGTTCTGGATGTCAGAGTATTGAACAGAAGGGTCATGTTTCTGTTTTCACACCAGGCTTAAATACAGTAACAAGAGCACCCTCAGGCTAGGCTAATGTTTGCCTTCACACCAAAAGGAAATGGGTGAACTAATCCTTATGAAGACAACAGTGATGCTTTTTGGTTTGTTGACGTGAATATGGAACCATTAGCATTGATATCGCACTGGCCCTCTGTGGCAGGATGGCTGGGTGGGTGACGTCACAGACCAGGAAATGCAGGCCACACACAAGAACTCTGGGGGGAGTCACCACATTATTAAATCAAATGCACTTTAAATAATAAACAATAAACAAATAATAAACAAAAACACACAAAACAAAAGGTGATGGTCAAAACAAATATATAAACATATAACCAAACAAGTATCGTGCTGGTCCTTCCGGTACAAGTAGCAATTGTTTACCTTTAATTTCTTCTCCTTCGCTCTCTCTCCTGTTCTTTCTCCCTTCAACCCTCTCCTCACTTTATATAATTACTCTTATATAAATGACCATCTCTAAATTAGTAGTTACTCTTTCATATACATGACCATCTCTAAATTAGTAATCACTCTTTTTTAATACAGGACCATCTCTAAATTAGTAATTACTTCATTCATTTGGAGATGTCCACATTATGCACGTGTTTTAAAGGGATGGTGATTTAATAATACTAATATATTTATTTTTATATAGCGCCTTTCATAGTGGACCACCATCACAAAGCGCTTTACAGAGGTAGGCTGTGAACTGTGCATTATATGCAGAGTCACTTACAATAGGACATTGATTTAACATCTCATCCGCAGGGTGGAGCACAAGGAGGTTAAGTGACTTGCTCAGGGTCACACAGTGAGTCAGTCAGTGGAGGAGGTGGGATTTGAATCGATGACCTTCTGGTTACGAGCCCTGGACTTTAACCACTGGACCACACACACTGCCAACCCCTTTCCACGCTGCCAAACAATAACAAACACAACCCAGTACCTTTAAATAACCACGGAACAATCAATTTAATTCATAACAATACACAAATAATACAGTGGCGGCCGTGCCCCGTCACACCCTCCCTACTGGTGTGCTGTAGATATATTGATGCTGTGCTTTTTCAGGATGTGGAGACTTTTCAAAAACTGTTGCTTTATGGTATTAAAACTGCTCTTTGGGTTACATGTTCTCATTCCTGTTGGATCTTTTGAAGTAAGTCTGACCTACAGCATGGAAGTCAGGGTGGAAGTAAGACCTCTATTGCATAGCAGTTTCACCCATTCCAGGTTTTACTGTGAGCTTGATTAGCCCAGGTGTATAGGTACAGGTAGAGTGTAAGCTCAGGTGTGTCTTATGAAGCTCCTAGTAAAACAAGGAATGGATCAAACTGCCATGCAATGGGAGTCCTATCTCCATCCCTGGGAAGTGATTAGCAACCAGGATGAAACAACATGTATTCTGTTGAGTTGTATTAAAATGTATGTCTGCATTAAAGTACTATAAACAAACACAGCAAAGAACCTGCAACATATACACTGCGTTGTTTTCTCCCTCTACTTGGGACTGTGCAGATGCTTATACCCTGTGTAGGAGTCAGTGGAACGTATTCACAAAGCATTTAATATGTAACTATGATGCTTTGGTGAGGTCTAAATGAAGTTTTATTTTAATTGTTTATTTGAAGCTTAGTAACATCAATGTTTATTTTTTTTTCTTTTAAAAAAAGAAAAAAACTGTGTTAACTTAGCACAGCGGTAAATATTTAAGAACATAAGAAAGGTTACAAACAAGAGGAGGCCATTCTGCCCATCTTGCTCGTTTGGTTGTTAGTAGCTTATTGATCCCAGAATCTCATCAAGCAGCTTCTTGAAGGATCCCAGGGTGTCAGCTTCAACAACATTACTGGGGAGTTGGTCCTAGACCCTCACAATTCTCTGTGTAAAAAGTGCCTCCTATTTTCTGTTCTGAATGCCCCTTTATCTAATCTCCATTTGTGACCCCTGGTCCTTGTTCCTTCTTTTTTAATTTTGTCATTATAGCCTAGTGTGAGTTAAGCTGAAGGAACACAAAGCCACTTTGTGGCTTGGAACTTGGTTTCAGGAGACTAGGTTTAAGGCCACTGCATGGCACACCAGGGGAGATGGTGTTTGAAAGAGCAACCTCAAACTAGCTCTCCTGTTCTGGAACAAGGTTTCAAGCCACTGTTCCTGAAAAAGTGGCTTTGCGTTCCCTCAGCTGTAGACAGAGGTTCAGTGTCTTGTTTCACTGTGTGCATTGACAGATATATCCATATGATTTGTTGTAGTCGGGAGGCAGTGTGTCTCAGAAGCAGGTTCAGTGTCTTGTTTCACTGTGCATTGACAGATATATCCATATGATTTGTTGTGGAGTCGGGGGGCAGTGTGTCTCAGAAGCAGGTTCAGTGTCTTGTTTCACTGTATATTGACAGATATATCCATATGATTTGTTGTAGAGTCAGGGGGCAGTGTGTCTCAGAAGGAGGTCCAGCGCTTGAAGAAGCGAAATGTGCAGCTGGAGGAGGAAAACAACCTGCTGAGACTCAAGATTGACATCCTTCTGGACATGGTGAGACACTGGAACTCAAAACCTTTCCTTTAAACAATGTGGGGCCCTTGTTAAGCAGGGGTCCAATCATCCCATAGCAGCCAGGGTGTAATTATTGATGCAGCACTGGGATCCATCTTCCCTTCAGCAGTACATTGATTGTTTAATTAAGTCTGATATTGACGAAGAAACCTTTCTTTGTGCCTGCTAAAGATTGTTTAATTACGTCTGATATTGACGAAGACGAAGAACCCTTTTTGTGTCTGCTAAAGCATAGTCTTAACAACTTAACTCTTTAAAGTGATCACAGATGTCTACAACAGCACACAACCGTACAAAATAAAGGTTTTAAAAAATGGCTTGAAACACGATTTATAAACATTTTTCAGGCTCTGACGTCTTATTTTTAGCTCATGAGAACAGCAGGGGTGTAGTATTTTCACATCTTGTATCATTGATTGATTTTGGGATATTCTTTTGTATTTTTTTTTTTTTTTTTGTATTTGTATTACATTTTTAAATAACATAGAAGCAATCTTACAATACAAACATATCCTCTATATACTGAGCATCAAAAGAAACTTATCACTTATATTTGAACATCAAAAGAAACTTATCACTTATATCTGGATAAAATTCACTAGATGTGATTGAAAAATGACAAACTCTGTTTTAGAGCAGGTGCAGTGACTTTTTATTGTGCTGATTAACAATTGACATCACAGAGATGCTGCAAAATGATCTGTTGATCTTGGGCAGGTGTTGTGACTCTTGGTCTCCCAGTTCGTGGCCTGTCATTGACAGTGTGTCTGGCTATACCGTCTCGCCAGGTTTGAAATTGCTGGCTGTGAGCACCCAAGATGGTGAGCCACAGTACGCTGCCCTAGTCCAGCCTCCAACATGCTGATTGCACGAAGGTGCTGCTCTCTTGACAGATGTGGCATATTGGTTTTTTTCTGTGATTTTCTTTATTGCTTTTATTCAAGCTTGCAATTCAACAGCTGAAATTACTCCATATCCAGTGTCCAATCAACTGTCTGACTAATTAGGTGATTAAGTGCATATGCTTCAGTCATAGTCACTCAAGCAGCGTGTCATGGTCAAGGATGAATGATCGAGTGATTAACAAGAAACCAAAAACATTATGTCAATGTCCATAATTTATATACCTTATTTTATTCTAAAATAAATGTGTTATAATAGTGATACGTTTCTTTTGATGCTCGGTATATAACTAACATTCATACATGTATAAATCTAAACCTGCAACCCATACCTACAGTAATAATTACATTATAGGAATACATAGCGAGTTTCTTTCACTGAAATAAACAATGCCCTTATTAAGTAGTTATTAGGTACCATAGTTAATGTAGTGTCTGAAACAGTGCTCTTTATAGCAGTCCTACAATCTTGTTGCCCATCAAGTTTCATCTATTTTTAGTTGATTCCAGATTATATTTTTTTATCAGCTTGTCTGACACTTCTACATAAAAAAATAAGTAAATAAATAAATCTGTTATTTATGAGGACTTCTTGAAATCTGAGCTCATTTGTTTTTTCTGATCAAACCAACGTAAACACTGGCTGCCTAGCCGAGTTTAAGTACTGGGAGAAACATGTGTTTTTCATGATGCAGCATTCTTTCAAAATGTAAACAATACAAGTACAATTTTACAGAAGAGCTGCACCTGATGATTTTTTTATTATAATAAAATAAACCGTTCTTTATCCCTCACTCTAAAATGACATACTGTGTATCCTCAAATTAACACTGCCCTCGAGTAAACACTGCACTCGGTTACAGATTTGTAATAGACCCTGCCCTTGAGTAAACGCCACATTCAACAAGAAGCACATGTTCATTTTACCCTGTGAAGATCTCCAGCAGTGGGTCGATTGCCCTTCTCATCTGTGAGCTCAGCAGCGTTCAGCTTCAAAACAAACCGTAGGATGACTACTTCTCCATGCTTCTCACGCTATGCGAGCACCTTGGCAACCGTATGTAAGTCGTAGAAGGTTCTCGAAAACCGTAAAACTTCCAATAAGCGCTGCCCTTGAATAAATGCTGCAGCTGTTTTAGGCAGTTTAAAATAAACACTGCAGTGTTAATTTGAAGATGTATGGTAAGATATTTTCTCTCGGGTTGCAGGTAGAATGCGTGGTTAGTGTTTTCCTCGAGTCGTCTTGTTTTCCCAAGGCGTGGAGCTGACTCCCTGCCTTGTCTTTCAGCTCTCGGAAACAACGGCAGAGTCCCACCTTATGGAGAAGGAGCTAGAGGAGATCAAGAACCACAACCGCAAGAGAAAGTGAGCGGGGAGACCAGGGGGCACAGCACACAACACCACAGAGCAGAGAAAGAGACACAACACAGACGTACTTTCAACAGGGCCTTACACTGGAGGGTGAGACACGCTGCTTCACACAGAAGATGTGCAACAAAAGATTTGTTTTGTGGTAATTTTATCCTCTCTCCGGTAATCAGGTTTATTTTTGGTCTTTGAATTGCTTCTGTAATGCCCAAGTATTTTTTCTAGACCCCATGTTCCAAACACACAATGTGAAATCTGTCCAGCAATATGTAATATATGTAATATACAAATCTTTGCTTTTGAGTCTGAATTGAAAACACAATATGGTACAGAGACAATGATAAAGTGTTGTATCATGCTTGATACACAACCAGTGCTAACAGAGAAAGTCAGAACACTTTGATGGGTTACCTGAAAGGGTATACAGATACCAATGTATTTTTTCAAAACGGGTACCATGTTCTGGATTGTCTGCCATGCCTATCTCTACTTTAAATAGATAGAATTGTACACATCCCGGCCTCTAGCAGGTATTGGGAAAGATGAAATGCAGCCCATTTGAGCTCACTTGGACCCGTACCAGTTTCGGCAATCTCCGTTGCAGAAACCTGTGTTTTGTTGGGATCAAATGAAAAACAAAATGCCCAACCCAGTTCTGCATCGGTTGTACATTAATCATATTGTGGGTACACCTCTGCACTTGCTTTTGTAAATATTTGAATTTGAGACTCCTGTTGTTTTTAAGGATAACAAAATGTTTCAGATTCAGATTGATGCAACAAAAGCTACAAGCCCAGCCGTTTTAACATGTTAACTTATACACAGAATATATATTTATATATATATATATATATATATATAATTTTTTTGTTTTGTTTTGTAATACTCAGATTTCTGGGTTATGTCAGTCATTTACGTCTTTGAAAAGCATGCCTAAAGTTTTTTAAACCATCCCCTTTATTAGTTTTGGTTCCCCTATCATTGTGCAGTTGAACTTTTTCATTTTCAACAGAGAAAAAATAATAGTATAGGACACTGGCATTTGACATCATTTTATGACACTAAAGAGACTTTTATATACTGTTGAATGTTTAATCTTCATAACTGTTGTACACAGAGCCCTGTTTAAGAGCCCTGCACTAGTGGTACTCATGGTACTTATGGCTCTTTTAGTCCAGTCTATTCCATGTGAGGACTGTTTTAACAAGGTACTAGACTAGAATGTCCCAGTTTATGGATTTGCTACTGTTTAGATCAACTTAATAGAACATTTTGCCCCTTTAATTGTGAAATTATGAAGGTGCAGCACTCATGTCCAGCATATTGTGAATTTTTAAAGTTTGATTGCTAGTCCTGTAAGTATGTAAAGGCCTACAATGAGTCTTTATTTGGTACTGTGCGGTGCTATTTACAATGTCAGTGTTGTACAGGTACTGTGCAGTGCTATTTACAGTGTCTGTGGTACTGTGCAGTGCTATTTACATGTCTATGTTGTACAGGTACTGTGCAGTGCTGTTTACATTCAGTCATTACATTATACAGTCAGAAATGTAGCTCTCTAATTATCTTGGTACGACATTGCATATATATATATATATATATATATATATATATATATATATATATATATATATATATATATAATATAATATAAAGCTGTAAATATAAAAGTATAAATCTATTAGAATATTCAAGGAAGACTTGGGTGGCACAGTAGCATATATCTTGAACTTTTTATGCCTTTACCTCTGGAGGTCTGGGTTTGAATCCTGCTGGTTGTAATCCAAGCTCCCATTGGACACTAGTCCTCATTGTAAAACAAACATGCCATATGTTAAGATTGTCAGTCTGTGTTAGAGAGAGGCCCTGGACTGAATGGCAGACAGAGGTGTCCTGGTCAGGGTTTAGGTGTGATCTCTCTCACTCTCTCACTCGCTCTGTCGCTCTTGCTTGCAGAGAAAGAGGAGAACCTCTCGTTTGTGTGCCTAACTGTACCAATGAGTTCCTCGCCTTTCACAAAACAAACAAGGGGAAAAAAGTCCCCTGGTACTGCTCCAAAGGGAATGTCACTTTTAACTTGTTTAACTTTGTTGTTTGATGTTTCAGCCTGTTTCCTTGTAAACTATTCATGGACACGTTTTTGTTAGCTGGCTCTGTTGGACTGTTTGGTTTTTTTGTATACCCCTTTGTAAATAAACAGATTAAACACATTTCTGTTTTCCCTTGTGGTCATTTTGCTTGGCTCTTCAATATGGGTACACAGTCCCGCTCTTATCCTGCTGACTCACATAGCACGCAACAGATGCAGATTTTTAACCTTTTAATAAAGAAGTTGCCCATCCAGCCCAGGGGTCCTGATTTTTTTTCACTGTGGACCTGCAAGATACATTTAATGTGGAGTGGAAAATGTGCCCACAATGAAAAACGCACCTTCTTTTTAGCCACAATGCAGAGCATTGCTATATCCCGACCAATCTTGTAGTGCACATTTTGATTTTTAGAGGAAATGATTATCAGGTTAATCTGCAGATCAGCGTGTTTGCTGGGTCAGCTGATCCCTGTTAGAAAGTTGGCACCCCATTCCCACTCACCTCTCAAACAATTACACTCTTTCTTTTATAGAAATGAGATTAAACAGTTTCATGCTCCTGGTTCATTTTCAATGCGTATTGTTAACCATTTGAACAGCAACTCTAACCAAGGCTTTAAAATCCAGTTACTTCCCTTAAGCACTAGTGATATTTTCACTGGTCACATTTTTTCTTGTGTTTTAAGATCTTTTTGTTCAGTCTTTTTGAAATCCAGCCTGGATAAGCCATCACTGGATTTGACACAGCAGGGATCAAGGATTGCAGCAGCCACCTATTTATGGGGGTAAAATTGGGATACCCTTGTATAGGTGGTTGATGAAATCCAGGGTGAGTCCTGTTAGATAAACTAAAATCCAGCTGTGGCTGATCCGGGTAGGGTAAAGGTTGATTCAGCACAAGTATTTTGTATTGTAAAGCAAGTTAAATGTTTAATTATCTAAAATGGAAGCACCCATCTGCTACTTTAGAAGAAAATAAATAATGTGGCAAAAAAACAAACAAGCATTGCATCTTTTACTGAGCGCTGTGGAAACAAGCATTGCATCTTTTACTGAGCGCTGTGGAAACAAGCATTGCATCTTTTACTGTGCACAGTGGAAACAAGCATTGCATCTTTTACTGTGCACAGTGGAAACAAGCATTGCATCTTTTACTGAGCGCTGTGGAAACAAGCATTGCATCTTTTACTGTGCACAGTGGAAACAAGCATTGCATCTTTTACTGAGCGCTGTGGAAACAAGCATTGCATCTTTTACTGAGCGCTGTGGAAACAAGCAGTGGTCGGCGATGTGATGCATTTTGGGCTAAAAAAAAAAAAAAAAAGTTATTTTATTTTGTTGTTTTTCTAAAGGTTAACTTTAATTTGGATTTTGACTGCAAACTACCTGGGTGTTAAGCTTTTGTTGTTTATGCTGTTATTGGTCTCTTACATATAGTGGCTTGATTCCAGAATCCATTTTTTAAAAATGATTATTATATTATGGAATCAAGTACGTGTACAGTGCATCTCATTTTTATGTTATTATAGCATAGGTGTTATTGAGCAACACCGTTTTGTTGTTCTTTGTTAGTAAGCTGTCCTGTTGTGTGTTTTATACAAGTCGTCAAAGGGTGTTCAATGCAGCTGAAAGTTTTGAAGGTCCCTTTTATAAAGTTCTGTGTTTTATAGTTAAAACCCCTCTGCTGTGTATTCTTATTTCTTACTTCTAGTTTAAATCATTTTTTTACTTTGAATACATTAGATACCTTTAGATGTTTCTTCTCTGTTACTGTTGATGTATTTATCTATGTGTCCCTATGTATGGTTGCTGCTAATACAGTCTAAGGACCCGTCGCTATTATGAGTAATTAGAGGTCGAGTATTCAAAACTTTTATTCTTGTTATATTCAAATATCTTATTCGAAATTCCCACCCCTGGTATTTATACAAGGGAGTGATAGGATAGGTGTGGCCCCGGATCTTGCTTTGCCTGAAAGGAGATAACCCTCCTCTGAGGAGACTGACAGCTGCTACAAGGAGGTACACTCCTCTGAGGAGACTGACAGCTGTCACAAGGAGATACCCTCCTCTGAGATGAGACTGACAGCTGTCACAAGGTTGGGTGATGGAAACATCGATCCCCCAGAGGAATATGCATGTGCAAAGGAGGCAGAGGAGGAAGTAAGAAACTCATCAACAGGATGGAAAGAGGTATGTCTCAGCTTTTAAACGGTTGCGGTAGACCAATGTGGGAAGGAGGCCTGTTGGCTCGTTCTAGAACAGCAGCAAGCATTGAAGGGGTTTAAACATCAGCCACCGATAGGAGTTATTTCTTTCATGTCTTTATAGATTGAAACATTCCCAATGTACAGTACAGTCTTTTCTGATTTCCTCCAGGATTTGTTTAGATGAACACTGTTTAAAGAACGAGAATATATTGCAGGTCCAACATACTCCCTACAGTTATTGTGTAGTCCTGTTGCTTCGATTATTGCCCCCCCGAAACTCAGTAGTTCTGCTGTACTTCAATTAAGAGTATTAAAAGATTGGTGCGTGGTTGGCAGGTTACTCCAAGGAGGGAAGTTACTTATTCAAATAATGAAATACCTGCCTGTCAGAAGTGAGTTAAAACTTTCCATGTAGGAGGAACAGCAGATACAGGCTTCAAGCTGTTCAGAGGTAGCAAGGGAATTAGAAAAACTAAAACCATGACGTGTAGCTCTGTCTGAAGAGCATAGGGACCAGGGGAGAGGAGCTGGGAGAGCTCTGAAGAGTATAGGGACCAGGTAGAGGAGCTGGGGCAGCTCTGTCTGACGAGTGTAGTGACCAGGAGAGAGGGGAGCTGGAGGACAACAGTTCTGAGGGAAAGCTGCCAGTCTTCACTGCCACCAAGATGAGGAAGGCAGTCTGGAGGAACAACTGATGTATATCTCACATTCTTTTAAACAGAAAACCTGAAGGCAAGCCAAAGTCTGGACTTGAGCAACCACCACCGGCTATTACAAGACTTTGAATCATTCAAACAGAAAATCTCGAGAGCGAACTTGGACTGGAGTCTGGTAAGAAATACCCTCAACAGATTTAAGAAACTCAGTCACGCTACATTTTAATACAGGCACTTTTTTTATTAATGGTTTAAAATGCTGTGACCTATTTATTATCATATTAACTTATGGTTGTCTTTAAATATGTTAAAAAAATTCCTGATCAAATTTAAAACCATTTCACTGATATATTAGAATCATTAAGTAATAACCAAGCAGATAACCTGGAAAAATGCTTTATTTAAGGAGTTTAATGTACCCATTGGCCACACGGCTACAGCATGCATCATTTTAAAGCTAACTTTCTCCAGATCAAGATTAACCCTGTTGTACTGTGCCATTGTGGTCCAGTTTTTTTTTAAAAATGGTTCAAGCAATATAACTACACATTGAAAACCATTAAAATCGTTGAAATTACAAAACAAGCTCTGAATTTACCCTGGATCACACCATTCTCACCAAAATTGGAAAGGTGGGTTGTTGAAACATGATAGTTTTGATTTGACACAATTGAATCACTTAGAGGCCTCCTCTATAAAAAAATATTGACCCCTTTCACCCCAAGAGAGGCAATTTTGACTATAGAATTTGCAACATATTTTAGTCTTGTAATAAAAACTGTTATACAAAATGCTTAATTCAATGTATACAACTAAATACACAGGTCTTCCTCATCATATTAAAGACAATCTGGGCATATCAGAGTCTCCTATTACCAGTAGTGCCCTTTAATGTTTTATGTATTTTTTCCATTTTGCTCCCCAACATTCCACTCTTCCAAAAGAAAGAATGTTCCACTGTACTTAATGTTGCATATTTCTAATACACAAACACATTGAAGAAGTATGAGCAACACAAAATATCTACAATGTTAAAACTTTATAACCTCATGTTTTATATCACCATTTTCTACTTTTTACAGAAACCTCATTTAAAACAATGTAGTAAGAAAATATTATATGATACATATTACCAAATTGTTACATGTTTGATTAATCTTGAGATTTGTATTTGTATGATATAGTTTATTAATCAAATGTATTGGTTCTAACACAGGGACATTTTTTAAGCCTTAATGTAGTGATATTTATATTTTATACCTTTAAGTCATTTGACTAATAAATGAGAAAATGTAATTGGAATTTAGTGTCAAAATGTATTTTTTCCTTGATTTCTTAATGATGATCACTCCCGATTTTCTTGCAGCAATACAAAACTACGGTACACAAAACATTGCTGTAATGCTTTATTTCTGAAAAGAGAGAATAAAACAACATTTATTTTTGCTAAATAGTTTATTGGATATATATTTTGGATATCTATTAATTGAGGGTCAGCCAAATTCTAATGTTAATGTTCATTTTCAGCAGTTTCATCATCAAGTTGATTAACTGCTATGGGATTACAGCACCCCTCCTCTCCTGGCATGGGCAAATGTCAATATGTAACTCTGGATAACAGTAATCGTAATTAATTTAAAGTGCTTGTTGTAACCGGCTACGGCATTTGGGATTAAATTCCAACATTTATATATAAAATAATTGAATAAAAATATTATGCTGTGCACACAGGTTCTTTTATTTTGTGTTTTCAATACAAGTCCTTCCCTTGTCACAAATACCAGAGAGGCAAAGTTGAAAATCAAGTCTTTTACTACAAAAAAAAGAAAAGCTGTAAACAGGAGGAGAAGTTCAGCAAATACATCGCTGGCAGCAACAACAAGTGGGACACAATCATGAAGTGGAACGAAATTTATTGGATATTTCAAACTTTTTTAACAAATAAAAAACTGAAAAATTGGGCGTGCAAAATTATTCAGCCCCCTTAAGTTAATACTTTGTAGCGCCACCTTTTGCTGAGATTACAGCTGTAAGTCGCTTGGGGTATGTCTCTATCAGTTTTGCACATCGAGAGACTGAAATTTTTGCCCATTCCTCCTTGCAAAACAGCTCGAGCTCAGTGAGGTTGGATGGAGAGCATTTGTGAACAGCAGTTTTCAGTTCTTTCCACAGATTCTCGATTGGATTCAGGTCTGGACTCTGACTTGGCCATTCTAACACCTGGATATGTTTATTTGTGAACCATTCCATTGTAGATTTTGCTTTATGTTTTGGATCATTGTCTTGTTGGAAGACAAATCTCCGTCCCAGTCTCAGGTCTTTTGCAGACTCCATCAGGTTTTCTTCCAGAATGGTCCTGTATTTGGCTCCATCCATCTTCCCATCAATTTTAACCATCTTCCCTGTCCCTGCTGAAGAAAAGCAGGCCCAAACCATGATGCTGCCACCACCATGTTTGACAGTGGGGATGGTGTGTTCAGGGTGATGAGCTGTGTTGCTTTTACGCCAAACATAACGTTTTGCATTGTTGCCAAAAAGTTCGATTTTGGTTTCATCTGACCAGAGCACCTTCTTCCACATGTTTGGTGTGTCTCCCAGGTGGCTTGTGGCAAACTGTAAACGACACTTTTTATGGATATCTTTAAGAAATGGCTTTCTTCTTGCCACTCTTCCATAAAGGCCAGGTTTGTGCAGTATACGACTGATTGTTGTCCTATGGACAGAGTCTCCCACCTCAGCTGTAGATCTCTGCAGTTCATCCAGAGTGATCATGGGCCTCTTGGCTGCATCTCTGATCAGTCTTCTCCTTGTATGAGCTGAAAGTTTAGAGGGACGGCCAGGTCTTGGTAGATTTGCAGTGGTCTGATACTCCTTCCATTTCAATATTATCGCTTGCACAGTGCTCCTTGGGATGTTTAAAGCTTGGGAAATCTTTTTGTATCCAAATCCGGCTTTAAACTTCTCCACAACAGTATCTCGGACCTGCCTGGTGTGTTCCTTGTTCTTCATGATGCTCTCTGCGCTTTAAACGGACCTCTTGAGACTATCACAGTGCAGGTGCATTTATACGGAGACTTGATTACACACAGGTGGATTCTATTTATCATCATTAGTCATTTAGGTCAACATTGGATCATTCAGAGATCCTCACTGAACTTCTGGAGAGAGTTTGCTGCACTGAAAGTAAAGGGGCTGAATAATTTTGCACGCCCAATTTTTCAGTTTTTTATTTGTTAAAAAAGTTTGAAATATCCAATAAATTTCGTTCCACTTCATGATTGTGTCCCACTTGTTGTTGATTCTTCACAAAAAATTACAGTTTCATATCTTTATGTTTGAAGCCTGAAATGTGGCAAAAGGTCGCAAAGTTCAAGGGGGCCGAATACTTTCGCAAGGCACTGTATATTAATAAGTACATCTAGGGCCTGTTTCACAAACGTGGTGTTCTCCGGCTAACTTCCAGGTTTAGATTTGAAATTCAGGCTTATTCGGTTTCACAAAACAAGATAATAATAACTCAGGCTTAACCATGGTAACATATCATGCTTAAATAAACCTGCTTCGGTGCAGGATAACAAAGAATAATCCTGACTTTTAAATCTAGAAGAAAAAAAACAACAGTAAAATGGCAGCACCTTTCCTATCGGGAGCTGTAGATGTTGGCAAGTCCCGCTGAAATATACCGATTTCTAACCTGTATGAGCAATATCGTTTTTCAGGAAATGGCATATTATATCTGGCGGGTCTCTCTTTCTCACACACACGACAGGTGTGGAAATTAATTATTATTATTTTTTTTTTAAATCACAGGGATATATTGACAGATTGCATAGGCCTAACTACATTCAGTCAAAATTATTCATAGTGCTTGAGGTGTAAATCAGTCTACTTACGCGTTGACTGCATCGGCTGTTGTTTGCAGGCTGCTTCCATGGCTGTACTGGCAATGGTGGTGTTTTTTTTTGGTTGTTTTTTTTTTTTTTTAATGGAAACATCTTTTACTTGATCATATGTCGTTATTAAAATGTGTTGCACGGTGGCAGTGAAGAAAGTCGCTCTTCTTAACTCCTCCATTTTTTAGATGATCATTTAATAAAGATTACCATGGCAACACACTCGACGCCGCAATAGAATGCCTGTTAATGGTAGGTTCCAAGCGCATTGACAGAAAGTTAGCCTGGCTTGAGTTATCTAGGATGTCTGTGCCGTGGTTAACATTTTAATTATGGTGCCTCCATGCTTATTAAAAAGCACCAAATAACAAAACAGAGCAAATGTAATAGTATAATGCATCAGCAACAACATCATGCCTTGGAGTGTTTCAGCGCTCGTTATTACAGTGACAGCGTTGGAGTGCTGAGAATGGAGTGTTTCAGTGCTCATTATTACAGTGACAGTGCAGCAGAGACGAGAATGGAGTGTTACAGTGCTCTATATTACAATGACAGCGCTGGAGTGTTGAGAATGGAGTGTTTCGGCTCGTTATTACAATGACAGCGTTGGAGTGCTGAGAATGGAGTTCAGCTCTTTATTACAATGACAATGTTGGAGTGCTGAGAATGGAGTGTTTCAGCTCTTTATTACAATGACAATGTTGGAGTGCTGAGAATGGAGTGTTTCAGCTCGTTATTACAATGACAATGTTGGAGTGCTGAGAATGGAGTGTTTCAGCTCGTTATTACAATGACAATGTTGGAGTGCTGAGGATGGAGTGTTACAGTGCTCTATATTACAGTGACAGCGCTGGAGTGTTGAGAATGGAGTGTTTCGGCTCGTTATTACAATGACAGCGTTGGAGTGCTGAGAATGGAGTGTTTCAGCTCTTTATTACAATGACAATGTTGGAGTGCTGAGAATGGAGTGTTTCAGCTCTTTATTACAATGACAATGTTGGAGTGCTGAGAATGGAGTGTTTCAGCTCGTTATTACAATGACAATGTTGGAGTGCTGAGAATGGAGTGTTTCAGCTCTTTATTACAATGACAATGTTGGAGTGCTGAGAATGGAGTGTTTCAGCTCATTATTACAATGACAATGTTGGAGTGCTGAGGATGGAGTGTTACAGTGCTCTATATTACAGTGACAGCGCTGGAGTGTTGAGAATGGAGTGTTTCAGCGCTCGTTATTACAGTGACAGCGTTGGAGTGCTGAGAATGGAGTGTTTCAGTGCTCATTATTACAGTGACAGTGCAGCAGAGACGAGAATGGAGTGTTACAGTGCTCTATATTACAATGACAGCGCTGGAGTGTTGAGAATGGAGTGTTTCGGCTCGTTATTACAATGACAGCGTTGGAGTGCTGAGAATGGAGTGTTTCAGCTCTTTATTACAATGACAATGTTGGAGTGCTGAGAATGGAGTGTTTCAGCTCTTTATTACAATGACAATGTTGGAGTGCTGAGAATGGAGTGTTTCAGCTCTTTATTACAATGACAATGTTGGAGTGCTGAGAATGGAGTGTTTCAGCTCTTTATTACAATGACAATGTTGGAGTGCTGAGAATGGAGTGTTTCAGCTCGTTATTACAATAACAATGTTGGAGTGCTGAGGATGGAGTGTTACAGTGCTCTATATTACAGTGACAGCGCTGGAGTGTTGAGAATGGAGTGTTTCAGCTCGTTATTACAATGACAGCGTTGGAGTGCTGAGAATGGAGTGTTTCAGTGCTCATTATTACAGTGACAGTGCAGCAGAGACGAGAATGGAGTGTTTCAGTGCTCGTTATTACAGTGACAGAGCTGGAGCTGAGAATAGAGTGTTTCAGTGCTCGTTATTACAGTGACAGTGCTGGAGCTGAGAATGGAGCGTTTCAGTGCTCGTTATTACAGTGACAGCGTTGGAGTGCTGAGAATGGAGTGTTTCAGTGCTCATTATTACAGTGACAGTGCAGCAGAGACGAGAATGGAGTGTTTCAGTGCTCGTTATTACAGTGACAGAGCTGGAGCTGAGAATAGAGTGTTTCAGTGCTCGTTATTACAGTGACAGTGCTGGAGCTGAGAATGGAGCGTTTCAGTGCTCGTTATTACAGTGACAGCGTTGGAGAGCTGAGTATGTGTTTCAGTGCTCATTATTATAGTAATAGCTGCAGAGCTGTGAATGCAGTGTTTTCTGATCATTGCTAAGGTCACTCTTCTGCATTCTCCCGGTAGAATTGCTTTTGTGTTGTCAGCCCTAATTACGTAGGTCCAAATCCCAGCCTCATTATAAATTCTAAAGGAATAATCCTCAACCTGCCCCTGTAATCCGCTGGTATTAATTCCTATTCAGCCTTTATTTGGCTGATAAAGTTCTTTGTGCCGACGTGTGCAACAGCACAGAACACAGTGCAGTGCTGGAGCTGCTCCAGCTACCCTCCAGTACAACGTGTCTGTCTCTATTATAATTCCTGGGAGAACTTTTTTGCTCTTGCTAATATGTCTTATCTTAAAGTGATTGTAGCTGACAAAATCATTCCCTAATTCTTACCCATTGTGCATGTCAATTTGCCACATGGGTCTCAAATGTGCAGTTTTGAAAGAAACACATGTTTTTATTTTATAGCATGTTATTAACATGTTAGGTTAATCTGTTCTATTGCACTTCCTAGATCATTTCACTTCAGCAGTGTCTTCTGGGTAAAGCAGTAAGTGGCTCAGAGCATGCCAGTCAATATTGGGAGCAGCTGGATGGTTAATGACCATAAAAAGCATCTGAAGTGGTGGGGGCATTGCTATTGCTAATACGGATTTTAAAACTTTGGTTAGCACTACTTTAAAGGGGTTATAGCAAATGAAAGAATCCCATTACTTGACATTCGTTATTTAGATCTCAAATGTCCAGTTTTAAAGAAACGGAGTGTTCAGAGTGTTCTAGTCTCTTCACTATCGCTAGTCTGTGGTAGAAGCAGGTTCTGTCAAAATGCAGTTAAACTGAATTGTTTAAACACAGCGCATGTTAAAGAGTGCAGACACACTGGGACTGTGTGCAATGTGCTCTTTCTTTATTCCTGTTAGTAATATAGGTCTACAGATTAGTTTTTTCAGCTCTAAGAAGTCCCTGTTCATCAGAGTGGCTCTTTTAACCAGACAGTCGGACAGTTCTGGTATGCAAGTATCACTGAAATGAGTTCTGCTCTCCCTCCCTCTCTTGGGAGGATTGTGTTGTCTGCTGGCCGGGGCCTCAGCCACCTCATAAACAATAGCCCTCTATTACGCTGGACTGAAGTGCCGTGCCCAAACCAAGGCTTTAGCTCCTGTTAAAACTCATATACTCTATGAAGGTTTTTTAGTGTTTAATGGATTCCTCCCTGAATAGAGGTTATTAAAAAGAATTAATGAATGCTTAGCCAGTTCAGTTGTACAGGCAAGCACATTCTTAGCACACGTACCCCTCTGTGGTATCATTTTAAATATTTTTAAAAACCCCAAAAGTAATGACTAAAGCTAAGATTGACAATTTTAGAAAAGCAAACTATGAAGGTATGAAACAGAGACTAACAGAAGTAGATTGGAGTAAAATGGAGAAAACATCCACAGAAAAAGGATGGCTGTTTTTTAAAAATGTAGTACTGGAGGCGCAAAACAATTCCATCCCAAAAGTAGACAAATATAAATCTAAAACAAAATGGCCAAAATGGTTTAATAGATCAATTAAAAAAAAATATTCAGCGAAAAAAGGCACTTTACAGAGCGTTTAAAAGGGACCAAAAAACAAAGTACACAGAAAGAGTACTTGGAACTGCAAACACAAGTCAAAAAAGAAGTTAGAAAGGCCAAGAGGGAGATAGAAATCAATATTGCTAAGGGGGCTAAAACCAATTCCAAAATATTTTTCCACTATTATAACAGCAAGAGAACATTCAAAGAGGAGGTTAAATGTCTAAGAGACACAAATGGCAAAATCATAGATGAAGAAAAAAAATAGCAAATATATTAAATGATTACTTTTCACAGGTTTTTACAAAGGACGACACAGACAACATGCCCCACATGTCGACCTGTTCCTATCCAATTTTAAATAACTTTAGCATAACAGAGGCAGAAGTGTTAAAGGGACTAGGAGCTCTTAAAATAAACAAATCCCCTGGGCCGGATGAGATCCTCCCAATAGTACTCAAAGAAATGAAAGAAGTTATTTACAAACCGCTAACCAAGATAGAGTTGATCTAGACAGCATTCAGAACTGGGCAGACACATGGCAAATTACATTTAATAGAGAAAAGTGTAAAGTACTGCACGCAGGCAATAAAAATGTGCATTATAAATATCATATGGGAGATACTGAAATTGAAGAAGGGAACTATGAAAAAAACCTAGGAGTTTAGTTGACTCAGAAATGTCTTCATCTAAGCAATGTGGGGAAACTATAAAAAAAAGCCAACAAGATGCTCGGATATATTGTGAGAAGTGTTGAATTTAAATCAAGGGAAGTAATGTTAAAACTTTACAATGCATCAGTAAGACCTCACCTAGAATATTGTGTTCAGTTCTGGTCACCTCATTACAAAAAGGATATTGCTGCTCTAGAAAGAGTGCAAAGAAGAGCAACCAGAATTATCCCGGGTTTAAAAGGCATGTCGTATGCAGACAGGCTAAAAGAATTGAATCTATTCAGTCTTGAACAAAGAAGACTACGCGGCGATCTGATTCAAACATTAAAAATCCTAAAAGGTATAGACAATGTCGACCCAGGTGACTTTTTTGACCTGAACAAAAGAAAAATGTATTTATTTATTTATTTCTTAGCAGACGCCCTTATCCAGGGCGACTTACAATTGTTACAAGATATCACATTATTTTTTACATACAATTACCCATTTATACAGTTGGGTTTTTACTGAAGCAATCTCGGTAAAGTACCTTGCTCAAGGGTACAGCAGCAGTGTCCCCCACCTGGGATTGAACCCACGACCCTCCGGTCAAGAGTCCAGAGCCCTAACCACTACTCCACACTGCTGCAAAAAAAAGGACCAGGGGTCACAAATGGAGATTAGATAAAGGGGCATTCCAACTCCCCAGTAATGATGTTGAAGCTGACACCCTGGGATCCTTCAAAAAGCTGCTTGATGAGATTCTGGGATCAATACGCTACTAACAACCAAACGAGCAAGATGGGCTGAATGGCCTCTTCTCGTTTGTAAACTTTCTTATGTTCTTAGTGTTGTGGGAGGATGTTATCCCGTAATAAAAACAAAGGTGTGCTCTGTTTTATATAAGGGATGTACTGAGCAGGCATTGGTAATTGTAAATGAATAATAGAAAAGCCTGGAGTAAACAAATTAGGTACCATACTAATAGATTTTTTAACTGAAAAAAAACACTTCATTTATAAAATCCTGTCCTTGGGACAATTAATGAATCTTGTGCATGTGGAAGAAGTTAGACAACAAGCAGTGGAAGGGTTGAAGAGCATAGACAGCAGCGCTCTACCAGGCAAAACTAAAACACTGGTGCTTTCAGTTTGGTCTACTGCCGAGGTTGCTGTGGCCACTGACTGTGTACGAGGATTCTTTGACAACAGTAGAGAAGCTGGAAACTTTAATCAGTTCATACATCAGGAAATGGTTGGGAGTTCCACGCTGCCTCAGCAGAGTGGGACTTTATGGTAAAGGAATACTGCAGCTACCAGTCTCTGCTCTAACCGAGGAGTTTAAGTGCGCCAAGGTCAGACTGGAAATGACATTAGTAGAGTCATGCGACAAATGCGTAAGGGAGGCAGCACCTGTGTTGAAAACTGGAAGAAAGTGGGCGGCAAGAAAGCTGTGGAGGATGTAATGGCTGCCCTTCGAATTGGTGATGTCATGGGGCAAGTTCAGCATGGAAGAGGGGGTCTTGGTCTCAGTTCAGCTCCTACTACATGGCACAATGTAGCCCCAGCTCAAAGGAGGAAGCTGGTAGTCAACGAGGTGCAAAAGCAGGAGGAGAGGATGAGGTGTATAAAGGCCATTTCCCAGGCCAAACAGGGAGAATGGATGAGATGGGAGAGTGTGGAACAACGCAAGATTGGCTGGCAAGACCTATGGTCAATGGAACAGAGCAGGATCAGTTTCCTCATCAGGTCAACATATGATGTTCTCCCATCACCACAGAACCTAAACCTCTGGGTAGGACAGGATCCCTCATGTCCTTTGTGTTCATCACCTGCAACATTAAGGCACATTTTGACAGGATGTAAGGTGGCTCTTAGCCAAGGATGGTTTACTTGGCGCCATGACCAGGTGCTGCGATGTTTGGCCTTAGCATTGGAAGACAAGCGTAACATGACCAATAAGTTGCCACCTGTTCCATCAAAACATAACACACAAAAGACAACATTCCTCTGCCCAGGAGAGCAACCACTAAAAAAAGGTGTTAAATCCAATCCTCGCCCAGGACAATTGGAAGCTGCTAGAGACTGGAAAATGCTGGCAGATGTTGGTCAATGGCTTATTTTTTGACCTGAGATTGCCACCACTAACCTTTGACCAGATATTGTCTTGTGGTCTGGATCAGCACGCCTTGCTCACCTGGTAGAGTTAACAGTGCCATGGGAGGATGCTGTAGATGAGGCGTATGAGAGGAAGAAACTCAACTAGCCACTGAAACGGAACAGCGAGGATGGAGAGTCCGGGTTTACCCAGTGGAGGTGGGTTGTCGAGGATTTGTGGCACACTTCTACAACCCGGTTTCTCAGAGACATCGGATTCAGTAGCCAAGAGTTGCGTCGCACAGTGAAGAACTTATCTGAAGCAGCAGAGAGGAGCAGCAACTGGCTGTGGTTGAGACGGAAAGATTCTGGCTGGGGATCTCAAGCACAATAGAAAGAAAGAAACGCTGATGTACAGGTAAGTAAGCTGGGCTGAGTTGAGTGGGGGACAGAGGGGGGTGATGCTGGGACGCCAGAATCACCGTTGAGCCCTCTTGAGGTGTCGTGGGCTAGTCTACGAAACACTCAAGATGGAAGGTGCCTACTTGAAGACCCCAGAGATGTACCCTACTTAGCTCAATCCAGACGGTTGTCATGCTGATGCGCTGGGGAGGCCGCACTGTGGTTGATCTCTGGAGCCAGCATCGCAGCCGTTGTGTGTGCTGATGCGCCAGGGAGGCAAAATAAGCTGATCCCTGGAGCCAGCATTACACTTCAGCCATTAACACCAGACAGAAGGATATCTACATCACCATATGGAAGCAAGCGCAAATGGATGGAGACACATATGGATCACATTAATTTACTGTAAAGCTACATCTTAGTTGGTGCTTATCTTGGCGAGAGCCGAGTTCAAATCAGCATGAAGTTTTAACATCTACTCTTGTGTAATGGAAATCTTGTTATATAATATTTTGGCACTCCTTTCCACTAAAAATATAGTGAATGAAACTTGCAAGGATCCTGTTTGTGCTATAGAGGGGTCACAATAGAAACTTCAACACATAGAAAGGGATACCAGTTAGTAAGATGTTAGGAAATGTCCTTTATAGGGGGGTGGGGTAGTTAACCAGAGATTAAATAGAAATCAGACAATTTTAGCAAGTTAGCAAGAAGATTGCATCTAATAAAAGAAGATTGTATCTAAAAAAGAAGATTGTATCTAATAAAAGTCTGCTTCCTCTATCATCCAAACAGGTTGTAACAAATGTGCTGGAAAATGACATGGCGGAGAGCGGAGGCTTCTGGGTTGCAGGAGTGGGCGGGGGGGTCATACTGAAATGACAGTTTAACGAGTGCCTGTCTGTGTTCCAGGGTGCGTAGGGAATGGGGTTTCATGACGAGAGGGTCCTGGTGAAGCCCCCCGATGGTGGCTGGGGCTGGATGGTGCTGCTCAGCTGCTTCGTCATCACTGGGTTCTCCTACGCCTTCCCCAAGGCCGTCAGCGTCTACTTCAAGGAGCTGATGAAAGACTTCCAAGTGGGCTACAGCGACACTGCCTGGATCTCCTCCATCATGCTGGCGATGCTCTACGGGACGGGTAGGGGAGTGTGTTTAACATGCAGCGCCCCGGCCATTTTATTATACATCACGAGAAATCAACCAGTCACAGCTCAGGATTTGTCAAAATAATTCCAGTGCGTCTTATCTTGTGAGCAGATCCTGTGCTTAGAATATATGGCCCAAAGCTTAAAAAAAAACAAAAAAAACTTTTTATGCAGTTTTTATGTAGTAAAATATTCATTTTAATTTATAGTGAGTTAACGCCTCGTGTGTAGGGTGTCTCGTATCATATATCATATTTACTTCTGTTCACGGTTCTCTTGCCTAAAGCCTTCTGTTCAAATTACTGGTCCATAGTCACTAACATTAATGACTGTTATGTAATAGTCACAGATTTCCTTGTAGGTTTAACCTCTTCCCGTTGGCAGGTCCAGTCTCCAGTATACTGGTGAACAAGTTTGGCTGTCGTCCTGTCATGCTGATTGGAGGTTTGCTGGCTTCAGCAGGGATGGTCCTCGCCTCTTTCACCACAAACATACTAGAACTCTACCTGACTGCTGGAGTGGTGACTGGTAAGGAGAGGTCGGGTCTAGTCTATAAGGTGATCTTTAGCAACTGGTCCATCATGACAGCATCCTGAAGTATCTCCACTACCCTGAAGAGCCAAATAAGAAGTAGTAAGAAAACATCCAAAAAGGAGAGGAGGTCAGTCAGCCCATCAACACTTCTGGATCAATCCCAGAACCCCATCCAGTCTGTTCTTGAAGGCTCCCAAGAAACTAGTAACAACCTGGCTTGACTACCCATTCCAAACACCCACCACCCTATGTGTGAACAAACGCCTCTTACCCTCTGTCTTAAATGTGATTCCACTCAGCCTGGTCCTGGTCTCTCTGCTCAATTTGAAAAACGGACTGGGCTTGACTTGGTTCATGTCTTTTATAAGATTTTATTTTATTTTTTTATCCCCCTAACCCTTCTAGTTTCTAGACTAAATTGTTTAACGTTTCATCAACCTATCACATGTAGCACCAGAAAACCTTAAGAAAAAAACATGCAGCCCTTTATAACAGCTAACCTTGTTCCTCTTTCTCTTCTCAGGTCTGGGTCTAGCCCTGAACTTCCAGCCCTCTCTGATCATGCTGGGCAGCTACTTCGACAAGCGCCGTCCCCTGGCCAATGGCCTCGCTGCTGCCGGGAGCCCGGTCTTTCTCTCGGCCCTGTCTCCTCTGGGTCAGGTCTTGCAAGACCGGTTTGGCTGGAGGGGGGGCTTCCTCATTATGGGGGGGCTGCTGCTGAACTGCTGCACCTGCGGGGCCATAATGAGACCTCTGGAGTCCAGGAGACGGGTTCTGGCTTTGGGCACATCCAGGGATCCCCGGGAGCTGAGGGAGATGCTGCCCATGAAAGAGGGGGGGACGGCAGAGGACGAGAGGGTTGGAAAGAACAAGGTCAAGAAGCAGAAGAAGAAGCTCTTGGATTTCAGCGTCTTCCGTGACCGAGCGTTTGTGATATATACTGTAACAAAATTTATCACTGTCTTAGGACTGTTCGTACCCACAATCCTCTTGGTGAACTACGCCAAGGATATGGGAGTCCCCGACCGCGAGGCTGCCTTCCTGTTGTCCATCATCGGGTTCATTGATATCTTCGCCCGGCCCACCTGCGGGGTCATTGCTGGCCTGAAGTGGGTCAGACCCAAGGTTGCCTACTTCTTCAGTTTTGCTCTGCTCTTTAACGGGCTCACTGATGTTTGTTCGGCCAAGGCGTCGAGCTACACAGGGCTGGTAGTGTTCTGCATGTTCTTTGGGGTCTCGTATGGCATGGTTGGGGCCCTGCAGTTCGAGGTCCTCATGGGGATCGTCGGGTCTCAGAAGTTCTCCAGCGCTCTGGGTCTGGTGCTCCTGATAGAGGCGTTTGCGGTGCTGATTGGGCCTCCCTCTGCAGGTAACGCTTATTAATTCTTATTCCACAATGGCAGGGATTGTCCTCTTATTCGTTTCATTGGGCTATGCAATGTCTCATGAGGACAGCACCATGGTTCTCTTGAAATCTCTTTGTGTTAGTTTCATATTCGTTCTTTCTCCAGTTTCACCTGATGAAAATGCAATAATAATAATGTTCCTCTCATGTTTTTATTCCCTGATCGCAGGATGCCTGGTAGAGCACTCTTTTAATAATGTTCCTCTCATGTTTTTATTCCCTGATCGCAGGACTCCTGGTAGAGCACTCCTTTAATAATGTTCCTCTCATGTTTTTATTCCCTGATCGCAGGATGCCTGGTAGAGCACTCTTTTAATAATGTTCCTCTCATGTTTTTATTCCTTGATCGCAGGACTCCTGGTAGAGCACTCTGGTAGAGCACTCCTTTAATAATGTTCCTCTTGTGTTTTTATTCCCTGATCGCAGGACTCCTGGTAGAGCACTCTTTTAATAATGTTCCTCTCATGTTTTTATTCCTTGATCGCAGGACGCCTGGTAGAGCACTCTTTTAATAATGTTCCTCTCATGTTTTTATTCCCTGATCGCAGGACTCCTGGTAGAGCACTCCTTTAATAATGTTCCTCTCATGTTTTTTTTCCTTGATCGCAGGACGCCTGGTAGACGCCTTTAAGAACTACGAGCTGATTTTCTACATGGCCGGCTCGGAGTTGATAGCTGCCGCTGTCTTCCTGTGCGTGGCTTCCTTTTGCTGCATTAGTCGGGATCAGCGCACCACAGATCCGCCTCCAGGGGTGGGATCAGATGGTGAGGCACCGTACCCATTGGGTGACTCTTCAAATCCTCGCCCTGCCAATAGCGATGCTCAGATGATGGATGAGGGCGAGGTTTTGCAGGAAGAGGAAATGCGGCTGAATCTCGATCACAAAGTGGAGAGGGAGAGTTTTTAGAAAAACAAAGTGGTCTTGCACTGTTCAGTCATTTTGAACATGAATTAGAAATCAAATATGTTTATAATTAAGAGAGAGAGCAGAAAAGTGGCATATGCTCATTGATATCGTTTTAGGAATTTAAGATTCGTTTTTAGAAATATGTCCTTGTGTTGTTTAACACTTTAGGCAATGTGCTTTTAATGTTAGCCTTAGGGCAAAATTTCGGGGGGTGGTATCTGGGCAGCTTAATAAATTAACGTTGATCATCATTAACCTCCTATTTAAACCCCAATCTCACACTCCTTCTCTGTCTAGTGTTTTGCTTTCTTGCATACACTGCGACCTGTTCTCTGCACAAAATTTCAAACTCTTAATTTTCAGCATGAACCAACTGCAATTCAGATCAGGAAAACTCTCTGCCGGATTCTCCTCAACAATATCTCATTTATTACTCCGATGGAAACTCAGTACCGTCTACTTCTAATGCAGACTTCTCCCAGCAACCAGACCTGCTGTCCCAGCATTATGAAGATCAAAACACCCCGCCAGCAGGCACAGCCTTCAGAGCAGCTATTTTATAAGGATTGGCTACTCGCCTAACTTTTAAAACCATGCACGACAACAGTATCAAATTCCCGTCTGGAAGCGCTAGTATGGCATTGTTCAATATTTATTGTACCTTTTATATCTGCTACACCATGCTGCCTGTTTCTCAAGCACATTCTATCTCCCTCTGAGCATTTAGGATAAACATTCCAACCACGAGGGCTATTAATGACAATAATCAAATATTCTACCCTGAATCACTTTCTAAAGTTAGCGGTTTATTCTAATCATAACCTCTAGATGGCAGTATAACACCAAGTTCTATACATTTTAGCGGATCCTCTTTCATTGAGAAAGTCATGTATTTTCAAATCAGGATCGGTTTCAGAGTTAATATTTCATTCGATGTGAGACACGTGACGGATATGGAAACCATATCTTACTATTATCAACGTTTCTGTCATGGCGCCCTCCTACCCTGCAATGGACAATACACTGATAGACTGCTCCTGATAAAATCAATAGGTTTCACAGCAGCCTCAGAGCAAAGCATTCTTCAACCTCAGGTTATGCAGTGTTCTCAGATCTTTGCATTCTTTATTTCTGCCCCATCTTCAGCTCCACCTAAACCGCTTTAACACTCAAAGACCAATATCCACATTCAGCAGATCTCTGCGCTCTACAGCAGCCCACTGCACACTACCGATTGGAAGTCCACCATTCACTAGTACAGATAACTGCTTCAGCAGATCTCTGCTTTCTACAGCTGGGCCACTGCGCGCTACTGACAGCACTCAGCTCCTCACTACAGCAGATCTCGACTTCCTCTTGCAGCACGCAAAAGTTACTTTAGTTTACAGCTTAAATCTACAACTGTCCTCCTCCAGCGCTCCAGCTTACCTCCAATACTCGGATCATGGCAGCCATTTCTGCTTGACCTCCTCAGCAATCTAGTCATATGTCCGCTCATCCTTCCAAATACTACAAACATTAATACATGGTGAGAGGCATGGTACGAGACTGGAAATCTGTCGATTATGTGTTAAGGAGTTCCACTATTAGGAGAATGACTGGAGCTATGAAACCCAAATCTCTGAAATGTGAGTTCACCTTTTCCATTCCAAGCAGACATGATGGTAGCAAACCACTGATCAATCCCAAATTAACTAACACATAGGATGGTCTCGCCACTTTTGTCTCCAGAACCATCTTCTCCCCAATCATTTCCGATCGAGCAGGTACTTCCGCAGCCAGAGCCAACATCGATATCCGTCCGGTCGTGAAGCGTGGGGCGCTGGTCCTCTGCAGCAGTTGATTCATACATCCGTTCATCCCCTACCGACATAGCAAAATCCACCAGCTAGCATGCCCGGAGTGGGGGCTACCTGACCGCAAAGGCTGCCAGATGTTTTCCCCTCTAGGAAGGGTTTTTTTCCTCTCGACTGAGCGGCAGGTAATCACATAACCATACCACACTAACACTATTTTAACCTCTCCAGTTTGTCTCGTATGTCCCTTCCTGTCCCATCTTTTCCAGCTGTTTCTTTTCTGTTATGCACTGGCGCAACTCTATTGTTTGTCTCACGGTGAGCGTCTCTGCGGGGGAGCCGGGGGTCCATCCTTTGGGAGAGTAAGTGCAGATTCACTCCCCCGACCTCATGTCGCGACAATACTTTGACCTCGCTCTACGGGGGTTCTCACCGAGTGAGTCAGAGGGGACCCCCCAGCCACACTATTCTTTCACAGCTCATGCGCTTTTTCTACCTTGTCATGTGAGGCGCGGTCCTTCATTCGCTAGGGACATGGCCCGCTTTAAGCTCTCAGTGCCCAGTCACAGACTAACCCATCTTTCTGCCCCAGATTCCTTGCGGGAGCTTTTTTCCGGCTTTGGAGGACTGAGCCTCACCTCATGCAAGGGCAGCACCAGACCAGTAAAGGAATGCTTTTTCTATTCTCCTTTCAACCCCCATGATCGGGCGCCTCTGCCAAGCAGAGCAACATTTATATGTTTTCAGATCCTCAGGAACGCTACCTTCGACCAAGCTCCATCCTCGGTAAAAGGAGGGCTCAGCAGTCGGGATCTCTTTCTATCTTAATTTAAGTGGGGTCCTATCTGGCCCATCTAAGCCTCTGTCCTTGGCCCCCGTCTTACTAACAGCTCATTTGTTTCCTCTGATCTATCCTTACAGCCCAGCAGACTCCCCGTGAATTGGGCTACTTGTCTCCCCCTGCCCACTTCAACCTTTACCCCTTCCTTTATCCCTCACTCCCATTTCCTTCCTCACTCCCCCTCAGCACACAGGGTAGTGATCAGTCCAATTTGTTCAGGTCATTTAAATGTGTTCACTGGATCTTCTGCTGAGTATGCAGGAATTGGAACTCATTTGAGTTCTCTGGGATTTTCTAGTCCCTAAGTTTTAAGCATCCTGTATTTTATTGATAAAACGTGTTAAAAATGACAGCAACATGTAGGATGATGCAATTATAGTGATCTTTAATGTATAAAAAAATTGTGGTTTGATATGGACTGATAGTAACAGTACTGTTAATATGACTCTTAGGTATGTAATTTACCTTTTTTTTAATGTTGTCTTGGCCATACAATAGATGTTAGCATTTATATAACAAGTTATTTTACCTTTTTAAATGTAGTTTCTTGGAAACATCTGTAAAGAGGTACTTTTATACAACCCGTATTTTCAAAATATTTGTATTTGCATTGTATTACCTGTTTAATGCATAATTTCCTGTTGCTGTTTATTCTGAGATTGCTAAATTATGTTTAAAACTCCTTCTGGGTTTGTAACTGTAGTTCCCAGTGCATCAATACAACAGTTTTAAAGGGGGAAGGAACTACAGCTGCATGTTTGTTTCAAACAACCTCAAGCAGTGTGGCGTAGTGGTTAGGGCTCTGGACTCTTGACCGGAGGGTTGTGGGTTCAATCCCTGGTAGGGGACACTGCTGCTGTACCCTTGAGCAAGGTACTTTACCTAAATTGCGCCAGTAAAAACCCAACTGTATAAATGGGTAATTGTATGTAAAAATAATGTGATATCTTGTAACAATTGTAAGTCGCCCTGGATAAGGGCGTCTGCTAAGAAATAAATAATAATAATAATAATTTCAGCAATTCAGCTGTTAGAATGGTAGATTATGATCTAAACTGAAACAACAATATAGAACTATGGAACACACAAAATTCTATATTAAACAGGTAAGATGTCAAATATCTTGACAATAAAAGGCATCCTTTGTAAAAGATTGGTCACAGTCTTCAGTAAAGTTTAAAGTGTATGACACTGTGCGTGAAGGTTAGTCAGTTGTAAGTATGCAAATTTAACAGATATCAAAGACAGCTGTTAGGTTAGGAAATACATTATATGCCATTTTCTAAACTGTTAAGTTGCTGATGATTGCGCTGAAACTGTTCGGTATGAAACTTATTGTATTGTCATTATAAAGTATTATGCTGCTCAGCATTTTTCATAAACACACTTTTAATGGACAACTTTCTACCCCTGTAAGTGTTGTAATTCTTTCATGTCAAAAGAGAATCTAAACTGCAAATGTGCCGTGACAGCAGCTGTCATCGTCTGAAATACTGATTGTCTGAAATACTTGACTGGGGAACTGAAGTGATTACAATGTATTACACCATGCTCTTAATATCAAGAGAAAAGTGTCCATGGCTTCAACCTTGAAAAAAAAAAAAGTACCTGTGGACAAAAACCTTTACCCATGTGCTAGTCTAAGGTCATTACTTCTTTAACAATCCCAGTTTATCATGCTGAGGGAACAGTAAGCTGCTTTGTAGCTTGGAACTTGGTTTCAGCCCATTGCATGGCATACCAAGCGAGACTTTCAATACAGCAACTCAAACTGTCTCCAAGATTCAAGCCACTGTTCCTGAAAAAATGGTTTCATGTTACTTTAGCTTTAGTCTCACCTGGAGAACCACTACCTATGCAACATCCTACTGCTGCTCTTCCTTGGTCATTCATGTTGTTGATCCACCAGAAATGTACAGAAAAGAGGTCAACATAGTACAACTACTGTGCTAAATCATGTCTTCACAGCACTTTCTTGACACATGCCATCAACAAAACTAATCCAGTGACAAAAAATTGTGAGAATATATACAAAGTATTACAATAGGGGTGAATATAAAGACAGCAATTCAGAGAGAACTGTTTCAAAACATGGCAAATAAAAATGTGCTCTGCTTTGAGTTTAAAATATAGATTCTGTTTTGCTCAGCTACATTTTGCTGCTGAAATAAAATGTATACAAATGTGTAAAGAAAGTCTACTGGGGTTAGAGGAGCCTCGTACAGCAGCTACACACATAAACGTGAATTTATTCATCAGTATTTTATTCACCTGTGTTTTAAAATATCACTAACACAAACTGAAAACCAACTTCAACACAAAATAAAGAAAAACATGACAACATTGTTCCCCAATCAACCCCACATGAAATACATTCACACAGCCAGGCAGACAATGATATATACTATAGAGAGAAATATATACAGTGCTCCCATTACAATGAAACCCTTGAGAGTATTTACACAAATAAAAGTATGTTACTGAATACTTAAAGCTTGGAAAGAAAAACAAGCAAATACTAAATATAAAGAAAGGCTAAAAATCACATAACAATCTGAACGCTCACCTGGGATCAGAGATCATTTATTTTGGGTGCTCATTAAAGATGTGCAACAGGCTACAGTTAGTGTTGACAGAGATGCAAACCTAAATTCAAGTGGGAAAAGGGCATCCCCAGTGCAAACGCTTGAAGACTGCAGTTAAACACGGACTGCTGTATCAAAGGATAAATAATATATTACTACACTAAACCAATATGTTTTTAAAAGAAAAAATCTGAATGTCTCCGCTTCAGAATGGCAGGAGTGTTGCAGCTTGTTACTGAAGTTGCAGTTCGAGATCCACTTTTGAAAACTGAAAGGTAATATTTACCGGCTACTGGCAGAGTACATCCTGTTTATCCTTCAAGCACAACTCTCATAGAACAGAAAAATAAATACAACTGTACCCCCCCCCCCCCCATATCAGCTTTATATCATTAAATGGTAAAATAGTTGTACTGCAGTATAAATACAAAATTGCATTAACCCAAGTTAAGTTAAATTGAAATAGCATAATGTGTTCAAATGAATGCCAGGAGATCTACAGAACAATGGAGTGCCTGCAAACATGTATCGTGGCTAAGCTGACAGTAAGGGCAGGTTAAAGCAAACCAATCTGTTGTTTGATCACAGTCTCCAATGCCTTGTTTCCAAATGAATTGGTTCATAAATATATAAAATGGTATGTGTTTTCGTAACGTACAGATTTTGAGTCAAAATGAATCTGAGACCCAGTCAGTTAAAACAAGGTACAAGATGATTGAGTGTATAATGTTTCCCCAAGTAATTCCCTCCCTGCCTTCCATTCCAATAAATAAATAAAGCTGTGAGCAGGCGATGATAATAATAATGAGTTTGTGTTATTTATATAAAGATACTCTGTTCTAATCATCATCGATGAGTTTTTCTCCGTTCTCCTCCTGCCTGGCATCTCCGTCCCCCAGCTCCCCCTGTCCCTCCTCAGGCTGTTCTTCATCCCCCTCGTCCTCATCCTCAGCATACAGCTCTCTCTGTCCCCCGTAGTTCAGCATGGTGCGGGACAGGTCCACCTCGATAGGGAACACGTCGGCGTCCTTCAACACTGCATAGCACTCGTCATAGTACCGGGACATCCCCGACACGAAGCGCTGCAGCTGGAACACAATGTCCTGGACTGCAGAGAGAGGAGAGGCAGCAGGGTGAGGTCGTCTCAATTCAAATCCCACCCCCTTCTAATACTAATCTTTCACTAGAAAACAGTACATTGTGCGGTAGTAATAATAAAGTGAACTTCTAAAAAGTCATTTTTCTTACATTTCAATATGAAGTGGTTCTGAACCCCAGTTCACAGGGATCCCTACTTTCTATTGCAGTGCACTGCTGCAGTTCCACAGTTATTAAAAGTCACAGTTTAAGCTGTCTAGGTGCCATTTCATGTGTAAACTGGAAAGCAATGCAAATTTGAAACAAACCCCCAGACTGCTAGGAGTCCTACAGCAGGGGTTCCCAAACTTTCCTGTATGTGCTACAGCCCCTGAAACCATCCCGCGGCCCCCAGCCCCCAGTTTGAGAACCCCTGTCCTACATAATGAGTTGAGAACCACTGTAAAATCCAAGCTTCAATGCATATAAAGCACAAACAAATCGCTGATCCCAGACTAGGATATGGGGTGGTCCATCGCAAAATCTAACTGAGTATCACTGCCCCTGTTGCCATATCCGAATAGACTTGGGTTATAGGCTGGTTCCCTGTGTCAGCTGTCTCACCGTGCTTCTGGTCCAGGAGTTCAATCTTTTCCAGCACATCTTTCCTCATCTTGGCAAATCGCGCTCGGGCCTCCTGCCGGCAGCGCAGGACCAGCCGGTACTCATAGTTCCCAGTGGCAACCCGGTATAACGGCTCTCCCAGAGCCTGGGGACGACAAGCAGGGTAAATCAGAACTAGCATGGCCCCCAAAGCGACTCAAGTGAACAAGAGTTACGTCTAAAACACAGCAAAGCAAGCCTCCTGCACCCCTCAATGGACCAGTTACATCTAAATCCCTGTGTTTTAGAGGTAGCTCTGGTTCATTGAGGGGTGCAGGAGGCTTGCTTTGCTGTGTTTTAGAGGTAGCTCTGGTTCATTGAGGGGTGCTGGAGGCTTGCTTTGCTGTGTTTTAGAGGTAGCTCTAGTTCATCGAGGGCTGAAGAAGGCTTACTTTGCTGTGTTTTAGATGTAACTGATTCATTCAAAGCAAGCCCCCTGCACCACTCTGAATGAATCAGAGTTAAATCTTGTACTCAGGACCACTTGATGTGTTGCCTGAAGGATTCGTCCACACCCTCCAATTATTGGCAAGACCTGCCATTCAATGGGTTGATAAAAAAAGCAGCCCAAGTAGCTCAGTCTACTTCATATTGATATTAAGTGCTCAGTCTGTAGATGATCTAGATATAAATGTTTGTCTTGGTTTAGATAGCCAGACAAGTATTATTTAAAATCCTGCATTCTAGTGAATCCTGTGTTCTGGTGTATTTGTCTGAAACAGGATACCAGAAGAGGGAAGTTGTATTAATTTTAATAGCGTCCAAAAACAGCCAATATAACTTCTATGCACTTGTTGAGCAAGGGTTTATAGACAAGCAGGCTATGTGAGTTTTTGTGAGAGTTATTTTGAATCACACATGCTCATAGTCTACCTCGGGGTGAAGCTTCATTTACTTGCTAACCCCAACTTCTTGCAGCAAGTTTTTATATACAGTAACATATATCACATTATGTGGTATAGCAGTCTGTTAGAACAGATCAGAGACATTCCACATTACACTGTTGTACACTGGTGGATTGTGAGACCAAAAACTCTGTGATAGTAGGAAGGAGCACTTACTATACAGCTGTATTCCTCGTCGTCCATTTCTTTGACCTTCAAGCAGTAAGACTGAAACACACACACACACACACACACAAAAAAAGTTTGTGATCAGTATGGTAATTACACCATTATTTATTTTTTATTATTTATTTATTTAGCAGACGCCTTTATCCAAGGCGACTTACAGAGACTAGGGTGTGTGAACTATGCATCAGCTGCAGAGTCACTTACAATTACATCTCACCCGAAAGACGGAGCACAAGGAGGTTAAGTGACTTGCTCAGGGTCACACAATGAGTCAGTAGCTGAGGTGGGATTTGAACCGGGGACCTCCTGGTTACAAGCCCCTTTCTTTAACCACTGGACCACACAGCCTCCTTAAACCATGGAATTGACATCCCTCAAGGTTTACCAAGATTTTTAATATGCCTTGGAAATATTTCTACCACGGGCGCTGTTGAGCACAGGTATGTGAAGCAGCAATTCTCTCGAGCTCCGCAGACCATATCCTTATATTTATTATTAAAAAAAAAAAAACAACTAACACATTTCTCATCTTACCTTTTATTTAGTTTTCTGTTTATTTGGGACTTAATTTTTTTGATTTTAAAATATATTCAACTAGCTGAAATGCCAGGCTCGCATAACAAAGAGATCCACATGTGGAGGCCCGTGGGCCCTCGCATTCTCTTGCTACTAACTCCTCGTCTGCAAGTGGGTCGAGCGGCGGTTCGGTTGAACTGGACGCTGCGAGCGGCGCAGCTCTATGGCTGCCATAAAATCTCCGGGAGCAGACCTCCACTCAAAAACTGACCTCAACTCTTCGATAGAGACCGCTGCCTTTCATCATACGAATCCACCATTTTGATGTGAAAGAGAAGATTACCTGCCTTACTAGACAGAGCAACCAGCTCCAATTTCAGGCAAAAATGTGTTTGTTTGCTTCCCAGATTTCGCACACGAGATCGCAAGGAAGCGATCTGCTTATGGGAAAGTTAAGTGCATTTTAAACAATTTCCCTGATGCAAGGTATGGCTTGTTTTTCCCTGCTCGTTTCAAGATTTCATTTAATGGAAACCAGAACATCTTTGAAAATCCTGAGGATGCCATGACCTTTGTCAAACAGAATATTCTGCCTACAGAAAAGGTTCCTCACCTGCTTGATCCGGCATGCCAGGTAACTTAACAGAGTTTAAATCTACTGAACTGGTCTTGTTCTTGAGCAGGGCAGAAAACGTTTGTACTACGAGGGAGGAAGAGGAGAAAAGGTTATTTTTTGTCTTTTTTTTTAATTCTCTCTTTCTCCCTCTGCCTTGCTATAGGCAGTGTTGCAATGTTTCGACGCTGTCTTTTATAATCCGATTTCAATGCTGCCTAACATGTTTACATAGTCACAAACGTGCAAAAATTACGTTTAATTGCAACCCCCCTTTTCTCTCCTTTTAATGTCTACTAAGCTATGTTTCTAAAATATGTAGCAGGTTTACTGTTAGAATTTAGAGGGGGACTCTAGTTTCGAAATCATGTTCAATTTATCTTTCTTACATACCTTATACAGTTACACAGTTTCATGTATATTTGCTATTGCTATTTGAAAGTAGTCACTACTCTATAATGATGGCGGTGCTGCAGTAACACCAGGGCATATCCCTAACTAGTGCCTTCTTTTCTGGTTAAACATGAACTACTGTCGAACTCTTGTGTATGTCCCTGTATTGTGTGTATTTACGTGGACGCCAGCGTTTATCCATTCAGTATTATTGGATGCCTTTTAGATGCGCTCAAATATTGTACAATGTAGTGCAGATTTTCCTCCCCTGGGTGGGGGGATTTCTCCCGTTTATTTGACTTGGTGGCTGCTGTACGTACCGCCATTATACTATTCAAATACTTTATTAAATTTGCTTTTAAAGTAAATGTTGTGCTATTATTATCACTGCTATTATTATTGTCTATATTTATGAAATCAGTGTTTTTTTTTTTTAATACTTTCCTATTTTATAGTTTTTTTTTCCATTTACTTATTTGTTTCTTTTTCTCCCTTCTGACTTTTCCCCAGTGCACAGACCATTGCTTTCTTAAATATTTATTTTCTCACTTTTGACATTGCAATTTCCAGTATAGCCACTATTAATATTAAGTATTTTATTATGACCCTTTTTTCCCCCTTTCTCTCTCTCTCTTTAGACTTATGGGGATAAATAATTCTATGTAGTTTTGTTTTGTTCTCGCAAAATGTGTTTGCAGAGCTATAGAACCAAGGAATTTGTATATGTGGGCTACTAGCAAGCTTTGTGCTCTTGATAGTAAATTAGGCTTCGTTTGGGGAAGCGTTTGGGGGTGGGGGCGGGGGGGATTTGTTCCCTTGCTCTTTTCTTGTTTTTTTCACTTCACTTTTTGTCATTGTAACCAAGTTGTGCTCGGCCAAGCAGCACATTATTAGTAACACTTACCTATTTATTTATTTATTTGTGTTATTCTGTGATTGTTCCCTTCAATCAATCCAGTTTTATAAAACCTTTTTATTATGATTAATCAAAGGTCTGGGGCTGGTGGGTGTTCTGTAAACTTCACTAGCTGGAATGTCAAGGGGCTTAATCACCCTGTGAAACGTAATAGAGTCCTTACCCATCTACAACAACTTAAGACAGACATTGCATTTCTACAGGAAACCCATTTTCGTACTTCTGACCACTTCAGGATTCGGAGGGGCTGGGTGGGGCAGTTATTTCATTCAAATTTTCATGGTAAAGCCCAGGGAGTGGCAATTTTAGAGCACAAAACGATTCCTTTTGTAGCATCCCAAATTACCTCTGATCCGAATGGAAGATACATTATGGTCACTGGCAAACTTTTCAATACTCCTGTAATTTTGTCTAATGTCTATGCCTGCAACTGGGTGACAGCATTTTAATAATATTTTTTTTTCCTACCTACCTTCCCTTGACTCCCACCACCTGATTCTTCGGGGGGGGGGGGGATTTTAACTGCTCCCTCAACCCTGCTCTTGACCGCTCTTCCAGTAAGTCTGCCTCTGTTTCTAAAACCGCTTTAGCTTTTAAATCTTTCCTTGATTCCTATGCAATCTTTGACCCCTGGCATTTCCTATTTCCCTCTACAAGGCAGTATTCATTCTTCTCCCATGTCCACCATACTTACTCCCGGATTGATTATTTATTTTTGGACAATAAAATTACTCCCTTCATCCGTTCATGCACATATGACAGTATTGTCATTTCAGACCGTGCTCCTCTTACCTTAACTTTTCCCAACTATTCTGCTACATGCCACCCTTGGAGAGTCAACCTGTTGTTACTTTGTTCAATTTATCACCTCTCAGATAGATCTTTTTTTGGAAACAAACACCACCCCAGAGATTTCTCCCTCCATTTTTTGGGAGACACATAAGGCTTACCTACGAGGGCAAATAATATTATTTACTGCTCAAAGTAATAAATTCAGATCAGGGAGACTTTCAGCACTGGTGAATCTCATCTCACAAATAGATCAAGCTTATGCTAACTCCCCCACACCGTAACTTTACAAGGAGCGTCTAGCTTTTCAAACTGAATCTGATCTCCTGTCTACAAAACAGGCAGAACATTTACTGTATAAAGCATGCCATATAGCATACAAGTATGACCAGTAAAGCGCTCGCCCATCATCTTTGGCAGTCGGCTGCTCCCCATCTAATTTCACAAATTCAGCCACAATCTGGCCTGATAAACAATCAAAAGGAAATAAACAATCAGTTTATAACTTCTACTCTGCACTATACATCTGAATCGCCTTCAGAGCCTTTCTTAATAGATTCGTTCTTTAACAACCTTGACATGCTGGCTGCGCATGACACTATCTTTTTTTTTTTTAATTATTGTGGTTATTATATATATATATTTTTTTTCCTTCTGTGTGTTCCCCCCCCCTCAATTATTATTATTATTTTATTGTTTATGTTTTTTTACTTGCAAAGGTGGGAGGGGATAAAAGATATATATATATATATATATATATATATACAGTGCCTTGCAAACGTATTCAGACCCCTGACCAATTCTCTCATATTACTGAATTACAAATGGTACATTGAAATTTCATTCTGTTTTTCATTGTTGGATTTTTTGTTAAAAAAGCATACAGAACTAAACAAGTTTAAGATGTAGCTGTGTTCTACATACTATTCATTTGTCTTTGTTTGTTGTGTTTAACTACTGTAAAAACTCAATAAAAATAATTAACAAATATATGTATATATGTATATATATATTTCTACCATGACTCCACCATACAGATCTGCTAAAGAAAAGTACTGAAATCAGAAAATAGTATGCTGATGAATCCTTGCAGTGTTCAATTACAAAAAGGTCGATTAAGAACATTATTATTAGAGAACTATCTGAACTCTGCTATTGGCCCGACACATGGTATTCTGAACTCAACCACAGAGGACTTAGTCCTGTCAGGATTCTTCTCATGAAGGGCTCTGTCGCATTACCAGCACTTTGCCCCTGACAGTCACACAGGAACACCACACCAGTGTTCCTGTCCAGCATTACTGTCTGCTAATGTGCATCTGCTGTCTTTAACTTTAACCCGCAGTCATGCTACAATTACCCTGGGAGTTAGATTCAGGAGTTGTGTTTCTTACCAGGTATTCAAATTTAACATCCAGGTATTTCCGGATGGTGAGTTTGGTGTCTGGGATTGCTTTGTTCAAGTAGGTATTCAGGTCATGCAGCATCTGACAGGAGAAGAGAACACAGCATTACACATACTGTACTCTGGGAGTCTACCGGAAAACACTTTGAAGCATTTCTGTCCCGTGTGGACCAGCTCAGAATGCCTTCCTTCCTTCTCTCTCTCTCGTTTTAGTTGTATTTGTCTGCTGAAGTCTTCCTGTCCTTAACTGTATTTTGTATGATATGTAATTGTTTATACACATATCCCACGCCACTGCTATACATAAAGAAATAAAGAATAAACGAACATTAGAACCGTGACCTACAGCAGGGTACAAAATCATGAAGCCACCCGCAGCTGCCCAATAAGTAGCCAGTTTTTGAAGTGCCACTGAGCAGCAGCACAGTAACACAGTACTGCAACGACCAAAACAAGAGAGGTTTCTGGGGGAGCAGTCCAAAGAGCAATTAGGATCATTGATCAATGTTCTGAAGTACAGGGACCAGAGTTAAACATTGTAACAATGACATGGGCTACGAGTGTCTGCATACAAAATATCAAAGGGGTCTAGATCTAATACAATGGGCAACTGCACAGTGTGAGGCTGAATTATGAATGATGTATAAACCATCACTGTACATGATTCCATGTGTCCTGCTTGCCACCATAATATATCAGAAAATCCCACTGCAACCTATAGGGTTAGGAACTATGTATAGATTTTTTTTTTTTTAATCCAGTCATGTAAAAATTATGAGGAAACAATATGAACATTGTGATTTGAATATCATCCTATCTTTACTCACAGACTCACACATACAGGTGCCTCCCTGTATACCTGTCTCTTTACTCACACTCATACATACAGGTGCCTCCCTGTATACCTGTCTTTTTACTCACACTCATACATACAGGTGCCTCCCTGTATACCTGTCTTTTTACTCACACTCATACATACAGGTGCCTCCCTGTATACCTGTCTTTTTACTCACACTCATACATACAGGTGCCTCCCTGTATACCTGTCTTTTTACTCACACTCATACATACAGGTGCCTCCCTGTATACCTGTCTTTTTACTCACACTCATACATACAGGTGCCTCCCTGTATACCTGTCTTTTTACTCACACTCATACATACAGGTGCCTCCCTGTATACCTGTCTCTCTACTCACAGACTCATACATACAGGTGCCTCCCTGTATACCTGTCTCTCTACTCACAGACTCACACATACAGGTGCCTCCCTGTATACCTGTCTCTTTACTCACAGACTCACACATACAGGTGCCTCCCTGTATACCTGTCTCTTTACTCACACTCACACATACAGGTGCCTCCCTGTATACCTGTCTCTTTACTCACACTCATACATACAGGTGCCTCCCTGTATCCCTGTCTCTTTACTCACACTCATACATACAGGTGCCTCCCTGTATCCCTGTCTCTCTACTCACAGACTCATACATACAGGTGCCTCCCTGTATCCCTGTCTCTCTACTCACAGACTCATACATACAGGTGCCTCCCTGTATCCCTGTCTCTCTACTCACAGGCTTGAGGGTCTTGAGTAGTCGGATCCCGAACTTCTCAATGTTGCGATGTGCCTCTGCAAACTTCACGAAGGCTTCGCTGGCAGCAGCCTGGGGCTCCCGGACTCCAATCACAGAGAACACGTCTCCAAACGCTGGGGAGCGAGACAAGAGGTCAGTGAGTCTCATCAACAACTTCAAAACACACAGTCATTAACTCCAAGTAAAACCTATACAAAACCTAGACTCGATCAAACTGACAGAAAAACAACAGAGGACACTGTGGAAACAACCCAAACATACAAGTACCAGGAAGAACATGTTTGTTTTGAGCTGGAGTGTTTTACTTCAAAAGAAAAAAATAAATATATGACAGGAGGCAAAGTGGGTAATTGTTACAGGATACAGTCGTCTCTGCGTATAGCAACACCTCCTAAGGGGAACACCCTTGTGGTGAAACAGATTGTTTCCCATTATAAATGCACCGGCTAAAGGAACAGGAACTTTGCTTAAAAGAACACCTTCATGGCACCAATAGCGATTCGTTCACAACTGATACAGTACTATTTTGTAACCTGATAACTCACCATCATCAAACTTCAATTCAAATGGTGTATTCAGTCTTTTTGAAAATGCCTTGTCATCACGAGAGTGTCTGAGGCACACCGATTGGTTTATTAAATCTTTCCAGAACCGCCGTCCTATCATTGACTCGTTTTGTATTCTGATTTTCATGAGTGCACCTCAGCGCTACAAAATAGCATGTAAGTAAATGGCGAAATGCGCCACGGTTTCTCTTGCTACAAAATGTTGGAAATTGTTCGAGCTCTTGAAAAAAAACTGAAATCAGACACAAGTCGCTGAGCAATTTGGTGTTTCCCGTTCTGGCGAGTTGCTTCACCATTCTGTTAAATGATGTGCATGTCTTGAATATTGGTCCTGTACATATATTCATAATTAATCTAGAGCTGTTGCTGCATTTAACGTGTGTAGGGGTGCTGTGTTACTTTAGTTTGAAAGTTAGTATATTAACATTAGTTTGTCAGTTACTTTTATTATCATAGTTTATTAACATACACTAGCCTATTGCTTTTCTTTTACTTATTCAGTTCATTTCCTATGCTGATGCATGTGCATCATGACAAGTAATACATATTTATTGATTGATTGATTGATTGATTGAGGGTGTCAGCTTCAACAACATTACTGGAGAATTGTGAGGCTGACACCCTGGGATCCTTCAAGAAGCTGCTTGATGAGATTCTGGGATCAATAAGCTATTAACAACCAAACGGGCAAGATGGGCTGAATGGCCTCCTCTCGTTTGTAAACTTTCTTATGTTCTTATGTTCTTTCTTATTTTCTTATGCAAGTTCTTATGATTCACATTGTGTCTGGTGGCTAACCTTAGAGAACACTTCACTTGCTTCCCGACGGTTGTTCTCTTAGCCGGAGACCACTACTGTAACCAATAAAAAACCTCACTAGATCCAAGATGACTTATGAATCCTACCTCGGTGTGTCTGGGACAGTTCAAAGAAAGCCCTCAGTAGTCTCTTGGTGTGCTCCATAAGCCCTGTGCAACACAAACACATACATAAATACACATTCATAAATTAAATTTAGCAAATCTCAGAAGTTTAGAAAAACACAGGTACAAACAATGCAGTAAAAATAAAAAACTTAAGCATTTTTCATTGATACCATGCATACTCACATAATAGGTTGACATTGGATTGTTTCCAGTTAATTTAGTACTTCTCATATATATATATATATATATATATATATACTTTGTATAGCTCTGCAGTTCTCATATACAAGTTAACTCCTGCCTACCTTTGTACAGCTCTGCCGTTCTCTCCAGCTCTTCCAGCCTCTTCACTAGCCCGTCTGCAATTAGACAAGTTTTCAGTCATTCTTTTCATTCTGGGAGAATGCTCTGTGGACACTGTGTCAGTAACGGTCATTGACCCCACCCTTGGATATGAGTAACGCACATGTGAAACAGGTCACCAGTGCCATCACTTAGAAATCTGGGGCCGTATTCACAAAGCTGACTTAAGTCTAAGACCAAAAAATTGGGTTAAGTCGCTTTTGCAGACTTTGTTATGACCAAGTCTTAAGTCTGTTTCACAAAACAATTTTCTGGGGGGTCTTAACTTAGAGCAGCGTTTCTGTCCGCACAACGTCTTCACTGTCTTCCACTCGAGAGAAAGCTCATACTCATGCAACAGTCTCTTGACACAGGGGTTGTAACGACAGACTGGAGAATAAGCAAACTTGTTAAATTTGCAGAGTACACAAAAATAGGAGGAGTGGCAAACACTGTTGCAGAGCAAAGGTCACTCAAAATGATCTAGACAGCATTCAGAACTGGGCAGACACATGGCAAATGACATTTAATAGAAAATGTGCATTATACAGTGCCTTGCGAAAGTATTCGGCCCCCTTGAACTTTGCGACCTTTTGCCACATTTCAGGCTTCAAACATAAAGATATGAAACTGTAATTTTTTGTGAAGAATCAACAACAAGTGGGACACAATCATGAAGTGGAACGAAATTTATTGGATATTTCAAACTTTTTTAACAAATAAAAAACTGAAAAATTGGGCGTGCAAAATTATTCAGCCCCTTTACTTTCAGTGCAGCAAACTCTCTCCAGAAGTTCAGTGAGGACCTCTGAATGATCCAATGTTGACCTAAATGACTATTGATGATAAATAGAATCCACCTGTGTGTAATCAAGTCTCCGTATAAATGCACCTGCACTGTGATAGTCTCAGAGGTCCGTTCAAAGCGCAGAGAGCATCATGAAGAACAAGGAACACACCAGGCAGGTCCGAGATACTGTTGTGGAGAAGTTTAAAGCCGGATTTGGATACAAAAAGATTTCCCAAGCTTTAAACATCCCAAGGAGCACTGTGCAAGCGATAATATTGAAATGGAAGGAGTATCAGACCACTGCAATTCTACCAAGACCTGGCCGTCCCTCTAAACTTTCAGCTCATACAAGGAGAAGACTGATCAGAGATGCAGCCAAGAGGCCCATGATCACTCTGGATGAACTGCAGAGATCTACAGCTGCGGTGGGAGACTCTGTCTATAGGACAACAATCAGTCGTATACTGCACAAATCTGGCCTTTATGGAAGAGTGGCAAGAAGAAAGCCATTTCTTAAAGATATCCATAAAAAGTGTCATTTACAGTTTGCCACAAGCCACCTGGGAGACACACCAAACATGTGGAAGAAGGTGCTCTGGTCAGATGAAACCAAAATCGAACTTTTTGGCAACAATGCAAAACGTTATGTTTGGCGTAAAAGCAACACAGCTCATCACCCTGAACACACCATCTCCACTGTCAAACATGGTGGTGGCAGCATCATGTTTTGTGCCTGCTTTTCTTCAGCAGGGACAGGGAAGATGGTTAAAATTGATGGGAAGATGGATGGAGCCAAATGCAGGACCATTCTGGAAGAAAACCTGATGGAGTCTGCAAAAGACCTGAGACTGGGACGGAGATTTGTCTTCCAACAAGACAATGATCCAAAACATAAAGCAAAATCTACAATGGAATGGTTCACAAATAAACATATCCAGGTGTTAGAATGGCCAAGTCAAAGTCCAGACCTGAATCCAATCGAGAATCTGTGGAAAGAACTGAAAACTGCTGTTCACAAATGCTCTCCATCCAACCTCATTGAGCTCGAGCTGTTTTGCAAGGAGGAATGGGCAAAAATTTCAGTCTCTCGATGTGCAAAACTGATAGAGACATACCCCAAGCGACTTACAGCTGTAATCGCAGCAAAAGGTGGCGCTACAAAGTATTAACTTAAGGGGGCTGAATAATTTTGCACGCCCAATTTTTCAGTTTTTTATTTGTTAAAAAAGTTTGAAATATCCAATAAATTTCATTCCACTTCATGATTGTGTCCCACTTGTTGTTGATTCTTCACAAAAAATTACAGTTTCATATCTTTATGTTTGAAGCCTGAAATGTGGCAAAAGGTCGCAAAGTTCAAGGGGGCCGAATACTTTCGCAAGGCACTTTAAATATCATACAGGAGATACTGAAATTGAAGAAGGAAATTGAAGAAGGAATCTATGAAAAAGACCTGGGAGTTTATGTTGACTCAGAAATGTCTTCATCTAGACAATGTGGGGAAGCTATAAAAAAGGCCAACAAGATGCTGGGATATATTGTGAAAAGTGTTGAATTTAAATCAAGGGAAGTAATGTTACAACTTTACAATGCATTAGTAAGACCTTACCTAGAATATTGTGTTCAGTTCTGGTCACCTCATTACAAAAAGGATATTGCTGCTCTAAAAAGAGTGCAAAGAAGAGCGACCAGAATTATTCTGGGGTTAAAAGGCATGTCGTACACAGACAGGCGCAAAGAATTGAATCTGTTCAGTCTTGAACAAAGAAGACTACGCGGTGATCTGATTCAACCATTCAAAATTCTAAAAGGTATTGACAATGTCGACCCAGTGGACTTTTTTGACCTAAAAAAAGAAACATGGACCAGGGGTCACAAATGGAGATTAGATAAAGGGGCATTCAGAAAAGAAAAAATAGGAGGCACTATTTTTACACAGAGAATTGTGAGGGTCTGGAACCAACTCCCCAGTAATGTTGTTGAAACTGACAGCCTGGGATCCTTCAAGAAGCTGTTTGATGAGATTCTGGGATCAATAAGCTACTAACAACCAAACGAGCAAGGTGGGCTGAATGGCCTCCTGTCGTTTGTAAAATTTCTTTTGTTCTTATGACAGTGCCACAGCAGGCAACTTGGAGTCTTACCATTGCACAGGATGGCTCTGCTCAGCCCCAGAGCATCTGCTGTTCCTGCACTCATATTCTCCACCAGGCGGTGCTTCACCTTCTTAAGAACTGAGAAACAGAAGTGAGAGTCAGACACAGACAGCTGCCACAGCAGAAATTACTATAGCAACAACATCATCACATTTATATAGGTCTTTCATTAGACCTTCTGTATCAAAGCAATACAATTATTACATTCTAACAATAACTATGTAAAAACGCACACTGTTTCAGAAGGGTGGCAAAGCATTCCTCGGTCTAGGGGCAAAGCAGATGCAAGCCCCATTTCCCAGAGTGCACATCTCAGTTTGTGGCACACATAACAATCCCAAGTCAGAGGATCTAAGAGAGCGTTTGTGTGCACAGTCTGGCAAGAAACGAAATATGGAATAACAATAATTTATGTGTGTGCATGACTTAGAAAAAGTCATAAAATGTCATGAAAAAATGATGCAAAAGGGCTGACTCAAACAACATAGGAATCAGATAAGACACACATGTATTCAGAGCAGTATTAAGGAATCCCCACAGGTTGATGCAAATCAAGGGGCGACTCCCAGGGCCAAGAGAAAATCAAGAACACAATTACGCAATCCACAGAAACCAACACCCCATAAATTCTCACATTTTAGAATAAAGCAATATTAAACCACGTAAATATATCCCCACCATGTTAAGCAATGATGACGTGTAAGGCTGCGTTTGCTGTGCTCTGTATGTGCTGCTAATGCACACCCCATGATGATGGGATTGGTCTTCAAACACAGTCCACTGTAATCTATTGTTTGAGCATCCGCAAAGATCCAAATACATTACACTTCACAGCTTGTTCACACAGTACTGCAGTAAATTGCACAAAAACGTTTTTTAATGTAAAATCACAGTGCTGTATCTCGTATTAGACATTTTTAATTCCACAATGAAGATCAAGACAGTGTGTGACCCTGAGCAAGTCACTTAACCTCCTTGTGTTCCATCCTTCGGATGAGACCGAGATCCTATTGGAAGTGACTCCGCAGCAGCAGCTGCGATTCACGGTTCACCCTAAGTCTCTGTAAGTCGCTTTGGATGAAGCAGTCAGAGAGTCGTCAAAGGCAACAGTAACCCTCGAAACAGAGTCAAGTGCAAATTGGACTAAGCAAATTATTAATTTGTATTATTTCAAACGTGACTGCATCAGGAACTGTATACCCATGTGTGCCGTTTTAATCTGGGTTGTTCCACTTTTTACGTCACACAATGCAAAAATATCTTTATCCAAACATCTTTGCATGTACTGCAATGAAGACGAGTTGTGTCATCTCTCTTATTCCACCCGTGCCTCAGTTCAAGTTACACTGCATCATGACAAACTTTATGAAGATGGGGGACAGTTTTGCAATTTTTGCAGCCACACAATTGACTGTTCACAAGCACACAGCTGAAGAGCACATGAAATCTCATTCTGAACAGAAGGCAGCGCATTAAAGCAAATAAAAAAATGATGGTAAAATATTTCATCTTAAGTTTATACATAATTAGTTGAGTCCACTTTCTTTGTCATCCTTCTGCAAGTTTTTTTTTTCCTGTATTCAAATGATTTAATTACAGTACTACAATTTGCCCCTAATAATATACCCCCGACCCCCAGCAATTTTGCCAAGATATGGTCAAATATCCCTGCAACATCTGGCAAAAAATGTTCTCAATTTTCCATAGGCCCTGGTGATTCTCGTGCTACAGTGCTTTGAGCTGTGGCTTTTCCCAATAGGGTTCAGATAGTTCAGCTCAACCTCTCAGAGGGTTAAAACGGTTTGAGTTTCAGTGCTTAGTGAGTGTGGTGTGAATTAACTAGCACGGTTAGACAGGAACTGCTACTGTACTGCTAATCCAACAAAAACACAGATAGAAACTGTGAATAGGGAGAGACTGAGAGCCATTGAAAACTTGGACACTGCATACCTATGTCCAGACACTTCCCTTGCTTCGGATCAGCCTGGAGTTTGTTGTAATGGATGTTAACTTCCCCCTCCTAATAGAGATTAAAAAAATTAATAAAAAAAAAACACATCGGGAGATTACCCATCAACACAACACCGTACAATACAATGTAATAAAATGTAATAGGCCTGACACGGGTACAGACATCTGAAATGTATTTGTATCCGATGGTAATGACATCACATTAAGATGGGCTGACTGTTTAAGTAGCTTCAGTTTTAGTTTGCAATCATTCTGGGTTCTGTTGCTCGGAAATTAAATATTATCCGTTATCTATAACCATTGCAAATCATTCAAATAACATTTGGTGCCAATTGGTCTTCATGCAAGTAAATGACCTCAAACATGATCTGAATGTCAACTGCCTGCAATTCACACATTCACTCTGAAACAGACTGCAAATTGTTCCATATTGCTTGGTGGTTTTCTGAGATGAAAAGTATGAGGTCTTTCAAATAGCATGATCTGCCACTAAGTCCTCGAGGCACTTTATGGAACATAGGTCATTTTAAGGTCCTTTGTTTTACCAATTTTAAATGAAGGAACATTTCACAGGAGCAGATGTGTATGTGTGCCTTTGTATATTTGTCTTTATTGTATTAAATACAGGGATCTGGCAATAAAGAGATGTGAACCCGTGGTAACACAGTGTGTGAGGCTGCAAGGGAGTGCAGCCAGGATGGTGCAGGAGTGTGGCACTAAGACTGCATGGCATTAATATCTGCTCCACAATGCAATGAGTTATCTTTTCTGATCAAGTGAAGCACAACCAATATAGGTCAGAAGCGATGTGCTACATACTGCAGAAAATTCTCATTTTCTTTTTTTATACAATCTTGAGAAAACATATTAGTTATATTCATGCGTGAATCTTTTTACTTCTTGAAAACAACCTGGCTTTGGATTTCAGCAAAACCTTGCTGTAAGCATGCTGTTAAATGGGAGGGTTCCAATGTTATGGTCTCATGCTGAGCAATCGGTTTCTGCAATCGTTTCATAAAAACAAGCCTAAAACCACACTGAGCCGGGGGCTAAATCCCAGCTACCTTAAATATCACAGAAGAGGAGCACTCCTCTTTTTAGGAGCCCAGGCTCACCCTCCACTTTCAGCTGCCCCAGATTCTGAAATTCTATTTATTACGGCAATAGACTGAGGTGCTGCCCTATCTGTGGAACTGGGGCTGGGGAAGGTAGCTAAATATTCATTTAGAAGTCACAGTTAACTTTTGAAGAGCCCACACAGAACTCAGATACAAGGACTGGTAAGTCATTTTGTATTTCTAGTATCATTTGTATTGGGAGGGTGTTTTGGTGGAGCCAAACTCTGATCTACAATCTAGGAAATGCTTGTACTATAATAACCTGAGGAGATCTACAGGTATGGCCAAAACTTTTGCATCACCCTATAGAACTAACCAATTTTGCTTCATAAAGTTGAATGAAACCTGCTAAATAATGTTACGTTAACATATTGAATTGCATACCCCTTTGTAGTTCTCCATATATATTTGTTTTATTAATGGTCTTATGTAGTAATACTGGCCTTGATTTTATTCTTAGGCTGCATTGAAAATGCCTCTTGAATTAAATGAAATACCTCATAAGGAACATACAGTAAGAAAATAAATGCAGTTTAAAAGTAAAAAGAAAATATGAAACAGGTGTAATATGACTAATGTTGTAAAGTAGCAAACCTGAAGAATCCTGAACATGTCATCTAAAATGTACTGTTTTATGGGGATCCTGCATTTATTTTCACACTTTGGTAAGTGTGGCAGTCTGGCTCGCAGTGGTGTGGTGGATGACGTCACGGACCAGGAAGTAACTCACTCCAAAACAGTGGATGGGCGGGTGAAACCGAGTGCAAAAGCACTCAGCGTATTTAATAATAAACAAACAAAAGATTTAAACAAAATACAAACAAAAGGGCACGAGGGCCAAACGAATAAATAAACAAACAAGTAAGTGCCGTGCTGGATAATCCAGCACGTATTAGCAATTGTTTTTTAAATGTTATTCCTTCTCTCCGCTCCCCGTACTCTCTACTCCAACACCCCAACCCCGAGTGCAGAGAGCTGCTGGTTTATATACTCTGGCCGAGGGATTTAACTAGTTGGTAATTATCTTATTATCCCCCGGCCAGAGTCTGCACGCGTTTGGTAAGGATGCATGACTGTCAGCTATTTAAATAATCAGTAGCTGATCAGCCATGCATCCTCACAGGGTTTTTAAATAATAATAATAATAATAATTTACCCGCGCCGCAAACAAAAATACAAATAATAATAAATAGGGGCGGGACACTCCGCCACACATGCCCCCCCTTGTGCGCAGCACACATGGCCCCAACGGCCACCTCCCCCCTCAGTCTTAAAGTCCCGGAAGAGGGGGAAGCAAGTTACTTCTGGGGGGTGGCCATGGTGGAATCTCTGGCACCCCCCCATTCTTTGTGGCCGGCAGCTCCCTCTTCCGGGGCTCCCGCCACACTCTATCCTGCCGCGAAAGTGCGGCTGGGGAAGCTGGCCTCCTGACCTCCCCCCCTTTCTTCATTTCTGGCAGCTCCCTTTCATGGAGCTCCGGCCATCGTGTAGCGACCCCAGGCGAAGCAGGATCCCTGGCAACCCCAGGCAAAGCAGGATCCCCGGCGACCCTAGGCGAAGCCGGACCCTCGACGACCCCAGGCGAAGCAGGATCCCTGGCGACCCCAGGCGACGGCAGCAGCAGCGGACCCTCGGAAGGCGACGGCAGCAGCAGCGGACCCTCGGAAGGCGACGGCAGCAGCAGCGGACCCTCGGAAGGCGACGGCAGCAGCAGCGGACCCTCGGAAGGCGACAGCAGCCGCAGCGGACCCTCGGAAGGCGACGGCAGCCGCAGTGGACCCTCGGGAGGCGAACTCGGGAGGGGAGCCCCTGGCCATGGAGGCGGCAGCGGGAGCTCCACTTCTCCCTCGTACCCTATGTCCTGTAGAGAACAAAAGGCAGCCCCAGGCGATGCAGAACAGCCATCCCCAGGCAATGGCGATGGTGGGAGGGGAAAGCAGTCCTCCCACAGCGGCTGAGACGGAACCAGCAGGTATTCACCCTCTGCTGGTGGAGCTGGGAGTGGCAAGCAGTCCTCCCACGGCGGCTGAGGCGGAACCAGCAGGTATTCACCCTCTGCTGGTGGAGGTGGGAGGGGCAAGCAGTCCTCCCACGACGGTTGAGGCAGAACCAGCAGGCATTCACCCTCTGCTGGTGGAGGTGGGAGGGGCAAGCAGTCCTCCCACGACGGTGGAGGCGGAACCAGCAGGCATTCACCCTCTGCTGGTGGAGGTGGGAGGGGCAAGCAGTCCTCCCACGACGGTGGATGTGGAACCAGCAGGCATTCACCCTCTGCTGGTGGAGGTGGCGGAGGCAGAGGCAGCTCTTGCTGCTCTGCTCCTGGTGGTGGTGGAGACAGAGGCAGCTCCTGCTGCTCTGCTCCTGGTGGTGGTGGAGGCAGAGGCGATGGGGCGGATGCTGGCCACTCAGAGGGAGGCTGTGGCGGTGCTGGCTCCCTCTGCTGTGGCGGCTGGGCTGGTGTGTGCCGTGCTCCCTTCAGCAGCATAAATAGAGGCTGCTGGGGAACACCAGCATCCTGCCCTTCTCCCCCCCAGAAAAATTCAGGGGGTTGAGCCTGTAACTCCTCCCCTTCTGGCTCTTGGGACTGCAGCTTGGGTCCTAAGGCTGTGGAAGCGCAGACTTCCACCTCTTGGGCTATGGACGCACCGACTCCCCCCTCTTTGGGCTGTGGACGCACCGACTCCTCCCTCTTGGGCTGTGGAAGCACCGACTCCTCCCTCTTGGGCTGTGGACGCACCGACTCCTCCCTCTTGGGCTGTGGAAGCACCGACTCCTCCCTCTTGGGCTGTGGACGCACCGACTCCCCCCTCTTGGGCGTAGGACGTTCGGGCTCCCCCCCCTCGGGCGTAGGACGTTCGGGCTCCCCCCACTCGGGCGTAGGACGTTCGGGCTCCTCCCACTCGGGCGTAGGACGTTCGGGCTCCTCCCACTCGGGCGTAGGACGTTCGGGCTCCTCCCACTCGGGCGTAGGACGTTCGGGCTCCTCCCACTCGGGCGTAGGACGTTCAGGCTCCTCCCACTCAGGCGTAGGACGTTCGGGCTCCTCCTCCTCAGGCTGTGGAGGCGAAACCAGCAGGCATTCTCCCTCTGCTGGTGGAGACGGTAGCGATGGCTCCTCTCCCTCTGATGCTGGAGACAGTAGCGATGGCTCCTCTCCCTCTGCTGGTGGAGACGGTAGCGATGGCTCCTCTCCCTCTGCTGGTGGAGATGGTAGCGATGGCTCCTCTCCCTTTGGTGCTGGAGATGGCAGCAGCAGGGTCTCTCCCATATCCGCAGCCAGGTAGTTGAGCACCATGGCTGTGATGTCTGGGAGGGATGCTGGGTGGTGTTGCTGTTCCCAGGCCTCCCAGCGCTCCCCATCTCTTGCCCACAGGAGGTTGATCACTGCAGGGAGGGCTTCCTCATAATCCCTCCCCGGCTCCACCAGCCAGTCCCAGACTCCCTCAGAGGAGAGTGCATCCGTCCTCTTTGGAGGATGCAGGTCCTCCCTCACTGGACGCTCTGGCTCCTCTTTCTCCTGCCATGGAGGGGGTTGGTCGGGTGCTATGTGACCCACCTCCCCAACAGCGAAGCACCACTCCTCACCTTTCAAGCAGGTGGGGCAGACGTCCAGCATGGTTGAGCTACAGTGGGACCTGCGACCGGCCCCACGCTGCTGTAGCTGCTGCTTCCTCCGTCCGCTTCTTCCCATATTTTTTTTTTTTTTTTTTTTCCCCAAAAAACACACAAAAACCACTTTGAAAAAAAAAACGAGCTTTTCTTTCCTGGTCCGGCTATTGGAGGCGTTTGTTTTGTCCCACGCAGGACACCATATGTGGCAGTCTGGCTCGCAGTGGTGTGGTGGATGACGTCACGGACCGGAAGTAACTGACTCCAAAACAGTGGATAGGCGGGTGAAACCGAGTGCAAAAGCACTCAGCGTATTTAATAATAAACAAACAAAAGATTTAAACAAAATACAAACAAAAGGGCACGAGGGCCAAACGAATAAATAAACAAACAAGTAAGTGCCGTGCTGGATAATCCAGCACGTATTAGCAATTGTTTTTTAAATGTTATTCCTTCTCTCCGCTCCCCGTACTCTCTACTCCAACACCCCAACCCCAAGTGCAGAGAGCTGCTGGTTTATATACTCTGGCCGAGGGATTTAACTAGTTGGTAATTATCTTATTATCCCCCGGCCAGAGTCTGCACGCGTTTGGTAAGGATGCATGACTGTCAGCTATTTAAATAATCAGTAGCTGATCAGCCATGCATCCTCACGGGGTTTTTAAATAATAATATAAGACGCGGCGCTTTTACCCGCGCCGCAAACAAAAATACAAATAATAATAAATAGGGGCGGGACACTCCGCCACAGTAAGTTTTAAAATATTTAGCATCTTGATGTCCTGCAAACCCTTGTAATTAAATACTACCTGTGAAGATCAATGTAAACTTTGAAATAAATACAAAACTAAAAATGTTGACAACTATAAAAACTAAAGCCAGTCTAGATTCTCATTGTGTCTTGAAGTTTAGAAATACTAAAAGAAACACTGAAAAAGACTTTGAGTCGAAAAGTTTCTCATTGAGTTTATTCATTTTTTTTATTATTATTTCCTAACTTGGCACTAATGAGTGTTTAATAGTTTGGATGTCTTGAAGTTTAAACAGTAAATGGCTTTTTGGATATGAAGTCTATCTATTAAATGTGGATTTGCAGCCTTACTTAAATTGAAATAAGCCATGCCTTATCTCCTTACAGCAAAGTAAAAAACTAGGCCCATTGTTTAAATTCAAAACAGACAAGAACTGGCGCTACATCGCATAAGGTAACTGTGGTGCGTTGGGTTAGAACAATACCAAAATAAAAACAAAGGAAACCCTGCAACTCACATATATATAAAAAAATGTGTTTCGACTTAGCATTGCCTCATCGGGGTACAAAGAAGACAAAGAACTGGCAAACTTACATCCATTCCCATAACAAGCACACTAGCAATCAGTTAGTTCATTTTGTTTGTCAATTAGTTCAAATTGGTTAAATTCCCCACAAATTTACCTTCACAGCCTGGATCATCTTGGCGACCTCCACCTTGGTCTTGCCCTTGACCGGTTTGCCGTTGACCCCGGTGATCTCATCGCCTGCAGCCAGAGTGCCGTCCAGCGCTGCCGGCGTGTTGTCAAACACCTGCAGGAGAAAGCGTGCCTTCTTGAGGACCAGCAGCCCCCCACAACACCCAGGTCAGCTCTCAAGCTGTGCTTTATAGCAGAGGCTGTTCTCCTAGTGTTTAATATCTTATCTGTTTAATATTCTAATACCGGTGTTCTGTAGGAGTCTCCATTGCTGCTTCTGCTTCGATCAGTATTTGACAGGCTTACTAACCATTCCAGCAAAAACATCCTTCTGGAAAGACTCTGGAAAAAGCTGATTATGTGATATTAAATATGAATGTTCCTCATGATTCAGGGTGCAATGCATCACATATTATGGGAACAGTATCCTGGGAGAGTCTGCATGGTTTTAGGAAAGGGAGATCATGTCTAACTAACCTGCTTGATTTTTTTGAGGATGAAACTCTGACAATGGAAAATTGCAAAGCATACGACATGGTTTATTTAGATTTCCAGAAAGCTTTTGACAAAGTCCTGCATAAAAGATTAATTCTCAAACTGAACGCAGTAGGGATTCAAGGAAATGCATGCACATGGATTAGGGAGTGGTTAACATGTAGAAAACAGAAAGTACTGATTAGAGGAGAAACCTCAAAATGGAGTGAGGTAACCAGTGGTGTACCACAGGGATCAGTGTTTTTGTTTACGTTTGTAAGTCGCCCTGGATAAGGGCGTCTGCTAAGAAATAAATAATAATAATAATAATAATAATAATAATAATAATAATAATAATAATAATAGGTCATCTGCTCTTCCTACATCAATGACTTAGATTCTGGTATAGTAAGCAAACTTGTTACATTTTCAATAAAAATGTGCATTATAAATACCATATGGGAGATACTGAAATTGAAGAAGGAATCTATGAAAAAGATCTAGGAGTTTATGTTGACTCAAAAATGTCTTCATCTAGACAATGTGGGGAAGCTATAAAAAAGGCCAACACAATGCTCGGATATATAGTGAAAAGTGTTACATTTTAATCAAGGGAAGTAATGTTAAAACTCCACAATGCATTAGTAAGACCTCATCTAGAATACTGTGTTCAGTTCTGGTCACCTTGTTACAAAAAGGATATTGCTGCTCTAGAAAGAGTGCAAAGAAGAGCGACCAGAATTATTCTAGGTTTAAAAGGCAAGTCATGTAAAAATTAATTAGTTTTAGCAGCGTAGATCGTGGCCCACAACAACCTGTTAATTGTTAGTTAGCAATCAGCAGATTGTCTTTGATCATTTATTAGTGCAATAAATATCAAGTTTGGCTCTGATTCGACTGAAGGCTAATTCGTTAAGGATTGTTGTTACAACACACACACTGTCAACATCCCGGTCTGTACTCATGGGATGCTACCTCACAGTGAAGTCCACTCTTATCTTAGAAGAAGCACGCACTGTGCAACTGCCTCCGAAACAAAGATAATTTTATGTTGCAACAAAGCTGGAAACTATACTGATCATTTGAAAAAAGGAGTAACGCATGCTTTTTGTACTGCATTTTAATTCTTTAACGAATTGGATAAAGCAAACGCAGAATACTGCATACATGAAACAAACAAGTACATGTAATTCTACTTGTATTCACAATATCATTTCATTAACTTACTCCAACAGTTCATTTTGATTGTCCTTTTGCTATAACGAACCCCTCTATATAACGAACAAAAGGCTTGGACCCCAACAGGTTTGTTATAGCGAGGGTGTAATGTACTTGAAATCTTTGTAACCAGTCGTAAACCTAGGACAAGAAGCCCTCCAACAGAGTGCTGTGAATGTGAACGCACCACATTCTGCCACAGTGAGGGAACATATTAAACAGGTTTTAGCTTAGCGAATGGCAGGAGACAGCAGGATGCACCAGGGTGGCTCATCTGTGGACACTGGTGACACAAGGGGTCCAGCATAAGATGACTGCAGAGAAAAGACACCAGCTGCATCAAAGACTGTAAATATTTCTGCTAAATATTCTCTGTTATTTTTACATGTATTTATGTTTTTATTTTGTTTGATAATTCACTGATGGTGAAATTAGAATGTCTTAACACTAGCATCACCATAGCGGCTTTCTGAACGGCTTTTGCAATTCAGATTTAAATATCTCCGCGTATGTGAATATCTCATGCATGTCCGTTCTTAAGTGTTACTAAATATTTGAACTAAATACCCATACGGTGTTTCAGCTGCAGAATCATAAAAAATGAATAAGTTATAAGCACTTGCTTCTTCAACTGCCAGACCTGCAGTTTATGCAGCATATTGAAATCAATACAATATAGCTGACAATTTAGTCTGGGCTTTGTAATAAAATCAAAGTCATTGTGAAAAAACTTATTATATACTCCCGTCGAGTGCTGAAACACTAATGAAAATCTACACATCATATATTATTATTATTTATTTTATTAGCAGTTGTCAAAAAATACACATTGAATCACAATACAGTGTGATATAGCTACACTACTTACAGGTGTAAAAAAATAAAAAATGTGCTTATTCTAAGCTCTCTGCACAAATCAGTGAAGATCAGGACTGATGCTAAACAAAAGCCAGAGACTGTTGCATTTTACAACGCAACGAAGTACGGTGTGGATGTACTTAATCAAATGGCACGGGAGTATTTTGTCAAAGGTGGTCCTCGCAGATGGCCTGTGGCTGTTTGTTATAATGTTTTGGACCTGGCTTTTGTTTTGTACAAGGAGTGCACCGGAAACACAATGTCCCGGAGGGACTTCATTCTGCAGCTAGTCCTGGAGCAACGGCAGAAACATTTTAATAAGAGACACGAAAGCCGGCTGGTAAATGCCCCTCAACCTTCAGCCAGCGCTGTGCTCACTGGCACACGGAATAAAAGACAATGCCAGGTTGCTAAATGCAATAAAAACAGAACTTCTGATGTCTGCGCCTGTTGTGAAAAGGCAGTCTGTGGCAAATGCACTGGTACAGTTGAAAAGGGTGTTTTCTGCGTAGATTGTACTTGGAAAGCTGTAATAGAACTCTGAACAGACAGGCAGAGCCTTTGAACTCTGTTTCACTCAAAAAGCGCTTTCACGTTGCATAAGTATGTTATATTTTTGTTTTATGCTATTTTTATAACTAGTTATTTATGTTTTATAATTTTATATGTGCATACCGTTTTCTACACCTGTTTACACAGAAGTTTTTTGCGTAAAGTTTATTTTATTACAGTTTTCATGTTTATGTGCTCTTTTTGAAAAAAATAATTAAAATGTTTAATTTTCAAAGTAAATATGGTGTTTCTGCTCTGAAAACGTTACGTATGTTCATAAATAAAAATATTAAGTTGTATCGGATTGCTTGTTTTTCATTTTCATATCGAAGCTGTTTTAAAATGGAGCCGCACATTTTGTATGTAGTCTGAAATCTCAGCGGTTCTAGTGAGAAATGGTGTACATAACATATTCTACAATTTACCATTTACTGTTTTTCAGATATGCATTTAAATATTTAGGAACATTTGTTGTATAATAACGGTAGAGAAAATGATCAATTTTCAATGTGACAACATGTTTAAATCGTGAAATATCTTGAAATACCTTTTTAGACTGTAAATAAGCGATTTACAGCCCTCCTTATAATTACCAATCGTATTTGAAAAATCATACGGCTTCCATTTAAACTTTAACTATGGACACCACTGTCCTGGAAGTGAAGCACTTGAAATGCAGGGAGGGACTGAGCTTCACCTGATGGATGATGATGGGACACTCCTTACCTGGACGATGTAGAGACAGGGACAGTACTGAGCTCCTCCTCCAATGCTGATCCCAATCAGATTCTGAGGGTCCTTCTTGAGGGTGACTGTCCCAGGGACTGTGGGGATCCCCCTGACAAAGCAACAGAAAACCACAGTGAAGCCCCCAGCTCAGACACACACATACAGTGAGCTTGTCACAGTCTCAGTTGTTAAAGGAGTGTTGACTGGTGCTTTAAAACACATTTTCTTATTAGCTTTATTACCGCTTTATTAAGAACATAAGAACATAAGAAAGTTTACAAACGAGAGCAGGCCATTCAGCCCATCTTGCTCGTTTGGTTGTTAGTAGCTTATTGATCCCAGAATCTCATCAAGCAGCTTCTTGAAGGATCCCAGGGTGTCAGCTTCAACAACATTACTGGGGAGTTGGTTCCAGACCCTCACAATTCTCTGTGTAAAAATAGTGCCTCCTATTTTCTGTTCTGAATGCCCCTTTATCTAATCTCCATTTGTGACCCCTGGTCCTTGTTTCTTTTTTCAGGTCAAAGAAGTCCCCTGGGTCGACATTGTCTATACCTTTTAGGATTTTGAATGTTTGAATCAGATCGTCGCGTAGTCTTCTTTGTTCAAGACTGAATAGATTCAATTCTTTTAACCTCTCTGCATACGACATGCCTTTTAAACCTGGGATAATACTGGTTGCTCTTCTTTGCACTCTTTCTAGAGCAGTAATATCCTTTTTGTAACGAGGTGACCAGAACTGAACACAATATTCTAGGTGAGGTCTTACTAATGCATTGTAAAGTTTTAACATCACTTCCCTTGATTTAAATTCAACACTTCTCACAATATATCAGAACGTCTTGCAAATGAAGTGCTCCAGCAATGATTTTTGTTTCAAGTTCTCAAACTCAACCCTAGTTTATACCCGCCACTGTTAAGATCAGACACCATGGTCTGACTGAAGTTGGACTATTCGAGTTTGATCTTCAACACATGAAGTGATGAGGGAGCAGAGAGTAGGAAGCAGCTGCAACTTTTCATCTATAGTGTCTTTCAAATATCTGCATATTCCCAATTGAAGTACAATATACAGTTTTTTTTCCCCAGCACTAGTTACAATGTTGCACTCCTTTTGTAACTCACAGGTAAAGATCATCATATTAAATATTATGAATCATTTTTTTTTGTAAAATAGAGGCTATTTTCTGAGGCAAGATGGTAACTGAATTTTTAGAACACCTTTCTATGACGTATTAAAAAAAGTAAATTTGCTAACCCTACACCCAATTCTGTGCCATTCTTACAATGTGTTTCTTTAGTTCTATATTTTTAACACTACTGTAGCACCTGTTACTTACAGCTTATCTTCCTCTAGTTCATAATCCAGATCGGTAAACATCTTGCGATTCTCCTCGTCCCTTATATACAAAAACCTTCCTTCTGCAAAAAATATAGAAAATGACTGAGACATCTTCACAGTGTGGAACACATTTGCAATGGAGAGCGAATCATCCCAAAGAGAAAGGGTGATCTCTCCAGGGCAGGGGTCACATTGCATACCACCAGAACCATACTATTGAAACACAACTGAAATAGCCTACATTTGTCATTTGATGTCCTTTGAATTATGATTTTTTTTTTCTCAATACTGTATCACAAGTCTAGAGAGGTTATATTAAGATCAATGCCCTAGTTAGACTCCACCTAGAAGTTGTAGTTTTGGTCACGTCACTACAAAAACGACTAGGCTGATCCCAAGACTTAATGTCATGAGGATAGGTTAAAATAAATCTCTTCAGCCTAGAAAAAAAAAGTGAAAGTGGGGACTTGAAGTCTTTAAAATCATAAATGGATAGACTTTTTTTTTAGTTACAATTACCGTTATAGTTATCAATTTGCTTGAGTTAAATTTACAGTTAACTATTTACTTTTAGCTTTTATTACAGTTAATAAATAGAACGGTGCTTAAGAACTAAAAAACATGTGCTTACAGAAATAGTTAAAAAGAGGCTACTTAAAAATAAAATAAATAAATAAATAAATAAACAAACAGGTTTGCATGTTTGTAAAATATTCTCTTCACATAGGCTTGAGATGCTGGTGCAGCAACTAGATTTTCAGCTACACATGGCATTCTACCAAAACATAACAGTTAAAAAAAGGGGGGCAAATGCTTTCACAAGTACCCCACTGCTTGTGTGCAACTATTTCTTTTACCACACGAATGAACACAGAATTGTACTGCTGTTCAGAGTGTGAGCGCCCTCTATGGGATAGAAAAAAAAATGTTTTCGGTATTATTTGGTTGTCATTTGACAGTATTTTTAGTTGAAGTTACAGTTACTATTATGACTATGATTCATTTGTATTAATGGATATTTTAGTTATAGTTAACTCAAAAGACTCCAGTATAGATAAAGTTAACCCAAGACACTACTTCAGATTTAGCACAGGGAGAACAAGAGGGTATAAGAGGCAGCTAAGCAGAGTTTAACAAGGGACGTGTCTTAATGGGCAGAATGAGGCAGCTGAATTGAGTTTAACAAGGGACAAGCCTTGGTGGGCCAAATGGCCTCGTTCTCAAACTCTTCTTATGTTCTAAATAATCACAATGGTGTTTCGTTTGGTAACCTAAAGGACTCTACCTACCTTTAAACCCCAACATGAGAATAAACATGGACAAACAAGCCTCAGCACATCAGGGATCTTTCTTCTGAATCTCTTTGCTTTATTAAAACAGCATTCAAACAACTAGCTTTATTAGTGACCAATACTGTTGAGTTGCAATTGAATGTATTGTTTGTAAATTGTAAATTTAAGCTGTGATTATAGTTACATGTATTCATTTATTTATTTTGGATACTATTTATACTAATTGAAAACAATATAATTTTAACATGTGCCAGGATCCATTTTGAAAGAGGGTTACATCCTGGTTAAGTAACATTTTTATGTGAGCAAAACATTGTCAAGGCAGGAGGTGTGTGTCCCTTAAGCTACAGTAGCTGGGCTGCCTAGGACTTGAATAGGTTAAACAACAAGATAATGTAGTAAACAAAGGACATGCATTTTAGTTCATAATCGAACAAGATTTACAGCAACACATACACTGTACAATACGTACAGGCACAGGGTACTGCAGCTGGATACCTGTCTCTATAACTGAAGCAATGTACATGCACACAGACAAGTATACACTGTGGATGGACCCAACATGAGATAACCTGTCACAACGCAGTCAAACTACACAGCAGTCATCACCGCTGAGGCGCAATACCGCTCAAACACAAGCAAGCTGTGCAGTCTGAAAGGAGGCACAATGTCGTATTCATTCGTTGTTATATATATATATATATATATATATATATATATATATATATATATATATATGTGTGTGTGTGTGTAATTAGCATCACATTTAACACACTAGTATTTACTATTTTAGCACTTTCCTTGGAAAACAGAACGAGATTTCTGCAGCATCACAAGCCTTGGATATTAACCAAAAAATGACAGATGCCTATTCACCTGCCACCGCTGATGTGTCACTAAAGAAAGATATCGTTATTTCTTTTCACCTTTCTTATCGTTTTTTCTTTCGTGCAATACGTTGACACGTTCGCGGTAATACCGGAAGAATAAACGTCTTTTATTTCATAAAATCTATATTATTGTCTTAATAATTTCTAGTTTGTTTGTTTTGGTGTTTTTTTTTTTTTGCATCGCCCTCACATCCCTACTCACCTGTCAGGACGTCTCTGTTTGTATTGGCTCGTCATTTCCTGAGAAACACCGGAAGACGCAGTCTAACACATTCCTCCTTAATCCCACAATACAATGCCCAGAATATGGAGCGGGGAAGTGATGCACTAGGGAGAAGTTTGCCCGAACGGTAACTGACAGGCAGGTCTGCCTGTTAGGAAGATAGGAAACACCCTCCACGAACACCCGCCTCCTCAGTTACATCACAAAGGAAACACGCCTTACAAGAGCGTAAGCAGCCTGTTTCCACTCCCTCAATTTCAAACTGAAAACTGCGCGCCAGGATACTGCAGAAGAACAGAGTTTGGAAGAAGGTAGGATGTTTAATTCATCTTCTTAAAATATAGCCTGTTTAAAAAATACGACGCATGCACACAAAAGCATTTTAATACATTATGTTGGGTTTTGCCTTAAGTATGAATATTAATATTTTCTTCTATTAAGTTTTATTTTAAAAAAAAAAAAGTTTTCTTTAAAACAAATGTGTGTAATCGGAACAGTTCTTTATGCTTCATCTGTCTTTGCCTCGTTTCGTTGTTCAAACGTGTATACGTTAATTCTTCACATGATGTGCTTTGGTTGCTTACACTGTATCTTGCTGCATAGCGTTTTTGCTTCTTCACAGTGACCTGAGAGTTTACATTAAATGTAATTTATAATTGTTTTGCCTTGAAGAAAAATCTATCATAAACTTACCAGGCATGTCAGACTCTATACTGAGAATCATATTTCTTAAGCAATTATTACTAATAGAATAAAAAGGTTGGTTACTCTAATGTAAATTATTCATTTATCAATGACGGGCTAATAGACACAGAGGCCTGGCAGGCTGGTTTATAAAGGACACAGGTGCCTGGCAGGCTGGTTTATAATAGTGGGCACAGGTGCTTTACAGGCTGGTTTATAAAGGACACAGGTGCCTGGCAGGCTGGTTAATAAAGGGAGCAGGTGCCTGGCAGGCTGGTTTATGATGTGCACAGGTGCCTGGCAGGTTGATAATAATGTCTCTCCTAACTACAATATTACTACAGTATTAATAAAATGTATGCAACAAAGCTTTTCTATTGAAATGCATCAAAGCCCTGCAGTTTTTGCTAAACTGTAATATTGTGTTAGTGTTTTGTTTGTTGGCAGGTGTCTTTGTTGATCAAAATAATTAGCGGTATGTAATTTTTAGCTTACCATTGTCATAATTTCATACTGAAATGCCTCCCAAAAAATGTAAGAAGTGTACTTTGTTTACTGGTAAGTATGAATTATTGTTTGTGAATAATTAAGTTTGATCAAATTATTGAATAGTTTATTTAAATCAAGTAAAGCAGTGATATTTACAAGGTCTTGTATTTTTTCCTTCAGTGAAAAATCTTGCTGAAAAAGCTCATGCTACACCAGCAACCCTTGATGCCTCATGTATGCGCACCAGCTTCTTTAGAAAGAGAGACTGATTCCCCACTGCCACAGACATCTATCTATCTATCTATCTATCTATCTATCTATCTATCTCGTTTCCATTCTAAGTTGTCTTGCATTCAGGCATCAGCTAAATTCACATGTAACATGCATAACATTATACAGAGTATTTATTATGAAAGAAATCCATTCATTGAGATTATAGAAAGATGTAATGGCATTATTTTTGTAAGTTAAAAGTTGTTTGTTACAACAGTAGTAGTGCTTTTTTTTGTCTTCAGGAGAAGCCTGTGATTTAGGTGTGGGCATCGGCAAGCTGGCAGTGAGGACGATCCCTTTTGACAGGATCACAGTTTTGGAGGGCTCAATCGCCAACAAAGATGTTGCCATGAAAGCATCATGACTTTTAGTACGTTTCTTTAAAGTTTTAAACTTACCAAATGTTGAATTAAAAAAAAAAAAAAAATCTGTAACGAAAAATCTCTATAAAACAACTGTCATAATAAGTGTATACAACATGAATATGTTGTATACACAAAGCCTCTCAAACTTAAAATCGGACCAAAAAGTTTCCCATATACGAAACAACCAAGGTAGAAAGAGGGATCAGCCAGAGAAAGATAGGATGCAGTCAGGGGTACCAAGTTGGTAACAAAAAAAAGGTGTGGAGTATGAAGTCAACAGAAAACTCAATTAAACTATATATTTTACCTGGTGGCTTGCGGTGTACAGGTGCCGGAGATGGAGTGCTTAATCAGGAGACAGACCATTGCAATCCATTCAGAACTTTTTTTTTATTATTATTATTATTAAAATTTAGTCGTCACCAATTTTTTACCCCCGGTTTTCTCCCCAATTTAGTATGCCCAATTATTATCTGTATCCTCGGCTCACCGCTGACAACCCCCCCGCCAACTCGGGAAACGGCGGCTGGAACACGCGTCCTCCGAAACGTGCCCCTGCCAAGCCATCATTTTTCGCACTGCAGATCCACAGCGATGCCACCAGACCTATAGTGTCGGAGGAAAACGCAGATCTGGCGGCTCCACTGCAGAACCACAGGCGCCCTATCGGCCACAGGGGTCACTGATGCGCGGTGAGCCGTGGATTCCCCTGCCGACCTAAGCCCTCCCTACCCAGGCAGTGCTCAGCCAATTGTGCGCTGCCCGCAAGGAACTCCCGGTCACGGTCGGCTGTGACATAGCCTGGATTCGAACTTGCGATCACCAGGCTATAGGGCACATCCTGCACTCCACGTGGAGCGCCTTTACTGGATGCGCCACTCGGGAGCCCCAGAACTGGTTTTTAATTATAATCCTGGTCTGGTGACCAAACAATAATTCCATGCAGTACAGAACAATGTGTAATGCACTGGAATAAATAAAAAGGTTGCAGTCCCAAATAATAAACACAGTCAATAGTACACTCACAATACACAAACATGGTCACCAGGTGCTCGTGGTGCAAAATACAATCAAGCATGGTAACAACTGAAGTGCTGTCCAGGTTGGTGCTGGCCTCTGGCGACAGCTCCGGACGTGTTTAGCCGTCTACTAAATAACAAGCAACAATTAGAGACAAGACAAAACAAACAAAACACTCACGCACAATATAACACAGGTCCTTCCGGTCGATTCCTTAACCAAAACAAAGGAACAGATTACGTCGCTTTGTCCCCTTCTTGTACCGTCACACATGGCCCCTTGGTAAACAACTGCAGCCGCTCCTTCAATCCGCGGCTTAGTGTACTGAAGCTCCGCCCCCTTTCTAGATGACTGACTTCCTTTTAACCCTGGGAATTAATTGTCAGGCCAAACAGTCCAGGGAACTCTGTTCCCGTTACTTGGCGCCCTCACAGGTCGGGATGGAGATTTACCACCAAAGATCATTCTATTTCAACTCTGTCTACCTTTTGGGACAAGACCACACCCAAACCAACATCCGATGCATCGGTGTGGAGAATGAATCTCTAGGTGAAATCTGGTGTGATGAGAGTGGGGGCCTGGAAGAGTCTTCGCTTAATAGTATCAGATGCTCTCTGACATTCTGCTGACCACTTAATTAAATTTGGTGCACTCTTTTTGGTGAGGTCGACTAAAGGGTTAACCACTGTGGCATACTCTGAGGATAAAGCGGCGGTAATAACCGGCTAATCCCAGTAGGGACCTCACCTGAGTCTTGGTTTTGGGGATTGCCACATCTACCAAAGCCTGGATTTTAGTGACTACAGGTCTCACCCTTCCATTCCCCATTAAAAATCCCAAATATTGAGTCTCTGTTTTGACAAACACGCATTTTCCCAAGTTAGCTGTGAGCCGGGCTAACCATAGAGACTGAAGGACGGCTGTAATCCTAACCAAATGCTCTCGCTAGGTGGAGCTGTAAATAACCACATCATCAATATACGCTGCTGCATATTCATAATGTGGGCGTAAAACCTGGTCCATCAGGCTCTGGAAGGCAGCGGGCACACCATGTAGCCCAAACGGCATGGTTTTAAAATGAAACGGCCCTTCAGGGGGTGAAAATGCGGTTTTCTCTAGAACTGCAGGTTAACACTAGAAGGACCAGAGATATATACTCATACCTAGAAGCCCCGCAGCCGTCTGTCTGACGGCTGTATTCAAAACACTGTAAATCGTATAATGAAAGGAGAAACGATGTACTTGTCGGATGTCATTTGTTTACGTCACATAAACATCTGAACAACTGAAGTGTGTGTGTGTGTGTGTGTGTGTATATCTCTCTATATATATACAGTATGTGTGTGTGTGTGTGTGTGTGTGTAATATATATATATATATATATATATATATATATATATATATATATATATATATATATATATATTGTGGGGCAGTGAGGGCTAATAAGTATGTCAGTCTGAGGCTGACAAGATCTATGTTCCCCTGTTAAGGTGAAAAACTTGTAGTTCATGATAGGCGTCATGGCCGAAGTGGCTGGGGAAACTACATTTCCCGGAAGCCTTTAGGGCTGATGGTATTCAGCCAGAAAAGGGAAAAACACCTGTCTAATTGGGTAGATAGGGTGTTGATTGTCTGAGTGTTTGCAATTATCTGTGCTATATAAACTGTACTTTTGTTCTTAGTGTAAGAAGGAGGTGGCAGGAGTGTTGAATGTGGAGAACGTAAGTACAGAGGGATTAAAATAATTGATAAACTAGATTTGAGACAGGGAAACAGCTTAGCTGTCCTGTGTGAGTTAGGGACTTCAATACAGTGAAGTTAGTATCTTCAAGTGAAGATAGGCTTTTGGTTTGTTCTGTTTGTAAAAAGGGTTTATAACACAGGATTTTTATAAAAGAATAACATTTAAAACCTGGATTTACCTTGTTGTTCTATGATTTGCCAGGTACTTTAGTAAAAAAAACATTCCTATAGCAGTGCTTTTACGAGCAGTATGGTTGCCACCTTGACCTAGACAGTCCGGAAACTGGAGTCTGTGTCCGGGTGGCAGGAATTAACAAGCCTGGATGCCCTAATGTCCGGTTTTAAGTGAAACGCATAACACCAACCTTCCTTTAATATTTTCTTTGACATACATTAGTTGCTTAAACGATTTCCACTATCTTATTAGAAATGTACTGTTTAGTACTGATCTGTACATTCTTCTTTGTCCCCAGTATTATTCAAATGCTAGGGAAAAGAACATATCCACGTGATGTAAATATTGCAATTGAGAGGGTGCAGTCACGTGACCCCCGCAGGCTACGCCACCATACTGGCGGTCAAAACAATCATGGCGGCTAATGCAAAAACGTTATCTTCCACAGCAAAATGTAATGTATTTATAACCACAGAGCATACTTCTTACCTGCAGTCACAGGAATTAGAAAGCTATCATGATAAGTGCAGATACATTGTGACCCTACTGTGCACCCAGGGCAGTGACCACAGCTGACATTCTACCAAGGCCAAACTGAGGCTTCAAGCTGTAGCCAGCAGTGTTTATATACATTTACAAATACTGCATTTTTTAAAAGATGAACCACAACTGTCGGAAAACAAGAAGCGGTGCGTTCTTGGTGAGTATTCTCGTCAGGTTTGTACAGTTTTCTATACGATTTGTTAACTGCTCAGCGTCGAATTGAAATCTTAACTTTGAACATTTTCTCATTGGATGCTTGCAGAGCCTCTGATATCCACTCTCATAATTAAATCAATACTTTTTTTGAAATGCTGCTTTGACTGTTTGGTATTTACTATTCAAACTCAAAATGTATGTTCTACAAAAAAAATTTTCATGTACTTTGCCAGAATTTGTACTTCAGCATTTTGATGCCCAAAGAACACAGAGGACACAGCCTCCATTTCCTCATAGCTAGTGACGGCCTGTGCAGCCCCTGTGAGCCAGCACACTTTCACATTATTTCACCAAGTTTCTTTTTCCTTTGAAGAAAACTTACTTGCATGTTACCAAGTAAGACAATATAAACGTGCACGTTTGTTTGAAAATACAGTACTAATATGAATTATATACAGAATTTCTATGTTTGTATATAAACGTTTGTAACAGGGCGAGCAGCCCTGTACATTGTTTTGTGTTATTTTTAGAACGAGGGTTCATCCTCCGCCCCTGTGCAAAGTATTGTTTTTGTTTATTATGATTTATTGTATTTATGTCGGCGAGCGCCGTATGTTTGTTATTGTTTCGTTTATTTTTAAAACGTGTCCTGGCAGAGGCGAGATCGGTGCTCGTCCTCTGCCAGGAGTAATAATTAATAAACTCGTGCAGAAGGTGAACCATCTCCCGAATTAATTACGGGATTAATTTTGTTGCTAATTGGGAGATGGTTCACCTTAATAAAAGCCTGCAGCTCTCTAGTTCGGGGTGGGTGTTTGGAGTAGAGAGACAGAGAGCGAGAGGATTAAAAACGAAACTAAAGCATAGCATACAGGAACAGTGACAGCAACTGCCCAGCCTGACCTGTATGGTTTATGGTTTATTTATTTTGGATTTTGTGTTCGTGATTTGTTTTTGTTTAACCTTTTATTTTGCTCTGTGAGCGAGTGTTTTCTGTTTGAATATTTTATTTATTTTTGGATTCATTAAATAAAACGGCGCCCGCGCCACTGCACAATACCTTTTTGTTGTTGTGGTCCCTTCTTCTGCCGTGACGTCAGACCCTCGTCCATTCCTGCCACACGTGGTGTCCTGCGTGGGATCGCAGCGCCTCCAGGACGCAGGCAGAAGAGGGTACTGCAGGTTTTTTCGTTTTTTTTCGTTTTTGTGTGTGGAGAAAAGGAGAGTGAAGAGGAGGATGGGAGGAAGGAAGATGGGAGGAAGAAGGAGGATGAGGAGACAGCAGCCGCTGCAGCAACAACAGCAGGCACAGGAGGAGATGAGCTGGGAAGCCCTCCTCCATAGCATAAGCCAGCTGAGTTGTTGCTGCATCTGTGGGGAGCGGGGGCATTTCCCAGTTAATTGCCCCCTCCCTGAAGACTGGGATTACAGCTGCTGGAGGGGAGACAAGAGGGAGGAGTTGGTGCGTCCTGCGCCTGAGTGGGAGGAGCCCGAACGTCCTGCGCCTAAAAGGGAGGAGCCCGAACGTCCTGCGCCTAAAAGGGAGGAGCCCGAACGTCCTGCGCCTAAAAGGGAGGAGCCCGAACGTCCACAGCCCAAGAGGGGGGAGTCGGTGCGTCCACGTCCCGAGAGGGGGGAGTCGGTGCGTCCACGTCCCGAGAGGGGGGAGTCGGTGCGTCCACGTCCCGAGAGGGGGGAGTCGGTGCGTCCACGTCCCGAGAGGGGGGAGTCGGTGCGTCCACGTCCCGAGAGGGGGGAGTCGGTGCGTCCACGGCCCAAGAAGGGGAAGGCCGAAGGTCCACGGCCCAAGAAGGGGAAGGCCGAAGGTCCACAGCCCAGGTACCTGCCAGCAGAGGGGGAATACCTGCTGGTGCCGCCTCCATCTCCATGGGAGGACTGTGAGTCGCTCCCACCTCCGCCAGCAGAGGGAGAATACCTGCTGGTGCTACCTCCGTCTCCGTGGGAGGACTGTGAGCCGCTCCCACCTCCGCCAGCAGAGGGAGCATTCCTGCTGGTTCCACCTCCATCTCCGTGGGAGGACTGTGAGTCGCTCCCACCTCCGCCAGCAGAGGGAGAATACCTGCTGGTGCTACCTCCGTCTCCGTGGGAGGACTGTGAGCCGCTCCCACCTCCGCCAGCAGAGGGAGCATTCCTGCTGGTTCCACCTCCACCGCCCTGGGAGGACTGTGAGTCGCTCCCACCTCCGCCAGCAGAGGGAGAATACCTGCTGGTGCCACCTCTGTCTCCATGGGAGGACTGTGAGTCGCTCCCACCACCACCAGCAGAGGGAGAATACCTGCTGGTGCCACCTCTGTCTCCATGGGAGGACTGTGAGTCGCTCCCACCACCAGCAGAGGGAGAATACCTGCTGGTGCCACCTCCGTCTCCGTGGGAGGACTGTGAGTCACTCCCACCTCCGCCAGCAGAGGGAGCATTCCTGCTGGTTCCACCTCCACCGCCCTGGGAGGACTGTGAGTCGCTCCCACCTCCGCCAGCAGAGGGAGAATACCTGCTGGTGCTACCTCCGTCTCCGTGGGAGGACTGTGAGCCGCTCCCACCTCCACCAGCAGAGGGAGCATACCTGCTGGTTCCACCTCCACCGCCGGGGGAGGACTGTGAGCCGCTCCCACCTCCACCAGCAGAGGGAGCATACCTGCTGGTTCCCCCTCCACCGCCGTGGGAGGACTGTGAGTCGCTCCCACCTCCGCCAGCAGAGGGAGCATACCTGCTGGTGCCATCTCCACCGCCCTGGGAGGAATGTGAGTCGCTCCCACCTCCGCCAGCAGAGGGAGCATGCCTGCTGGTTCCACCTCCGTCTCCATGGGAGGACTGTGTGTCGCTCCCACCTCCGCCAGCAGAGGGAGCATTCCTGCTGGTTCCACCTCCACCGTCGTGGGAGGACGACGTGTCGCTCCCACCGCCAGCAGAGGGAGCATTCCTGCTGGTTCCACCTCCACCGTCGTGGGAGGACGACGTGTCGCTCCCACCACCAGCAGAGGGAGCATACCTGCTGGTGCCACCTCCGTCTCCGTGGGAGGACGACATGTTGCTCCCACCACCACCACCAGCAGAGGGAGCATGCCTGCTGGTTCCGCTTCCACCACAACCAGCAGAGGGAACATGCCTGCTGGTTTCCCTGTCGCTGCCAGAAGGGGAGGAGCCGCCTTCGCTGCCAGAAGGGGAGGAGCCGCCTTCGCTGCCAGAAGGGGAGGAGCCGCCTTCGCTGCCAGAAGGGGAGGAGCCGCCTTCGCTGCCAGAAGGGGAGGAGCCGCCTTCGCTGCCAGAAGGGGAGGAGCCGCCTTCGCTGCCAGAAGGGGAGGAGCCGCCTTCGCTGCCTTCGCAGCCTGAAGGGGAGGAAGCCCTGCCGCCTTCGGAGCCTGAAGGGGAGGAAGCCCTGCCGCCTTCGCAGCCTGAAGGGGAGGAAGCCCTGCCGCCTTCGCAGCCTGAAGGGGAGGAAGCCCTGCCGCCTTCGCAGCCTGAAGGGGAGGAAGCCCTGCCGCCTTCGGAGCCTGAAGGGGAGGAAGCCCTGCCGCCTTCGGAGCCTGAAGGGGAGGAAGCCCTGCCGCCTTGGCCGCCTGAAGGGGAGGAAGCCCTGCCGCCTTGGCCGCCTGAAGGGGAGGAAGCCCTGCCGCCTTGGCCGCCTGAAGGGGAGGAAGCCCTGCCGCCTTGGCCGCCTGAAGGGGAGGAAGCCCTGCCGCCTAGGCCGCCTGAAGGGGAGGAAGCCCTGCCGCCTTGGCCGCCTGAAGGGGAGGAAGCCCTGCCGCCTTGGCCGCCAGAAGAGGAGGAGCCCCTGCCGCCTTTACTGTCAGGAGGAGAGGAGCAGGAGCTACCTCTACCTCCACCACCACCATTGGGAGAAGTGGAGCTCCTGCTGCCGCCTTCATGGCCAGGGGCTCCCCTCCCGCCGTCGGCATCGCCTAGGGTCGCCTGTGTCTCCCTTGCATCTCCTAGGGTTGCTGCCGGTCCTGCGTTGCCTCCCGAGGGTCCGCTGCCGTCGCCTCCCGAGGGTCCGCTGCCGCTGCCGTCGCCTCCCGAGGGTCCGCTGCCGCTGCCGTCGCCTCCCGAGGGTCCGCTGCCGTCGCCTGGGGTCGCCAGGGATCCTGCTTCACCTGGGGTCCCTACACTGTGGTCGGAGCCCCATGGAGGGGAGCTGCCGGCCATCAAGAAAGGGGGGGAGGTCAGGAGACCAGCTCCCCCAGCCGCACTTTCGCGGCCAGAGGTCATGTGGTCGGAGCCCCACGGAGGGGAGCTGCCGGCCATCAAGAAAGGGGGGGAGGTCAGGAGACCAGCTCCCCCAGCCGCACTTTCGCGGCAGGATATTGTGTGGTCGGAGCCCCACGGAGGGGAACTGCCGGCTATGAAGAAGGGGGGGGAGGTCAGGAGACCAGCTCCCCCAGCCGCACTTTCGCGGCAGGAGTTTGTGTGGTCAGAGCCCCACGGAGGGGAACTGCTGGCCATGAAGAAGAGGGGGAAGGTCAGGAGACCAGCTCCCCCAGCCGCAATTTCGCGGCAGGAGAGAGTGTGGAGGGAGCCCCAGAAGAGGGAGCTGCCGGCCACGAAGAATTGGGGGGTGCCGGAGATTCCACCATGGCCACCCCCCAGAAGCAACTCTCTTCCCCCTCGTCCGGGACTTTGAGACTGAGGGGGGAGGTGGCCGTTGGGGCCATGTGTGCGTTGCACAAGGGGGGGGATATGTAACAGGGCGAGCAGCCCTGTACATTGTTTTGTGTTATTTTTAGAACGAGGGTTCATCCTCCGCCCCTGTGCAAAGTATTGTTTTTGTTTATTATGATTTATTGTATTTATGTCGGCGAGCGCCGTATGTTTGTTATTGTTTCGTTTATTTTTAAAACGTGTCCTGGCAGAGGCGAGATCGGTGCTCGTCCTCTGCCAGGAGTAATAATTAATAAACTCGTGCAGAAGGTGAACCATCTCCCGAATTAATTACGGGATTAATTTTGTTGCTAATTGGGAGATGGTTCACCTTAATAAAAGCCTGCAGCTCTCTAGTTCGGGGTGGGTGTTTGGAGTAGAGAGACAGAGAGCGAGAGGATTAAAAACGAAACTAAAGCATAGCATACAGGAACAGTGACAGCAACTGCCCAGCCTGACCTGTATGGTTTATGGTTTATTTATTTTGGTTTTTGTGTTCGTGATTTGTTTTTGTTTAACCTTTTATTTTGCTCTGTGAGCGAGTGTTTTCTGTTTGAATATTTTATTTATTTTTGGATTCATTAAATAAAACGGCGCCCGCGCCACTGCACAATACCTTTTTGTTGTTGTGGTCCCTTCTTCTGCCGTGACGTCAGACCCTCGTCCATTCCTGCCACAACGTTTAACATATTTTGTTAAATAGACTCGCAATTAAAACAATGTAGGCTATATGACATATTTGGTATAGAAGAGTATCGAAACATCAGTAGATGGAATCTGTATATTTCCTGTAAAATCTGTAAAACTTCAGCGAGTGACAGCTAAACATTTCCCTTTCAATTCAAAGACGACCACCATAAAAGCCATCTACTAGTCAGTACCCTCCACCCCACTGCTCCTACTGTGCCTTTTGTCTTGCCTGTCCTGCTATGACTGTCTCTCACATCCCTGTTCTGTCCTCCCATCCTCGTCCTCTGCCCTCCCTCTGCTGCTGCTCCTCCAACCCCTCTAACCTCATTTCTCTGCCTCTCCCCCCCTCCCGCACACTCTCTGGTGCACTCTGGAACTGTCACTCTTGTGCTAACAAAGCTGATTTCATCTCTGCCTTTGCCTCCCACCTCTCTCTCGATTTCCTTGCTCTAACTGAAACCTGGCTGTCCCCTGATAACACTGTTACTCCTGCTGCCCTGTCCTCTCTCTACGTCCTGTCCCATACCCCGCGTCTCACTGGACGGGGAGGTGGGACTGGTCTCCTTTCTCCCTCCTTACTCTTTTCTGTCCCCTCCTCACTCTCTGTTAATACCTTTGAATTTCATGCAGTCCAACTAACCTCTCCCTGTCAACTCCTGCTCATTGTTCTGTACCGCCCCCCCTGGGCCTCTCACTCACTTTCTGGATGAACTCGACTATCTACTCTCCTCCCTCCCCTCTCTGTCTACCCCAACTGTCCTGTTGGGTGACTTCAACATCCATCTCTCCAACCCCAGCCACTCTGCTGGATTCCTCCCTCTCCTTCACTCCTTCGACTTCTGTCTCTCTCCATCCCCTCCTACCCACAAAGCTGGCCGTCAACTGGACCTCACCTTCTCCAGGGCCTGCTGCCCCTCCACCCTCTCTGTCACCCCCCTGGACCTCTCTGATCACTATTTCATCTCTTTTTCTCTGTCTCTCCCCCATCTCCCTGCTCCTCCTACCCCCACTGTCACCTCTCGCCGTAACCTCCGCTCTCTCTCCCCCTCTGTCCTTGCCTCCACTGCTCTCTCTCACCTCCCTCCTATCGACTCCTTTTCACAACTCTCCGTAGACTCTGCTACCTCCACCCTCTTCTCCTCCCTCACCTCCTCCCTCGACTCCCTCTGTCCCCTCACCTCCCGACCTGCTCGCCGCCCCCCCTCCCCATCCCTGGCTCTCCTCTGTGCTCCGCTCGGCAAGAATCACACTGCGATCTGCTGAAAAGAAATGGAAGAGAACCAAACTCCCTGCTGCCCTAGACCTTTATCGCACTCTCCTCTCCTCCTTCTCCTCTACTCTCTCCTCTGCTAAATGTACTTATTTCCAATCTATAATCCAAGCCTCCACTAACAACCCACGTAATCTATTCTCTACCTTCTCCTCCCTCCTAAACCCTCCCCCCCTCCTCCTCCCTCCTCTATCGCCCCTGATGACTTTACCTCCTTCTTCTCTTCTAAAATCTCAGATACCCGCAAACTCTTTAACTCCTCTCCCTCCCCCGCACCCCCTCCTGCTCCAACCCCTACACCCACTGCATCCCCTACTAACTCACCCTCCTTCTCCACCTTCTTGCTCCTCTCAGACTCTCACCTCTCCTCCTTGCTCCAGGGTCACAAACCCACCACGTGTGCCTTGGACCCCCTCCCCACTTACCTCTTTCAAGCTGCTGCTCCTGCTCTACTCCCCTTCATCTCCTCTCTCCTCAACACCTCTCTACTTTCTGGTCTCTTTCCCTCTGCCTTCAAAAAAGCCTCGATCACTCCCCTCCTCAAAAAACCTACCCTCGACCCCACCTCCCTCCAGAGCTACCGTCCTGTCTCCCTTCTACCCTTCCTCTCCAAAACCCTCGAGCGGACTGTACACCGCCAGCTCTCTGCTTTCCTGTCCAACCACTCTCTGCTCGACCCTCTCCAATCTGGCTTCCGCTCTGCTCACTCCACTGAAACCGCCCTCCTGTCTGTCATCAACTCACTTAAGTCTGCCCGAGCTGCCTCTCTCTCCTCTGTCCTAATTCTCCTCGACCTCTCTGCTGCCTTTGACACTGTTGATCACTCTATTCTACTATCATCTCTCGCTGACCTGGGGATCTCTGGCACTGCTCTGGCCTGGTTCTCCTCCTACCTCTCCAACCGCACTTACCAGGTAACCTGGCGTGGAGCAACCTCCATACCTCAACCTCTCTTAACTGGAGTCCCCCAAGGGTCAGTCTTGGGTCCTCTCCTGTTCTCTCTCTACACCCGCTCCCTGGGCCCCCTCATCGCATCCTATGGTTTCTCATACCATTTCTATGCTTATGATGCTCAGATTTTCCTCTCCTTCCCCACCTCTGACTCCACCATCTCCTCCCGTATCTCTACCTGTCTGTCTGCTATTTCCTCCTGGATGCACTCACATCACCTCAAACTCAACCTCTCTAAATCTGACCTCCTTTTCTTTCCCTCCTCCTCTGATCTCTCTATTTCTGTTCCTCTGGAATCTACCACACACTCTCTATCTTCCTCTGCTAAGAACCTCGGAGTCACCCTGGACCCCTGCCTCTCTTATTCCCAGCACATCTCCAGTCTGGCACGCACTTGCCGACTCTTCCTGAGCAACATCCGAAGAATCCGACCCTTCCTCACCAACTGCGCTACCCAGCTCCTGGTCCAGGCCTTGGTACTCTCCCGCCTAGACGACTGCAACTCCCTCCTGGCTGGCCTCCCTGCGTCCGCCACCCGTCCGCTCCAGCTCATCCAGAACTCCGCTGCCCGCCTGGTGTTCTCTCTGCCTCGCTTCTCCCACGCTACTCCACTACTCCGCTCACTCCACTGGCTCCCGATCACCGCTCGCATCCAGTTCAAGACTCTTGTACTAGCCTACAGATGCCTTGACCAGACTGCACCCAGCTACCTCCAGACCCTCATCTCTCCCTACACCCCCGCTCGACCTCTCCGCTCCTCCTGCACTAGAAGACTGGCTCTACCTCCGCTACGCTCCCCTGCCTCCAGAGCCCGCTCCTTCTCCACCCTTGCTTCGCAGTGGTGGAATGACCTTCCTACAGATGTCAGGACTGCCCAGTCCCTGACCACATTCCGGCGCCTCCTTAAGACTCACCTCTTCAAACAGCACCTGTAGAACTCCTCTGTTTTTATCCTGGGACACTATCACCCTTCCTTAAATGCGCTTTATTTGCTCTTATCTGCCCCCTATTTTACTGCATTTAATCCTGTACGTCAGAGTACTGTAATCTGCCAAGTGTTTAATCTGTAGTATTTTGTATTTAATCATATCCTGATGTAACTATCACTGTTATCTGCTGTATTATTGAATTGTATTTTGTCACACTTATATTTTGCTTGAACAAAAGTCATTGTATTTATCTTGCTTTTATTGTATTACTTGTATTGTAACACTTGAAATGTATTTGCTTACAATTGTAAGTCGCCCTGGATAAGGGTGTCTGCTAAGAAATAAATAATAATAATGACATTACGTATGGGATATGCCTTCCCATTGGGTAAGTATCACTGAGCTCTCTATACCAGAGCTGCTGATAGGCCCCTTCCAGGGATGATGCACTCGGTCCTGCCCTCTGAGGGGCTCATCCAAAGGAAGCCATCTCTTTTTTTCCTTCTCAAGATGGTAAGGTTAAGACCTCTATGTCTAGCTGAGCGTGTTGATAGAAAAGAGCTTCTCAAGTCGAGTCGTCGATTGTATTACCCTTGCATTCGTGCTGAAAGCTGGCTCGCCACTTTCCCGGAATCAACGACTTTGAAAAGACACAGCCTTCTGTCTTTCGCCTTTCTGTCTTTGTTATCTGTCTGTCATGTGTGAGCGACTGCCTGTGCAGTCACCCGCGAGTGGTTGTCTATTTCTTTCTGAGAGTACACAGTTCCTCCACGGGGCTAGGCCTTGCCGCATCCCCGCTGTCGAGTAGACCTTGCCGGCTGGTGAGTCGGGCCTTGTACACAAACAGCGTGCTCTCCCCTATACTATCTTTCTACCATGTTTTTGCTGTCTGCTTCAATTCGGCGCTTGTGTCCCCCTGGTGCACGCTATGCGCTGACCAGGTGTGTGTGACCGTGCGGTTAGGGTAGGCACATTTGTGTAGCCACCCCCCTGGTGCTTGGGTACCGTGGTGCACACATAGCACTTGGTACTTTGGTAAATCAGTGCACAGTGCATACGGCACACAGTGTAAAGCGCCACAGCGTCACTGCACAGTCACAGGGCTGCATGGTATAAAGTGCACAGTGCTCTCGGTACTCGGTGCATGCGGTGCTTGGTACGCACGGTACGCACGGTGCACACGGTGCATGGCGCACACGGTACTTGGTACCCACTGCTACAGCACTACTGCACAAACGCACAGTGCTGCTCAGCACGCACGGTGCACGCGGTGCTTGATACTACTGCTATATCAGTGCACGGCCCATGCACAACACCAGGCCCATGTCAGGCAAGTCGGGGTTCCACCCCTGCACGACCTGCAATGAGAATAAGGATAAACATAGGATAAACATACCCTCTATGCGCAGTGCTTGGGTGTCCAACATGCCACCTTGGCCCTCGAGAGGGATGTGGCCTGCAGCATCTGTGAGGCTTTTCAGCCCCGGGTGAAAGAAGCTCAATGGAGAGGGTCACGAGGGCGAGCTCCGCATCCTCTATGGCCGGATCATCGGCGGCTCTTGGAGCCCCAGAGCCCCTCCTCCATGACCTGTCCCAGGACCCCCTGCTGAACATCCCTGATGCGCAGGCCTCACGGAGTCACTCTCCATCTCTGCAGGTGAGAAGGGTGAAGCGTTCCAAGCAGGTGAGGGACATTATGGACCTCTGTCCAGGCTCCGTTGCAGCCCAAATTGCCCTCCCCCTCTCCCCCAGGGGAGTTCCGTTTTCCAGATGCAGACAATGGCTCCTCGCCCTCAGAAGTTCCTAGCCTTCCCAGATTTCATGGAGGAGGTACGCTCCTCCTGGAATCGTCCGGCCACGGGTCCTAGCGTGATAAAGCAGGCCGCACCACTTACTTCTCTAGAAGGTGCGGAAAAGCTTGACCTAGCGGGGTTCCCCCCGGTAGACACCACCATCGCCGCCCTGGTTAAGGCCCCCCCGGTGGATAGGTTGGCTAGAGACCCGGCGTGCCCGAACCTTCAATGCAAGGTGACGGAAACGCATCTCAAGCAGGCGTGTGCAGCAGAGGTGCAGGCAACTCACCTGTCAAACAACCCTGCTTTCCTCCCCAAGGTGATCACAGCCTTCCACATTAATCAGTCTGTGGAACTGGAGTCCTTCCATTCACCTCTGTTTGCTTCAACAGAGGATGAGAGATTGAATTTCCTCTGCCCAGTGCGGGCATTAGATGCTATGTGATTAGGACAAGAGCTCTGCATCAATCTGACCAGCTCTTCATCTGTCACGGAACACGGACCCTAGGACAGCCCCTCTCTAAGCAGCGTCTGTCACATTGGATTGTGGATACAGTCTCGACTTCGTATAATGGTGCTGGCTTGCCCCCACCTGGTAGGGTAGCCGCACACTCCACTCGAGGGTTGGCTACATCTTGGGCCCTCTTCAGAGGGGCCTCGATGTCTGATATTTGTACTGCGGCTAGCTGGACTACGCTGCATACCTTCTTCAGGTTCTACCGCCTTAATGTGGTAGACCTTGCCCTGCCTTCATTAGGCACGAGTGTCCTTGAGGGTGTAAGTTCACACCGCTAACCTCTGGGTTAGACAGTGCTAGTGCATCCCTCATAGGCTGCCATTCCTTCTCCCTCGCGATGGCTATGGTATACATTATCCCATACATAATGTCGTTGGTGGTCATCTTCGAATTGAAAGGGAACGTTAGGTTAATTACCGTAACCCTGGTTCTCTGAAAGAGAAGATGACCACCAACCATGAGGTCGCATCGGTCGCCCTCACAGGTTCGATGGAAAAAGAGAAACGGCTTCCTTTGGATGACAGTTGTATCCCCTCAGTGGATGGGACCGAGTGCATCATCCCAGGAAGGGGCCTATCAGCAGCTCTGGTATAGAGATCTCAGCAATACCTACCCAATGGGCAGGCATATCCCATACGTAACGTCATTCATGGTCGTCTTCTCTTTCAGGGAACCAGGATTACGGTAAGTAACCTAACGTTCAGCTAAGAGACTGTACTAAAGGACTATGCTGTGCCAAAATGAGCACAGCATTAACAATGTGGAAGGTACCTCCATAACGATTTCTGTTCAGTTTTCAAGTAGCCTAAAATTACCGGTAGATGAATGCAGTTTGCATTATTGTGCGTTTAAACATGTTATAAACTGATGATGGTTCAGTGATTTCATATTGAAGTTCAGTAATATGAAATGCATTCTGGTAACGGTAAAGTAAGAGTTTGTGTAAGGACTGGGAATAACCAACCCGCTTAAGTGTAACTACCGTTAAAGTGTATAAATATTTCTGAAAAATCGATTATTATTATTACGTGTAACACTTAATTGTATAACCGAATTCTCAAAAATATTTATATGAAATCACAGAACCATCAGTTTATAACATATTTAAACGCACAATAATGCAAACTGCATTCATCTACACTTGAAATGTATTTGTATACTGTAACACTGTATACTGTAACACTTGAAATGTATTTGCTTACAATTGCAAGTCACCCTGGATAAGGGCGTCTGCTAAGAAATAAATAATAATAATAATACATGCAATTTTAGGCTACTTGAAAACTGAACAGAAATCGTTATCGAGTTTGATTGTAAGTTCGATTGCTAGAATTATCAAGAGCACAACACTGCATGATTATTGATTTGTACCGAGACCTGGTGGGATTGTGTTAAACTGTATTACAGTATACTGCAGTTTTGATAGACCAAGACTGACTGAGAAGGTCTAGGTTTGGTCTGTGGAAAAGGTGGCAACCCTAACGGGCAGTGTTGTGTGATGCACTATGTAAGGATTCTGTCCCCCGGTTGGGTGAGATGAGATGAGGTTGAGAGCCCTATATCCACGAATGCAGAGATATTTAAAAGCCCATTTCCTTATTTATACTTGTGTCCTAGAATGTGTGAGTTTGTGAAGGGTTACAATTATGGGCTTGCGTGTCGGGAGCAGTAATCCCATCGTTGAATGACGAAAGAAACATTAGAACATGCGGAATGTAGGGTTCCAGACTGTGCTTCAATCCCTTCCCTGTAGTGATGTCACGCACAAGACTCCACCCAAATGCATGATGTCATCTGGTTTGCAGCTTCACTGCATTACTGACCAATTCCATTTGTTTTTCACAGGAAGTTTTTGAATTGAAGAACGTCGATCTGAAAGTAGGTGAAGCTCAAGGGCAAAATTTCAGACGATGCTTCTATGTAAGCCATTTGTTATTTATTCATTGATTTATGTATATGACTGTGATGGGGTGCAGCCTATTTTGTGGTGGTTTTGTGTTTTTTGTATTGTTTAGAGTGGATATGAGTGAGTTTGGGGTGTGTTTCAGTGAGTGAGTTTGTGTGAGGAATGTGTGGAATGTGCCTGGGCTAATGAGGTGCGAATTGCCCAATTAGCCCCGGCACCTGTATACAAGGGAGTGATTGGGTATGTTAGTGGGTGAGTGTTTGTGAGAGTGAGAAGACCTGTGTGAGAGAGTGAGTGGTTCTTTTTGGTATAGTTTGTTTAGAGCCTGTTTTTGTGTTTGTCTTCTTGGGTGCCTTTTGTTTTGTGTATTTTGTTTAATTAAAAGTCATATTTTCCCTGCACATCCTGACTTTGAGTCTCCTTACCTCGGTCAGCCTGTCACAATGACACATTAATTTATTGTAATATTACTGAAGTACATTTTTACAGTTTGTCAAATTGAAAAGGAGAGGAGAAAGTGTGTTTAGTTACAATGCTCCAGATTGTGGAACTCATTGCCCTTTTCTGTTAGAGATGCTGCTTCAGTCAATATTTAAGTCAAGATTAAAGACTTACTTTTGTAGTCTAGCCTTTTTAACCTGACTTACAAATATAATTGTTTATCTATTTAATATGCTTATTTTTTAATTCTGTGTTTGATCTATCTTGTTATTCATTTCCTGTTTTCTTCAATTGCCTTTCATTTTTCGTTATTCATTATTGATATTATAATTATTTTTTGTTATTTTTTTTACTACTTCTTGGAACTGCATCCTTCTTTCTGTTTTAACCGACAACGCTTTGAGATAGTGTGGTATGAAAGGCGCTGTATAAATAAATACCTTGAAATTCAAAATGGAATATCTGAAGACATTCATCACAGGTAACAGACAATACTGTTAGTCCTTGTCCACACTTACAAAACATGGAAACTGCACTTAAATGAATGATCTAGATATTACAGTGAATGATCTAGATATTACAAGTGAATCATCTAGATATTACAAGTGAATCATCTAGATATTACAAGTGAATCATCTAGATATTACAAGTGAATCATCTAGATATTACAAGTGAAATCATCTAGATATTACAGTGAATCATCTAGATATTACAAGTGAATCATCTAGATATTACAGTGAATGATCTAGAATCAGGGGTCTCCAACCCTGGTCCTGGAGAGCCCCTATCCAGCAGGTTTTATAGGTGTCTTTACATCATCAATGGCTAAAGATCTGGAACACCTGTTAATCTTGACTAATTAAGCCAATAATTGGTTCAATTAAGTAACAGATTGGTTTGAACAAAAACCAGAAGCCCCAGTAGCTCTCCAGGACCAGGGTTGGAGACCCCTGATCTGGATATTACAAGTGAATGATCTAGGTATTACAAGTAAATGATCTAGATATTACCCAGCGACGTCAGTCAAGAGCAGATATGATAGCCTGTATGGTTTCTGCAATATTGATCTTAGTGTTCTAGGAGGTGTCTGACATTCTTTCAAAACTACACAGTTCAAGCAGTAATGAATAGAAGTGCATGACAGGGTATGGAAGTATTTTATTATTATTATTATTTATTTATTTATTTATTTATTTATTTATTTAAATTTCTTAGCAGACGCCCTTATCCAGGGCGACTTACAATTGCTACAAGATATGACTATTTTTTACATAAAATTGTTACAAGATATGACATTATTGTTACATATAATTACATTATTTTTTACAGATTATTTTTACATACAATTACCCATTTATACAGTTGGGTTTTTACTGGAGCAATCTAGGTAAAGTACGTTGCTCAAAGGTACAGCAGCAGTGTCTCCCACCTGGGATTGAACTGTGATGTTCTTTGAGCGCTGGATGCGGAACCAGCTATCTTGTTTGTTAATGTCCGTGTTATCTATGTGATGTCGGGGCTATCAGTATTCATGAGATACGCCCTTTTTATTTTTTTTTGGCATCTCTCGGCTCCTATCGGTCTCACTCAGCCATTGAATGGTTTTCTCGGCTTTTTCCGGAGAAAAAACGACTAGAGACCTGTTTTTTGCATCTTTTTTATGACATTGGACTGGAAAGGGAAAATTGCAATGTCGGACCAGATCCGACATAGGGCCGCAAAGGGTTAAAGCCCCACCACTGAATTACATTGTTAGGATGCAGTTTAAAGCCCCACCACTGAATTACATTGTTAGGATGCAGTTTAAAACCCCACCACTGAATTGTTATGATGCAGTTTAAATGACACTTGAAGTGTTACAGTACTAGTATACAGGAAGCGCATTACATTGCCTTTGCTGTGTCCCGTGTGGTCCTTACCACAGTGTTATATTCTGCAGGGGATCCTGTAACACTTTAACCCCCGCCTCCAGTATCTCTTTACAGACAAACTGGTGAGAGGAACAACACTGGTCCTTTCAGCTTGAGAGGACTGTCAGAAACAGATTGAAAATGAATAGAAACCAATACAGTGTTATTAACCTCACCTGGCAGACCCCTTCATTAATGATGGGCACCTGTTATAAACCAAGATACTTTCTAAGCAGGATCTTTTTCGTAAAAACATGTACGCAATCAGAATTACTTTAATCTGATTAACTATGAAATCCTGCTTGTGTCTTTCCACAGTTGACAGTGAAGGTCTTGGGCGACTGCTTCGAGATTGAACTGCCCAACGAACATATTGTCGCCTTCCTAAACCACCTGAGTCTGGACAAAATCACCTACATCAGAGTCAAGGGCGATCTCAAAGTGACCTCCTTCAAATTCGAATGAACACCTACCTCTACCTGCTGAATAAAACTTCACGCAAACCTGTCTCCCCTGAGTGTGGCTTTCTATTAAATCTTAACGGTCTAATGTGTATCCCAGTTGTCTTTATTTACCAAGTCATCTACAATTGCACTGCAGTGAGTCAGTGGCACTACAATGGCAGTCCAATGTTTCTGTACTGATTGGGTTTTTACAATGTGATGAGGGCACCATTGGCAGAACAGAACCACAGTATGCTACTGTGCCTTTCCAAAATACTTCCATAGCACAAACACAGTGGCACAACAATGGCAATGCAATAATGGGTCTGTATTATACTAAGGGTAGTATACAGTGCCGTGAAAAAGTATTTGCCCCCTGTCTGATTTTCTGCATTTTGCACATTTTTCACATTGTATTTGGTCAGATTTTTTGTGGTTTATAGTAGTATATAGAGAGAGTCTGAGAGAAGAAATGACACAGACTTTTGGTGCTTCTTTCATTTGTTTGTTGTTCATTTGCAAGGTAATCAAACATGCAATCTTCAGGTTTGAAAAAGTGATTGCCCCCCCTAGTTAACTCAACCCAATTAAAGGGATAATTAGGGTCAGCTGTTTGAGTACTTTGGTTAACAACCAGGCCTGATTTGGGCCAGCCCTGCCCAATATAAATCTGACTAACTTTGGCCCTTACCATCAGAGTGAAGTTGTCAGCTCACAGGTTCTAGAGGCACATCATGCCACGAACAAAAGAAATTCCTGAAGACCTCCGGAAAAAAAGTTGTTGATGCCTATCAGTCTGGAAAGGGTTACAAAGCCATTTCTAAGGCTCTGGGGCTCCACCGAACCACAGTCAGAGCCATATTGTCCAAATGGAGAAAGTTTGGGACAGTAGTGAATCTTCCCAGGAGTGGCCGTCCTGCCAAAATCTCTCCAAAAGCAAGGAGTAAAATCGTTCAGGAAGTCACAAAGAACCCTAGAACAACATCCAGGGATCTGCAGGCCTCTCTCGCCTCGGCTAAGGTCAGTGTTATTGACTCCACCATCAGAAAGACACTGGGCAAAAATGGGATTCATGGCAGAGTAATAAGGCGGAAACCATTGCTCACTAAGAAGAACATGAATGCCCGTCTCAAGTTTGCCAAAAAGCACTTGGATGATCCTCAAGAGTTCAAATGATGGACAGTTCTATGGACAGATGAGTCAAAGTGGAACTTTTTGGCTGACATGGGCCCCGTTATGTCTGGCGAAAACCAAACACTGCATTCCACAGTAAGAACCTCATACCAACGGTCAAGCATGGTGGTGGTAGTGTCATGATTTGGGGATGCTTTGCTGCATCAGGACCTGGACGCCTTGCCATCATTGAAGGAACCATGAATTCTGCTCTCAGAGAATTCTACAGGAGAACGTCAGGCCATCCGTCCGTGAGCTGAAGCTGAAGCGCAGCTGGGTCATGCAGCAAGACAATGATCCGAAACACACAAGCAAGTCTACATAAGAATGGTTGAAGAACAAGAAATTTAACGTTTTGGGATGGCCTAGTCAAAGTCGAGACCTAAACCCCATTGAGATGTTGTGGCAGGACCTGAAACGAGCAGTTCATGCTCAAAAACCTACAAATGTCACTGAGTTGAAGCAGTTCTGCATGGAGGAGTGGGTCAAAATTCCTCCACAGCGCTGTGAGAGACTAATCAATAACTACAGGAAGCGTTTGGTTGCAGTTATTGCTGCTAAAGGTGGCATAACCAGTAATTGAGTCTAAGGGGGCGATTACTTTTTCACACGGGGGCATTGGGTGTTGCATAACTTTCTTTAATAAATAAATGAAATATGTATCAAATTTTTGTGTTATTTGTTCACTCAGGGTCCCTTTTATCTAATATGAGGTTTTGGTTGAAGATCTGCTAACATTCCGGGTCAAAAATATGCAAAAATGCAGAAAATCAGACAGGGGGGAAATACTTTTTCACAGCACTGTAAGTGTTGGGCAGCTATAATGGAATGGCATGACAGTATGGTAACTATACCCTTCCCAAATGATCCTCAATGGAAATGTAGACAGGCAATGGTGAGGCCATGATTGTGTACTGAAGAGCAGTGATAGCAGCATGAAAACCAGAAGACACAGGGTGTCCCCAGAACCGGATTTGAGAACCCCTGGCTTAGTGAAATCCAATTTTGACACCCCGGTGGGATTACAAATGACAGTATAAACCAGGCATAGGAAACTCTGGTCCTTTCAGACCAGATGCAAGTTCCAGACCTGTTCTTAATTGTTCAATTGAACCAGTTAAACCTGCATCCAGGTCCCAAAGCAAGCACAGTAATTATTTAATCACACCTGATACACATCAGTACAGAACCATCATATCGTATCAGTATAAACAGTACAGGACCAGTACTGTATATTCATCAGTGTTTGCTCCAGGACTTACAGGTCAATGTGGCCCCCTCTCAGAATTTTAGGGGGACATTTTCTTCAGTGAGGGGGTGTGGCGGAGTGTCCCGTCCCTTTGTTTATTTATTTATTATGATTTGTTTATTACGGCAAAAGCCGATTTTTGTTATTTGTTATTTTGTGTTTAAAAACCTCGTGAGGATTTGTGACTGATCAGCTAGTGATTTATTTAACTAGCTGACAGTCACGCATCCTTACTAAACTCGTGCAGACCGTGGCCGAGGGATAATAAGACAATTAACAGCTAGTCAACCCCTTGGCCAGAATATAAGAACCTGCAGCTGTCCGCACTGGGGGGAGAGAGTGTCAGTGGAGAGACGTAAGTCTGTAGGAGTACAAAGAGAATTAACAATTGCTATATACGTGCTGGCTAAAAACCAGCATGATACTTGTTAGTTTCAGTTTGTTTGGCCAACGCGCCGTTTTGTTTTGTGGTGTTTGTTTGTTTAAATCTTTTTGTTTGTTTTGGTTTATTTATTTAATAAAAATGCTGAGCAGAAAAGAAGGCAAAGAAAAGTTCACTATCCACGCATCTCTACAGCTGACCTCATTACAAAAACATATTATTTGCATTTTTTAATTCTTGGTGACTAAAACGTACAATACTGATGCTAATTAAAAAAAATAATAAAACGCTTAACTTGCATTAGTGTGATGGATGTCCCTGCTTGTTACCACACAAATCACTGATGATGGCAGGGAAATTGGAGAGAGCTTCAGTCGCAAGACTCAATCTCTGACGGTATTTCGTCTTGATCGCCCTTTGCTTGTAATGTACTAGTGTTGAGCCAACAATCCATATTTTTTCACTGGATTGAAAACTAAAACCTCTTACTCTCACACCAGACGTAACGGCTTGCCAAATTAGACCGCATGGCAATACATCGGTTTCTGATTGGCCATACATTCTGTATTATGAAATGAACCAATAGTACTTAAGTTACAATAAACTTAATAGGGTCATTGAAAAAAATAAATATCGATTTGCTGGCACGAATGCACACAGGAAATAAAATGAGTTAAAGACGAGGCTTTTAGTTTTTTAAAATATGTAATCTTTTTTTTTTTTTTTATCCAGAAGCCCAACTGTTTATATGACATTTAAACAACAGGGCATATTTAAAACGTACATATTTAATATGTAAATTTGTCATGTGTGCACTGAACGCTGTGTCACAGCACATCAGTCTGGTGTTAGCGATTAAACGTTGATTACATGACAAAAGTTTGCAGTAGATTGGCAAGTGGTACTAAATAAAATGCGTTGTCCGCCATTTCAGAATTTTTCTCACGTACCCCAGTTTGAAAACTGCTGCATTACAATAAACCACATTACCAACAGATACAGTTTAATAGTAGTATTTAAATGCCATTGTTCTGACTTGTAAATTCTTACCTTCCAGCTGCCCCTTTATTTTGACAATTTCTATATAAAAAATGGCATTTTTTCTTGACATTTTTCATTCTTAGCCCACAAGTAAATATTTTGGACAGTTTTCAAAACAATTTTTGCTTTATTTTTTACAACACACGTTGATGTATTATAACGGAAAAAAATATATATTATATTTACCTTTGGATAATGTAAATATAATATATATTTAGAAAATTACAGAAAAGAAGCCCCCAAGTAAATGTTTTGGACAGTTTTCAAAACAATTTTTGCTTTATTTTTTACAACACACGTTGATGTTGTACTGTTTAATTTTTTTCAAGGTTAAATGAAAAATGTCAATATACAATATGTATTTCGTTGGTTTTGTGGATTTGCTATATTTTAACATACTTTAATACTGCACCTAAAGATATAGTTTTGAAAATGCTGCTTAACAAAACCGTGACTGCACGTGCATTGTATTACATAATAAATTCCTTTGTTCCGATTCCAGTGGTGTTTTCTCAATGCAAGATGTATTGTAGGTATACAGTGCTGTATAAAATCACATACACTGTATATATATATTTATCATGCCGTTATAGGTCTACTGGCGAAATGGCCAAGAGACAGTTGGTGCTTAACACATACTGCATTATTTTGGCCCTGGATTTTAGCATTTTTTGTCATAGAAAAGACAAATTTCACATATTTATAAAGTATCCGAAGACTACTTTTTTTTTTTTTTTTTTTAATCAATGATGCGGTTTTCGTTTCACGAATCTACTGCACTTTGTCTATAAACTGTACTGTATGCAGAAGTACACATTTCTCTCATTCACTTGCTAGGTCACTCCATATCTCCAAACATCTAACACAGTTTGTCTAGCAAATAGATAAGTTTACAGCGGATGAATTTCACAGTATTTTTAAGTACAAATATAATAGCCTACATTTCAACAGTCACTGCCGAAGCCGATTACTTATTCTTCCAGAAGTAATGGTCGGGTGTAACAGGGATACAAGGTTATATTGTGCAGTGCCATGTTGTTAACAAGCCTGATGTTGTCGTTTAGGCTTTACTGTGAAACTGACTGTAACCAGGGAGGGTGTGAGCGCATTCTACTGGACTGGACGATAATGGCACGGGAGTTTAATTTTGCAATTACGCAAGTGTAAACAAACAAGTAAAAAAGATTAGCCTGTCTTCACATGTCATCTTAATACAAAATGCATTAATTTACTGCGTATTGGTATTGCGTCTGGTCTGGGAAGGGGGACACACGGGCGCGTTAAGAGAAATTCAGCGGGATATTTTTTATTTCAGGGGGGCATTGGCGCAATGGCGCAGCCTAGCACGAACACTGATTCATTCTGTGTTCACAATAATGTGGTTGCTAAGGATTCAGTTTTGGTGTTTTCAGGGTAATACACTCAGATTATAATGGGATCCTAATGGGGGTTTCCAATACTTTCTGTAAAGATCCCCCTTTAACTGGGTCCAGATGCAAAGGGTTTATGAACTAGACTCTTCCTATGGAAGCCACTCAGTTATGCCTTTAGGGCAGTGGTGCACAACTCGGTCCTGGAGGGCCGGTGTCCCTGCAGGTTTTTATTACAACTGCACCCTAAAGTACTTTATTGGACCTTATTAGAAGCTTAATTGGTTCAATTAACTTGTGCACCACTGCTTTATGGCATCCACTCCACCCTTGAGAGGAACTCCCCTTTTTAATATTCTTGAACTGTTACCTGCATAAAATCACGGGTGTGAACATTTTCTGCAAACACATCGAACCCTGATGTTGACATCGATTACTGTGCAAATTCTAACGACAATTATCGATCATTACCTAGCTAAAATGCTTAAAAAAATAAATAAATAAATAAATAAATAAATAATCCCTCACAGTAACAGTTTAAAGGAAAAATAAGTCCTCTTTTTAAGAGCAAGTATAAAAAAAAAATTCAAACAAATCCCAATGTTTTAAGACATGTTTGATAAATCAACCCCACTGTCCAAAGGAGAAAAAAACAAGGTTTGAAAGCTACATTAACATTATGGTCTATTTATTTGGAAATAATTCGAGCTCTCATTTTTTTTTTTTTTTTTGCTGTTGGTTACAATTCATGAATTGCCCAGCTTCTGCAAGCGAACGTAGCAGTCCCTTCCAGTGTGCCGCGGCTGCAGAGATGCATTTCACTTTTTGCTGTCATTTTAATCAGAACTTTACATGACTTTGCATAGAGACACTTAGATTTGCATTATCTTCGGTGAATACAAATATATTGTCATTTTTCCAAACAGTACATTAGACTCCAGAAGTCGCCTACCCTTTCCTGCAACGAAACTTCTGTTGATAATTTTATTTTGCGTCTCCATACTTGAATATGTATAATATCTCTTTCACACATGGATGTGGATTTATTATTAATTAACTTACTGCCCACATCGCAACCAAGATATGTAGAATATCTCTTTCATACATGTATAGGCCTAATCAATCTACTTACCACGTCGCAACCAAAAATGCATCACATACTGGAGTGCTCAGAGAAGCATTTCGCTTACACTCATATAGTACATTACTAAGGCCCTACCTATTTCACGGCCATGAAAAACGTGACACAGAGTGTGAAATTCATTCTTCGCTGTGAAAACTGTCTATTTTGTGTACTTTTACCCAGCACTTAAATCCAATTAAGTTATGTGAATTGGTCCAGGTTCCTGATGTGAGAAAACTGGTCATGATTTTTTGATTGAAACTTAACAGCAGCCAATAAGCACTCTGGGCTCTCCTCACTGATTGTAGAAATGGGCATCTGGGGCGGGTTTAGTATCCTAGGAGATCTCAACTGATATTGTTAAAGTGTCCTTCCAGCGATTTGTACAACTAATAAATAACTATTTTACATACCCCAAAACAAACTCTAATGTGCTGTTAAACTCAGAGGTTGCTCCGCAAACTCTTTAACACCTCTCCCTCCCCCGCACCCCCTCCCGCTCCAACTCCTACACCCACTGCAACCCCCTACTAACTCACCCTCCTTCTCCACCTTCTTGCCCCTCTCAGACTCTCACCTCTCCTCCCTGCTCCAGGGTCACAAACCCACCACGTGTGCCTTGGACCCCCTCCCCACTCACCTCTTTCAAGCTGCTGCTCCTGCTCTACTCCCCTTCATCTCCTCCCTCCTCAACACCTCTCTACTTTCTGGTATCTTCCCCTCTGCCTTCAAAAAAGCCTCGATCACTCCCCTCCTCAAAAAACCTACCCTCGACCCCACCTCCCTCCAGAGCTACCGTCCTGTCTCCCTCCTACTCTTCCTCTCCAAAACCCTCGAGCGGACTGTACACCGCCAGCTCTCTGCTTTCCTGTCCAACCACTCTCTGCTTGACCCTCTCCAATCCGGCTTCCGCTCTGTTCACTCCACTCCCTCTTCCTCCGCTAAGAACCTTGGAGTCACCCTGGACCCCTGCCTCTCTTATTCCCAGCACATCTCCACTCTGGCACGCACTTGCCGATTCTTCCTGAGCAACATCCAAAGAATCCGACCCTTCCTCACCAACTATGCTACCCAGCTCCTGGTCCAGGCCCTGGTACTCTCCCACCTAGACGACTGCAACTCCCTCCTGGCTGGCCTCCCTGCGTCCGCCACCCGTCCGCTCCAGCTCATCCAGAACTCCGCTGCCCGCCTGGTGTTCTCTCTGCCTCGCTTCTCCCACGCTACTCCACTACTCCGCTCACTCCACTGGCTCCCGATCACCGCTCGCATCCAGTTCAAGACTCTTGTACTAGCCTACAGATGCCTTGACCAGTCTGCACCCAGCTACCTCCAGACCCTCATCTCTCCCTACACCCCCACTCGACCTCTCCGCTCCGCCTGCACTAGAAGACTAGCTCTACCACCGCTACGCTCCCCTGCCTCCAAAGCCCGCTCCTTCTCCACCCTTGCTCCGCAGTGTTGGAATGACCTTCCTACAGATGTCAGGACTGCCCAGTCCCTGACCACATTCCGGCGCCTCCTTAAGACCCACCTCTTCAAAGAGCACCTGTAGAACTCCTCTGTTTGTATCCTGGGACACTATCACCCTTCATGTAAATGTGCTTTATTTTGCTCTTATCAGCCCCCTATTTTACTGCATTTAATCCTGTACTTCAGAATACTGTAATCTGCCAAGTTTTTAACTGTAGTACTTTGTATTTAATCACATCCTGATGTAACTATCACTATTTAATCATATCCTGATGTAACTATCACTATTACCTGCTGTATTATTGAATTGTGGTTTGTCAAACTTGTACTTTGCTTGAACAAAAGTTATTGTATTTCTTGCTCTTTTTGTATTACTTGTATTGTAACGCTTGAAATGTTTTTGCTTACGATTGTAAGTCGCCCTGGATAAGGGCGTCTGCTAAGAAATAAATAATAATAATAATAATTTTAGTCTGTCTGCATACGACATGCATTTTAAACCCGCGATAATTCTGGTTGCTCTTCTTTGCACTCTTTCTAGAGCAGCATTATGCTTTTTGTAACGAGGTGACCTGAACTGAACACAGTATTCTAGGTGAGGTCTTACTAACGCATTGTAAAGTTTTAACATTACTACCCTTGATTTAAATTCAGCACTTCACAATATATCCTAGATGAAGCCGTTTCTGAGTCAACATAAACTCCTTGATCTTTTTCAAAGATTCCTTCTTCAATTTCAGTATCTCCCATATGATATTTTTATTGCCTGTGTGCAGTACCTTACACTTTTCTCTATTAAATGTCATTTGCCATGTGTTCTGAATGCTGTCTAGAACATTTTGAATGACCTTTGCTGCTGCAACAGTGTTTGCGTTTGATTCTGTTTTCTACATGTTAAGCATTCCCTAATCCTTTTATGCAGGACCTTGTCAAAAGCTTTCTGGAAATCTAAATAATCCATGTCGTATACTTTGCAATTATCTATGGTCAATGTTTGTTGTGTGAAATTTTAATTACAACATTATAAGGAAGGCTTATTGGATACAAATAAAACAATTACTTCACAGAGTAATCTCAAAAGGTCCTTTATTTCACACCCTTGATACAATAATAGACAAACACACATACAAGAATATATTAATCAGAGATATAATATACTCATAGAGACGCAACTGAACTAATCCTTACCCTTCCAAGCAGATCGGGAGAGCCCCTCGACCCTGGTAAGAGAAAGCAGCTGTCTCCAAAAATACCGAGCAGGACTGCGCAAATCCTCACGGCTGACTCTCATCAGAGTAGGGGAGGAACCCATTCTTTTATAGCTTACCAAGTTAGGCTTCTGCGTGCGAGAGAGTAATTGGCCAGATCACTTTCTCGAGGCTCGCCCTATGAATCATTTCTGTGAGCCATCCCTTTCCCATAAAGTATTGCTGAAGGTATTTGTTAGTACTGTTTATTTATGTCTTGGTTTTGTTTGGCCCGTGTGCCTTTTCATTCTGTCTTCGTTATTTGCTACATGCATTTCTAATGGCATTGTATAACAGATTATTTTATTTTGCTCTGCGTCTGAATTTGGCTGTTAATATAACAAGCACTAACCAAAAACCTTCTACTATGTGCTCCCTAATTTAAGGAATGGCAACTGCTTTACTCGACTGATAATGTGTATTATAGCTATTGGCTAGACCATTACCCAACAAAACATCAATCCCATTACTCAACCCAAAGATCCTCGAGTTGTGTAATGAAGTATTGTAAAGCACACAGATGTATGGTAAATCACATGGAAGCATTCTGAAGCACAGAGAGGTCTGGCAAAGCACAGGGAAGAATTGTAAAGCACAGAGGCATGGTAAAGCACAGAGAGGTATGGTAAAGCACAGGGAAGCATTGTAAAGCACAGAGGGGTCTGGTAAAGCACAGAGAGGTACGGTGAAACATAGGGAAGCCAAGAGAGATAGGAATGAGCATTGGTAAGGGGGCTAGAACTTTACAGAGCGTTTAAAAGTGACCAAAAACAAAGTACATAGAAAGAGTACTTGGAACTGCAAACACAAATCAAAAAGGAAGTTAGAAAGTCCAAGAGAGAGATAGAAATCAATATTGCTAAGGGGGCTAAAACCAATTCCGAAATGGTTTTCCAATATTATAACAGTAAGAGAACATTCAAAGAGGAGGAATCTATTCAGACTTAAACAAAGACTACGTGGTGATCTGATTCAAACATTCAAAATTCGAAAAGGTACTGACAATATCGACCCAGGGGACTTTTTCGACCTGAAAAAAGAAACAAGGACCAGGGGTCACAAATGGAGATTAGATAAAGGGTCATTCAGAACAGAAAATAGGAGGCACTTTTTTACACAAAGAATTGTGAGATTCTGGAACCAATTCCCTAGTAATGTTGTGTTGAAGACGAAACCCTGGGATCCTTCAAGAAGCTGCCAAACGAGCAAGATGGGTCGAATGGCCTCCTCTCGTTTGTAAATGTTCTTATGATCAGTGTAAAGCACAGAGGTATGGTAAAGCACAGGGAAGCACTGTAAAGCACAGAGGTATGGTAAAGTATATTAAACCATAGTGTATGATAGTGGGTGCGCACAGTAGAGAGGACAGTGTTGTTGATTAGGCTGCTCCAAGAGGCATCCGAGTGGATCAACAAAATCAAGGGAAGCCCAAAGAGAGGCAGCTGTGGCTTAGTGACAGCCAGGGGGCAAAGGCCAATAACTGAAAGAATGAATATCCCTGGAGACACCTTACAGAACCTTGTGGAGTGTGTGCCATGTCATCTGAGCCCAGTCAGTTGATAGATACCGGTCCTGGAAGTTGCTCGGCAGTGTACAAAACAGACCAAAAAATATCATAGCTTATTTGTAATATAATGTGAGTGAAAATACTATCACAAGAAAGAAGACATTTCCGTGGATATCATAAATCACAATCAAATTGCTCTCCTTTTTTTTAAAAAAAAAGCCCAATTTGTTTGGTTAAATCAAGTTTGCTGAATTTAACTCTTTCAACTCTTATACAGAGGGGAGGAAGTTAATTCTCATTTTTTTAAAGCACTATTTAATGTCAATTAGTTTAATGAGGTAATTGTATGTAAAAATGGTGTGATATCTTGTAACAATTGTAAGTCGCCCTGGATAAGCGCATCTGCTAAGAAATAATAATAATGATAATAATAATAATAATAATAATAATAATAATAATAATAATAATAAGCACCACATAAGATACCATTTCTGGCTTTTCTGTATATCAATTAATGCAAAAGAAATGTTCAATAATTTATTAGTTTTATTTTCAGCCATTGCGTGTTTGTGTACCTACTTCTAAATGAACTGTCAACAGGGGCCGCTTTCTGGAGACACAACGTACATACAAATGCTTTTGGGTATAATAAATAAACACACATTTTATGGACCAGTCTGTATTTTCTTTGACTTTACTGCCCTCTAGTGGGAGAAAAAGGAAGCACTGTCACATTTCTCTTTCTGAACTTTCACCTAGGTTACTAAAAAATTAAAAAAAAAAAAAAAACTATTTTATTCTATACTATATAATAATGATTCCCAACCCCGGTCCTGGGGACCCACTATCTCTGAATATCAACAGTGTCATCCGACAGTCCGAAACTCTTATCCTTTTAGTTAAGGTGGAATGAAAGCCAGCAGACACAGAAGGTGTTCATAATACACTTTATCATTATAAAAAATGAAATGAAAGAAATGAGAATAAGAGGTGAGCCAAGAATCCAGAAAGGGAACTAAAAGTTCAAACTCATGTGGCCAGTTTGGCAGAAAATGGGTTAAGTTAGAGTTCCCTCTGGTGGACGCACCCTGGATTTTATTTGTATAAACTGACAACACCTGTGGCATTGGGGAAGCTTTGTTTTTGGAAGGATACCTCAGGTAAGCCATGTGCTTTAACTGTTTGAAAAGGTTTTAAATCTTTTTAAAACTGTGTGCTATGAATTAGATTAAGGAATATGTTTGTTGCATGCTGCTTGTGGTTTCTTGTTACAATATAATTTGATTTGCTTGGTGTTGATAATGTGGCTGTGTTTCATTTGTGTTTGGTTTTGATAGTGTATATTTATACTGATTTTGTGTTTGCTTGTTTCCCCCAGATTGGCCACTATTGCCATTTCTTTACCCCAATTGTAGTTTGGCACATTGTATTAGTTTTACACATTCTATTAGTTTCACACAAGTTTAGGCAGTTGCCTAGGTAGTAACCACTTGTTAAAAAAAAATATCAGCATGCTAGACTTCAATCCAAGACATTTGTTGTAATCAAGAAAGATAAGCAATATATCTTGTAAACTATCCCAGATCTGGAACAGATGATTTAAATGCATCGAACTTTGCTATGTTGAATAAAATGGAGAACTCTGTTTTGTTAATTTCTCTACCAACCATATCACAAGTTAATATCCACCTGACCACACTCAGCTGGAAGAGAGTGAAATATCCTCATATAAAATAAATGCACTTTCTTCTCTTTTTATCCTGTACAGCGCTTTGAGGAAACTTAATGTGAAGCCCCTATATAAAAATAATGAATGAATATTGTATATTCGAAAGAATTGCTAGCAAATATATTTAAATAAGTGTAAATAGTTCACGCAAATCAGAAAAGGTAAGATTAATACTAAAAGGTGCCAAAGCCCTAAAGCGCAGATGAGAAAAATCGAAAAAACTTCATAGGTGGAGTTTTTTAATTTAGAATGTGGGGATACAATACCATCGGCACGCATCTGCAAGCCCCAAACCGCAACCTGCAATGCACGCTGATGATTGGACTAAAGCCAGACCCAGTCTCTAACACAGTTCCAACACACAGACATAGACTGTTCTACACAAACGCACAGGCAACTGTTTACAATTATAAATATCCAAAGTCTCTGTCTTTTGACTGGGCCGCTATAATATTATAATTTCTAGATTGCAACATAAATGTTTGTGTATATTAATCATGTAGATTATTAAAGGGTACCCGTCTCATAAGCAATATGTGGAGTTGTTAGCATCGCTAGTAACACATTTCCCATTTCTTAGAAAAAACTGGATCAGGCTAGAAGTCATTTTATTTACTTTCCTACCCTTTTCACACTGCCTCCAGAAGATGATAAACTAATCCATTTAAGTTCAATGTTATTGCATAACATAACATTTGACAACAAGCGATTACACCGTGTAACAAATTTTTTTTTTTTTTTGTTCCTGGGTAGTAAATGTTATTTCCTAATTGCTTATGCCTCCAAAGTATAGAAAATGGCTATTATTCCCCACAAACTTTGCTTTTGTGACCAGGACAGTGATATTTTGAAATTTACCTATTTTCCAGAACATTCCAGATAGATTCAGTGCTGAGTAAACTTGGAGTAACTTCTAGAACTTTCCAGTAATATAAATAGTAGTATAAATACAGGGGCCTTAAGCCCACCAGTTCAGTTTAGTTCCAGCTGCCTAAGTGGATACATACAGTGCCTTGCGAAAGTATTCGGCCCCCTTGAACTTTGCGACCTTTTGCCACATTTCAGGCTTCAAACATAAAGATATGAAACTGTAATTGTTTGTGAAGAATCAACAACAAGTGGGACACAATCATGAAGTGGAACGAAATTTATTGGATATTTCAAACTTTTTTAACAAATAAAAAACTGAAAAATTGGGCGTGCAAAATTATTCAGCCCCCTTAAGTTAATACTTTGTAGCGCCACCTTTTGCTGCGATTACAGCTGTAAGTCGCTTGGGGTATGTCTCTATCAGTTTTGCACATCGAGAGACTGAAATTTTTGCCCATTCCTCCTTGCAAAACAGCTCGAGCTCAGTGAGGTTGGATGGAGAGCATTTGTGAACAGCAGTTTTCAGTTCTTTCCACAGATTCTCGATTGGATTCAGGTCTGGACTTTGACTTGGCCATTCTAACACCTGGATATGTTTATTTGTGAACCATTCCATTGTAGATTTTGCTTTATGTTTTGGATCATTGTCTTGTTGGAAGACAAATCTCCGTCCCAGTCTCAGGTCTTTTGCAGACTCCATCAGGTTTTCTTCCAGAATGGTCCTGCATTTGGCTCCATCCATCTTCCCATCAATTTTAACCATCTTCCCTGTCCCTGCTGAAGAAAAGCAGGCACAAAACATGATGCTGCCACCACCATGTTTGACAGTGGGGATGGTGTGTTCAGGGTGATGAGCTGTGTTGCTTTTACGCCAAGCATAACGTTTTGCATTGTTGCCAAAAAGTTCGATTTTGGTTTAATCTGACCAGAGCACCTTCTTCCACATGTTTGGTGTGTCTCCCAGGTGGCTTGTGGCAAACTGTAAACAACACTTTTTATGGATATCTTTAAGAAATGGCTTTCTTCTTGCCACTCTTCCATAAAGGCCAGATTTGTGCAGTATACGACTGATTGTTGTCCTATGGACAGAGTCTCCCACCTCAGCTGTAGATCTCTGCAGTTCATCCAGAGTGATCATGGGCCTCTTGGCTGCATCTCTGATCAGTCTTCTCTTTGTATGAGCTGAAAGTTTAGAGGGACGGCCAGGTCTTCGTAGATTTGCAGTGGTCTGATACTCCTTCCATTTCAATATTATCACTTGCACAGTGCTCCTTGGGATGTTTAAAGCTTGGGAAATCTTTTTGTATCCAAATCCGGCTTTAAACTTCTCCACAACAGTATCTCGGACCTGCCTGGTGTGTTCCTTGTTCTTCATGATGCTCTCTGCGCTTTAAACGGACCTCTGAGACTATCACAGTGCAGGTGCATTTATACGGAGACTTGATTACACACAGGTGGATTCTATTTATCATCATTAGTCATTTAGGTCAACATTGGATCATTCAGAGATCCTCACTGAACTTCTGGAGAGAGTTTGCTGCACTGAAAGTAAAGGGGCTGAATAATTTTGCACGCCCAATTTTTCAGTTTTTTATTTGTTAAAAAAGTTTGAAATATCCAATAAATTTTGTTCCACTTCATGATTGTGTCCCACTTGTTGATTCTTCACAAAAAATTACAGTTTCATATCTTTATGTTTGAAGCCTGAAATGTGGCAAAAGGTCGCAAAGTTCAAGGGGGCCGAATACTTTCGCAAGGCACTGTATATATATATATATAAAATAAATAAATAAAATAATATATATTATTTTATTATTTTTTTTTTTAGTATTGACGTTTGTGTGTGGTTTGAAAGGAGAGAAATAATGTTTGCATGGCCCTGGGTTCAGTATACTATTTGTTGTTACTGAAATGAAAAGGTTTGTTTCTCTTACTGATATAGTTTGGAGTGTTGACTTACTATGTGGATACTTTACCAAATAATTGAAATGTTCTTACAGTATTACATTATCACTGTATAGGCATTAACCATTTTTTTTTTTAGTTTTTTTTTATTTATTTTCTCTCTGGTGTTTTCATACATTTGGTGCATTTCTTATAGTTACCTATTTTTAAGGGTTGCTCACATTTAGATAGTTCAGTTCTGGGACTAGTGCTGTAAGGTTAGGCACAGCAGAGCAGACACAGTGGTTAGGTTAAAAGCTTTACAAATTAAGCTTTGGGAATGTTACCACCTCTTAATAGGTGGTATGGGGGGGGGGGCAGTTATATTTTTTCGATTGTTTTTTTTGTTCTGTTTTCTTTCTTTCACTTTCCTTCTCTCTTCTGCCGTTTTTTTCTTTAAATTGGTCAAAGGGAGGGGATCTGAGGTTAAGATGCCTGTTTTGTTTCGTTTTGTATCTCATCCTACATTTTTTTTCTTTACATTCCTAAATCTTGATGGTTGCTGTGGCTGGCACTAACTCTAGTGATATTGGGTGCCAGATTAATTTTGTAAGCTGGAACATCAAGGGGCTTAATCACTCAGTGAAACGCAATCGAGTGTTATCTCGCCTTCAACTGAAAGTGGGCATTGCTTTTCTGCAAGAAACACATCTTCGAAATTCAGACCACTCCCGTATGTGCAGGAGTTGGGTGGGGCGGCTATTTCATTCCAAATTTCATGGCAAGGCTAGGGGAGCAGCAATTTTAGTACACAAATCCATTCCATTCATTGCCTCCCCGGTAACTGCGGACCCAAATGGCCGTTATGTTGTTGTCACAGGTACTCTTTATAACACCCCTTTAATTTTAGCTAATGTCTATGCTCCTAATTGGGATGACAGTCAGTCAGTTTTTCACTAACTTTCTTTCTTCCCTACCTGATGTGCACACACATCACCTCTTACTCGGGGGGACATGAACTGTACTCTTAATCCTAGGTTGGACCCCTCCTGCCTAAATCCAGCACCCCCTTCAAAATCTGCTCTGATTATTAGTTCATTTCTTGACACATATGGGGCTTCTGATCCGTGGCGCTTTCTTCTTCCAACTGCCCGGCAGTACTTTTTTTTCTTTTTTTTCTCCTGTACATCAAACATACTCTCGTATTGACTACTTTTTCTGGATAAAAAACTGCTTCCCATTATACGTTCTTGTACGTATCAGAGTATAGTCATATCAGATCATGCGCCGGTTTTGGAGCTTTTTTTTCACAGGCAGGTGGCACCACGTCACCCTTGGAGGCACAACCCCCTAATATTATCTGATCAAGACTTTGTCCAGTTTATTTCTTCTTTCTAGATACCAACTCAACACCTGGGATGTCCTCCATCACTTTATGGGAAACCTTAAAGGCTTATTTACGAGGCCAAGTAATCTCTTATAGTGCTCGACTCAACAGGCTTCGAACAGGGCGGCTCTCAGAACTAACTGACCTTATTTTGCAGTTAGATCAGCAACATGCTCTCTCCTACTCCAGAACTCTATAAACAATGATTGTCCCTACAGACTGAATTCAACCTTCTCTCCACTAAACAGGCAGAGCAATTAATGATTAGATCACGGCATGCACTATATGAACATGGTGATAAAGTTAGCAAAATTTTAGCACATCATCTGCGTCAATCTGCTGCTTCACATTTGATCCCACAAATTAATTCTCAATCAGGTCTGCCTACAATGACCAGCAGGAGATTAATGATCAATTTAAAATATTTTATTTTTCTCTTTCTCTTACAAATCGGAATCACCTGCTGATCCCGCATTAACCGATTCTTTTTTTGAGAGCCTTCCTGTTCCAGCGTTGGATCCTGACTCAAAAGCCCACCTGGAGGAGCCCTTTGCCCCAGATGAAATAACTCAAGCTATTAGGTCAATGCAGAGTGGTAAATCTCCTGGCCCAGATGGGTTTCCCATAGAATTGTATAAGAAATGTTTAAGAAATGCCAAGCCACTATCTCTGTACTGCTTAAACAGAATAAGAACCCTCTTGATTGTGGATCCTACCGCCCCATTTCGCTGCTTAATGCAGATTTTAAAATTCTTGCTAAGACCCTGGCACACCATCTTGTGTCGGTTCTCCCCTCTATTGTCTCCTCTGACCAGACAGGATTTGTGCAGGGCAGACACTTATTTTAACCTTCGCCACCTGTTCAATATTATATATACTCCCTCTTCTCCCCTGCCTGAGGTTATTCTTTCATTAGATGCAGAGAAAGCTTTTGATTGTGTTGAATGGGACTACTTGTTTGCTGCTCTACATAGGTTTGGCTTTGGTCACAATTTTATTTCATGGATCAAGCTTCTGTTTGCACAAATGATGTGCAATCCAAATACTTCCCTCTCCATCGAGGTATAAGACAAGGTTTCCCTCTCTCTCCCCTTCTTTTTGCAATTGCCATTGAACCTCTTGCAATATCCCTGCGTGTAAGTCAGGATGTAAAAGGAGTAATTCGGGGGGGGGGGCACGAGCAGGTGGTGTCACTTTATGCTGATGACCTCCTTTTATATATTTCTGATCCTATCTCTTCCCTCCCCCATGCCTTAGTCATACTGGAGCAGTTTAGCAGGTTCTCTGGATATAAACTTAACCTACACAAGAGTGAATTGTTCCCTATCAACTTGGCAGCTCGTCGCTGTCCCCTTAAGAATCACCCTTTCAAAATTGCATCCGAAAGCTTTACTTACTTGGGGGCCACAGTCACACGCTCATACAACAAACTTAAATTTAACTTTACTCCCCTACTAAGCGTATTAAACAAGACTATCTTCGCTGGTCCACTCTACCACTTTCTCTGGCAGGTCGCATCAACTCGGTCAAGATGAACACACTCCCTAAATTACTCTACCTGTTTCAATGTATCCCTGTTTTTATTACTAAAAGTTTTTTTGTTTGATGAGATTCTGGGATCAATAAGATACTAACAACCAAACGAGCAAGATAGGCTGAATGGCCTCCTCTCGTTTGTAAACTTTCTTATGTTCTTATGTTCTTATGTTTCTTTGTTTATCTGGAATAAGAAGCCTCCCAGAATTCGGAAAGATTTCCTACAAAGAATGAAACCAAGGGGGGGTATGGCTCTGCCTATCTTTCAATTTTATTATTGGTCGGCTAATATCCGAAATCTATTACATTGGTCACATTTTCACCCCCGGCTGGACGGCCCTGCGTGGATGGCCATGGAGTCAGCCTCCTGTCGCTTTACCTCCCTGCCAGCCCTACTGTGCTCTTCTCTTCCCATCTCGACTTCTCAGTTTAGTGTTAACCCATTGGTGTATCACTCCCTCCGGATCTGGTCGCAGTTTAGGAGGCGGTTTGGCCTACAGTCCATGATATCTGCCCCTGTTGATGTAAACCATCTATTCCCACCCTCAGTGAAAGACTCTGCTTTTAGTCTGTGGTATAGACGTGGTATTAAGTCTCTTAAAGATTTATACATTGACAATAATTTTGCATCGTTCGGCCAGCTTGTCCAAAAATTTAACCTACCTCAAACACACTTTTTTCGCTACTTGCAAATTCGAAACTTTGTTTATAATAGAGTGGTTCAATTTCCTCTACTGCCTCCCAAATCAATCACTGATTCGATTCTAGAATTCAACCCTGACAGTAGGGGCGTAATATCTAAAATTTATAACATTATATTGTCTCTGCATTGCCCTTCATTGTCCACTTTGAAAACCCTGTGGGAACATCATCTAGAACTCCAGCTAACTGATGACATTTGGGAATCCATCCTTGCTCATGTGCATTCCTCGTCAGTTTATGCTCGGCATGGGCTTATTCAATTCAAGATCTACACCGTCTTCATTTATCAAAGGTCAAATTGTCCAGAATATACCCTGAATTGGATCCAGCCTGTGACAGATGCAAACTAGCACCAGCTTCTCTGATACATATGTTCTGGTCCTGTCCCAGGCTGGCTCCATATTGGACATCTGTCTTTGAGACCCTCTCTCAGTTCTTACAAGTGCCTATTGACCCCACTCCACTCATTGCGATTTTCAGTGCGATTCCTGACAATGTTCCCTTAACAGGGCTGCAGTCGGACACCGTGGCCTTTGCAACTCTGCTGGCTAGACGCCTCATTTTATTTGGTTGGAAACAGGCTGCCCCACCCTCACATGTTCATTGGATTAGGGATCTCATGTACTCCCTTAAATTGGAAAAAATAATAATTAGGTACCCGCTTAATTTGTATGACATCCTTCATACTGTCTGAATCAGGGTTTTACAAATCCTTCCTGAACATTTCTGATTTTTGCTGGGAACAAGTCGAAAAGTTAAAATCCCTCCACAAAAGCGATCCCCAACGGTCAGAAAAGCTTTAATATTAACAATTGAACTGATAATTGGCTTAATTAGACCCTTTAATTGTTTTTCAGCTCTAAACAGTTGCAGAGTTCAAGTTAGTGGACTGATAAAATGTTATAGCTAACTTGAAATCTCCAACTTTAAAGCTGAAAACAAGTATAAACTGGCTATTAAAAATGATCCGTGAAATGAAGGGTCTAGTTAACTGGGAGTTAAGCTGGAATGAAAGTCAGCAGACACAGGAGGTGTTCATAAGACACTATAACATTTTGGTATGTCATCTTTTTGATCATTATAAAAAATGAAATGAAAGAAATGAGAATAAGAGGTGAGCCAAGAATCCAAAAAGGAAACTAAAAGATCAAACTCATGTGGCCAGTTTGGCAGAAAATGGGTTAAGTTAGAGTTCCCTCTGGTGGACGCACCCTGGATTTTATTTGTATAAACTGACAACACCTGTGGCATTGGGGAAGCTTTATTTGGAAGGATACTGCTAACCTATGAAGCCCTGAAGGGCCCTTACGTTCCCAAGGGCTTTGAAGTAAAACACAGGTAGAGCATTCAGTTGTAGGGCCCTTGTACTGTGGAACGCTGTCCCTGGCTCTATTGGAGGTCTCACCCGTTGCAATTTGTCAAGATTGAAAATTTAATTTATGATCTATCGGTTCTATTCTTATGTAACTCTTACTGTTCTGCTGTTTTTATGGCTCATCGTTTTATTGATATTTTTAACTTTATGTTAAGCACCTCTGCCATCAAAAATAAGTTTTGATTTGAAATTTTCATTATTCAAAAGAGTACATGTTAAAACTTCATGCTGATTTGAACTCGGCTCTTGCCAAGATAAGCACCAACTAAGACGCAGCTTTGCAGTAAACTAATGTGATCCATCTGTGTCTCCATCCATTTCCGCTTCCTTCTATATGATGATGTAAACATCCTTCTGTCTGGTGTTCATGGTTGAAGTGTAGTGCTGGCCCCAGGGATTGGCTTATTGCCTCCCTAGCACATCAGCACACACAACGGTTGCGATGCTGGCTCCGGGGATCAACCGCAGTACGGTCTCTCCAGCGCATCAGTATGACAACCGTCTGGATTGAGCCAAGTAGGTACATCTCTCTGGGGTCTTCAAGTGGGCACCTTCCATGTGTTTCGTCGACTAGCACACGATACCTCAAGATGTCGACGGTGATTCTGGTGTCCCAGCATCACCCCACTCCGTCCCCCACTCAACTCAGTCCAGCTTACTTACCTGTACATCAGCGTTTCTTTCTATTGTGCTTGAGATCCCCAGCCAGAATCTTTCCGTCTCAAACACAGCCAGTTCCTGCTCCTCTCTGCTGCTTCAGATAAGTTCTTCACTGTGCAACGTAACTCTTGGCCACTGAATCCGACTTCTGTGAGAAACCGGGTTGTAGAGTATGCCACAAATCCTCGACAACCCACCTCCACTGGGTAAACCCAGACTCTCCATCCTTGCTGTTCAGCTTCAGTGGCTGGTTGAGCATACTGCAGTTTCTTCCTCTCATACGCCTCATCTACAGCATCCTCCCATGGCACTGTTAACTCGACCAGGTGAACAAGGCATGCGATCCAGAACACAAGACATTATCTGGTCGAAGGTTAGTGGTGGAAAAATAAGCTGTTGACCAACATCTGCCAGCATTTTCCAGTCTCTAGCAGCTTCCAGTTGTCCTGGGCGAGGATTGGTTTTGACACCTATTCTTAGTGGTTGCTCTCCTGGGTGGAGGAATATTGTCTTTTGTGTGTAATGTTTTGATGGATCTGGTGGCAACTTATTGGTCGTGTTATGCTTGTATTCCAATGCTAAGGCCAAACATCACAGCACCTGGTCACGGCGCCAAATAAACCGTCCTTGGCTAAGAGCCACCTTTACATCCTGTTAAAATGTGCCTTAATGTTTCAGGTGATGAACACAAAGGACATGAGGGATTTAGGTTCTGTGGTGATGGGAGAACATCATATGTTGACCTGATGAGGAAACTGATCCTGCTCTGTTCCACTGACCATAGGTCTTGCCAGCCAATCTTGTGTTGTTCCACACTCTCCATTCTCATCCATTCTCCCTGCTTGGCCTGGGAAATGGCATGCACCTCATCCTCACCTCCTGCTTTTGCACCTCTGACTACCAGCTTGCTCCATTGAGCTGGGGCTGCCTTGTTCCATGTAGGAGGAGCTGAACTGAGACCAAGACCCCCTCTTCCATGCTGAACTTGCCACATGATATCACCAATTCGAAGGGCAACCATTACATCCTACACAGCTTTCTTTGCCGTCCACTTTCTTCCAGTTTTCAACACAGGTGCTGCCTCCCTTACGCATATGTGACTCTACTAATGTTATTCCAGTCTGACCTTGGCGCACTTAAACTCCCCGGTTAGAGAGGAGACTGGTTGCTGCAGTATTCTTTTACCATAAAGTCCCACTCTGCTGAGGCAGTGTGGAACTCCCAACCATTTACTGATGTATGAACTGATTCCAGCTTCTCTACTGTTGTCAAAGAAACCTCGTACACAGTCAGTGGCCACAACAACCTCGGCGGTAGACCAAACTGAAAGCACCAGAGTTTTAGTTTTGCCTGGTAGAGCGCTGCTGTCTATGCTCTTCAACCCTTCCACTGCTTGTTGTCTAACATCTCCCACACAAACTGTGTCCTTTAGATCCCCATCGTACCATCGCCCAAGACTCTTCACTGGCTTCTCAGACATTGTTGGTATTGCCTCACCTTTACCCAATTTGATGCCCTAATGATTACTTCCATTGCCAATGGAGAAATGGTGCATCTTGCCATTATTCCAACTTCTAGGCATTGCCATGTAGTACTGAATTCTGAAGTTGAAAAATTAAATTGTAAATCTCCAAAGTAGGCTTTAACTGAATTTGTTATTGTCATCGGTACTATGCTGCCCAAAGAAGTTCATGTGGCACTGAACCATATGCATTAGCCAAAGCCAGGAATGTCACATGGAGCTCCTTCCTCTCCTTTTTAACCGATTGAATTTGTTTCCAGATCACATGTGTTCCAAGCATCCTGGGAAACCTGGAATGTCTGCTTTTTGTATTGAAGTGTCAATGAAGCAGTTCTTTTATGGGTCAATTGTAATTCGTTACAGTAAATTGATACAGCTAGATACAAATAGCCTAGTTACTTCTCAGGCACGTTTACAGAATTATTTTCACAAAAAGGAAAAGAATCCTTGATTCAAATTTTCTAGAAAGATATAGGGAGTGTTCATAAACTCAATCTGTGTGGGAACAACATAACATTATTGAAAAAACCCACCAAACTGACCTTTAATTGCTCATTCCGTGCAATAAACAGCTGTATAGACAAAACCGTCCTCAGCACGGGGTTCCGAAGCTGCAAAGACTATGACAATGATACACACAATACAACTCAGTGAGAACAACATAACACTATTGAAAGAACCCACCTTTAACTGCCCATTCCGGGTAATAAAACTATTTATTTTGTTTTTATATTATCTGTCTATTTAATATTATTTTAGCAGAACCATATTGATTAACATAGTTTTTCTCTTTTTCTTTATAGTGGAATATAGTGAGGCCTTCTTTCTACTTTGCAGGGAAGGAGGTGATAAAGTAACAGTATTTGCACAAGTAGAACCATTGCAAAGGTCTAGAATTGCTGGTAGCCCCTAACTGTGTAACAGTTAGTATATATGTGATTTAAAAAATAACACGGATATAGCTGCAACAGTTTCACAGCTTTTTTGTTCTTGCTTACAATGATAAAGTTTACATGTATTTAACATATTCATATATACATATATTTCATACAAAATGGATACAATGCAATTTCAGTGCAAAGGCAAGCAAACACACAATTATGTAGTTTACAACATGTAAGGAAAAACGAGCAAACAAAGAAAAACAGTTTAGATTTTAATATTATGCAGGGTGACTTCAAATACAGAAACCTTGATGCATTTCCCATTTTCTTCAAAAAATGAATTTGTTTTTACATTGTGTGTCATATGCATAAATAAAATAAACAGAATAAACATTTTCATAAATCGTTTTTATGTCTAATTTGGGAACCTCCTGTCTTGTCTAGTGCTGTGTGTGTCTGAATACGAGAGAGAAATGAAACAATGTATTCTTGCTCTAAATGAGTTGCTGCTATAGTAAACTATGTAACCGTGTAATGCCTGAGAGAATGAATGAACCCCTGAAACAATGTATCGAATTGAGCACAAGGAGGTGAAGTGACTTGCTCAGGGTCACACAATGAGTCATGGCTGAGGTGGGATTTGACCCGGGGACCTCCTGGTTACAAGCCCTTTTCTTTAACCACTGGAACACACAGCCTCCTCTATTTTAATTAAGGTAGTGCCTTCAGTGGCATAGGCGGCTACCATAAATTATATTTTAAACTCAGTTTAGCCCTCGCTACAGTGTGACCTTTATTGCTAATAAGTAGCGGAATGTTTAGTCACCAACGCGGTATTTACTGCTGAAGTCTAATTGAATACATGGCTTTCAAATGTGGAGCCATGCACAATATCTGAGTTTTAATCAATTTGCATGGCTTTTTTTAGTATTAGAAGGCTCTATAGATCAGAACCCCAGTGGGTTCTTTGGGTGTTTTAGGGTTTCTTAGTAATCCTTCGAGATTCCAACGTTTATTTATGGTTGTTTAGCCTGCTGTTTAAAAAGGTTCTTTGTATACTATTTGGAACCCCTGAAATACGGTTTCTTGGAATCCGTTTTCAAGAGTGTTAAATTTTTAAACCTCACTAATGTTTTAGAATATTCCTGGAAGGTGTTAGTAATAAATCAGACACTTGATGCAAGTGTAGCCCATCAATCAACAAAACCTTTATTTAACTTCCAGTACAGTACCAAATAATATTAAGCCATAGCAGTCAAAACAAATGGTTATTACCCATTCTCAATGGGAATTTGGGTGCGGTCTGGAGTTTCTGCATCAAGCAGTTTTGCCTCTTAATAATTCATTATTATTAATTAGTCATTTTAGCAGACTCTTCTATCCAAAGCGACATCCAGAGACTAGGGGTAAACTATGCATCACAGTCACCTCCAATAGGACCTTGGTTTTACGTCTCAAGGACGGAGCACAAGGAGACGAAGTGATTTGCTCTGGGTCACACACAGTGCGAGTTGGGATTTGAACCGGGAGCCACCTGGTATGAACAGGCCCACTGAGAGGATAGGGAAAGTTCCCCGGGGCCCAACGCCTCGAAGGGTTTTTTTTTTAAAATATATATATACATATATACACTGTGTATTTGTTCTATGCTTTAATTTCAAAGAACATTGAGACATTAAACTGCGTAAATTTCAATAAAAACTGGAAAAATGGAGGTGTTCTAAAACTTTTGACCGGTAGTGTTTGTGTATATATATATATATATATATATATATATATATATATATATATATATATATATATATATATATATTTTTTTTTTTTAAAACTAGCCCTGCACAAGACTCTTTGTTCCCACCACCTCTTTAAAAAGTAAAACTGCTGTACTGCACACCGAGCCACGGTATGAATTATTCTGTTAAGATCTATAATTTGCTCAAAACAACATGATGCAGCAGTTTGTTAGAACAATGGTATTGTGTAAACTAAAGTACTTTCTTCAGCTGGTGGTAAACACAATTACAGAATGATCGGTATTGCTTAAAATACAAATTTACCAATACAGGCTATTGGTTAAGAGCAGAGATGAGTGGTTTATTTTTGCACGGGATAAATAAAATAGTGTATATCAACACCATTAAAATGTAGTTTATGCTAAAAACATACGTTATTTGATGTTAAGTAAGCTTCCGATTAGTGACTATTACACGTGGAGTTTGTACAGAAATATTTATTCACTTACCTAAGAAAGTTTTAATACTGTAAATAACTGAAACAATTAGTTTGAGAAAGTAAACTATCCTGCTGCAGATTTTAATTGAGATATTGAAAATTCTAGGCTTCGTTGACAGTTTTCTTCAAACCCATTATCAAAATAATGTATCGGTTGAAATTATCTTCCTCAGACACTGCTAAGATTGCAAGTACCACTGCTTTGTTTAGAAGCTTGGTTTAGACTACAGTATACTACAAAGTCGGATGAATGTAGTTCCATGGAGGGGGGCGGTGGGGGCAGCGGGACATACCAATCCTTCCCCGTGGCCCATGACTGCTCTCGGCGGTCCTGGGTATGAAGCCTTTGTCTTTAACCACTGGGACCTTACCCAAGCTTCATCGAATACCTAGCTAATTCACATTTTTAACTCTCGACTCTCGCTCTTTTCTTATGTCATTCTTAGCCAAGTGCATCACAGTATGTCTAATAATTACACTGTAGCCTATAATATTCTGTGCACAGAGGAGCGCATTTACTAATGTAACAGGAGGAGGAGGTGTTTTGGGCAGGGGTGTGTTGGGGGCTATTGTTGGTTGTTCGGCCAGGGAGGGAATGAGCAATTACTGAATGGCTGGATATTGTGAGCATGGGTGTGGAGCGTGATTGTGGGGTTATCTGGGGGGGTTTATTATTGGGCTTTGTCGTGGCCGCCGGGGTTTACAAATAACTTCAGTCTTTTATTTGCTCCGAGTTCCTGTTACCTTTTTCTTATTAATTTAATAAACATGGGCTTGTGTTGTGTTGTAAAAAAAAAAAAAATCCTAAATGCTCTGCCTCATTCGTACCCACAGGGGTTGTATCTTGCATTAAAGGCTAATGAAACCCCAATCTCATCATGCCCAACAGATAGATCTACCACATTAAAAATGAGATCCAGTTTAACAATCCGACCAACAACTCACTCTAAAAACAGTCTCATCAACAACACTAGCTTGTTAAAGTGAACAATCAACAATTTATATGTGGTTACACCATCAACATCTTTAAAAGTACACACACGTTTCTTATGACTTTTAAAATATGTACATCTATTAATATGGACAAATTCTCTCTCATTAGTGATGCATGAACCAAGAGGAAGCACATGGGAACCCAGGAGCAACCTGATGTTCTCTAACCCTTATATTCTCATCATTCAGTCTACAACAACATCCAGTGTACCACAAACTTACCAACAAGCTTGAATGTTTGTCAACGCTAAGCACATTCAGCAGATAAATGAGTACAGAGTTCCCAGCATACTGCATGGACTGGTAAACTGATTATTATAAAGTACAAATACAGAATCTTACACGTGGTTTCAAACAGCACCAGATAAACGGTTCCACATCTAAGACATAGAACCATTTTTGCTCAATTTTGTTTTCCTGAAAGTATAACGCATAGCTGAAATTTGCTTCTAGTGCTTAATTTCTAAAAACAATATCTGGTCAATAACATGATATTCTCTGTCGTCACTGAATTTGTAGGCAAATGTAGTGTTATGATCCAGTACAATATTAAAGTACTAATCGGTGGCTCTTTGCAGGTGTTCTATCAAGGCTGAAAAGTGTAGTTTGTATAGACAGTAAAAATCAACTAACATCCCCTCGGCTGAATACCCATTATTTGAATTTGCAGTAGATCGATTCATATTAACCCATTTCATGCAGGGAATCAGCAATTAAAGGTCGGTTAACACTTCGGACAGTTTTTGTAAGTATGTTACTCACTGTATTATGTGCATCTTATTTTTCGTCTTCTGGGCAGCTTTATTAATCAAGCTGTTTATTGCACGCAATGGGAAATGAAAGATGTTTTTTTCAATAGTGTTATGATGTCCTAGTTGTATTGTGTGTATCATTTTCATGCTCTGTATTCCTTCGGAACCCCGTGTTCCGGACGGTTTTGTCTATACACGGAATGGGCAGCAGTTAAAGGTCGGTTCGGTGGGTTTTTTCAATAGTGTTATGTTGTTCCCACTTATTTGTATTGTGTGTGTGTGTAATTTTCGTCGTCTCTGCACCTTCAGAACCCAGTGTTACGGGAACTTTTTGGTGAATAAAAGGGTTCTGGCCCGGAACGGGTTAATGACAGCGCGTTATTAATCGGTTCTGATTGTTAAAATATTCTTCTCATATGTAACTTTTTATACTGTTGTTTTTTTAAGCAATTGGGTTCATTAAAGTACCGTTCCGGCTCGTTCCGGCTTTTACCCCGTCCCCTAATACTGTATTACTGTAATTAAGTCTGCTTCTGTTCAGGTGTGGTGTGTGTGTGTGTTTTTTTTTTTGTTTTTTTTTTTTTGCGTCGGTAGAATACCATCAGTCCAGGGGCGTAGCTACACCAGAGAGAACATGGTTCTTTGCACTCTTTAAGAGTTCTTTACAGCATTCAATGGTTTCATATAGAACCGTTTTCATTCTCAAGTTCAAGGGTTCTTTTAAAGAACCGTTTTAAAATAGGCAGTTCAACATGTCTCGTGAGTCTCTGCCTCGAGAAAATCTCAATATAATTGTCAGAGGCGTTCCTGACTTGGAGGAAAGCGGTTGGTAATTAAATCCCTTTACACTATATATATATATATATATATAGCCAATATTTTAATTTGCTGGTTGAAATAATAACGTTACCTATTTTTACCGCTCTTTATTAATGTATTTATACCAATGTATTATTCATTTCTTGTGTTCCTTTTATTTGTATTTATTTTTCTCCTGTACAGCGCTTTGAGGAAACGTTTAATGTTTAACAGCTATATTAAAACACAAATTGAATATTATTCGAAAGAATTGCTAGCAAATATATTTAAATTAAATAAGTCTAAATAGTTCACGCAAATCAGAAAAGGTAAGATTGACACTAAAAGTTGCCAAAGCCCTAAAGCGCAGATGAAAAAATCGAAAAAACGTCATAGGTGGAGTTTAGCGGGCCAAGAAAATCAAGCGGCGCCTGAGAAGAATGTTGTGATTTTCAAACTGAGAATTCTGACCGCCTTCCCTCCCTTCAAGTTAATACGAAACTCGATAACATCCGGTTACTGCCTATGAGGCAGATACAAGTGTTTGTAGGATTTAGTAATTGATTATGTGAGCAAAAACAATGTGTGTGTGTGTGTGTATAATATATATATATATATAATCTGACTGTACTAAATGAAACAGTAAGTTAGGCGTGTCTGACACCATATAAAGCGTACCTGTTTAGTGTACTGCGCGTGAATGAATGTCTGTTTAACTGGCAGACTTGACTGACTGCCTGTGTGAGTGTCTGTGTGCGAGTGACAACGGATGACAAGTGGACGGAGTCCGCAGCTCTGGAGTGGAGAGCGACAGTATTTGCATTTGAAAGGAGGGTGACGAGGTATGACTCAGGCCCGGTTTTGGGGATGGAACCGCGTAACAGTCTCGCGTTTTCATTGGTCCATGTCTGTCACATGAATATGTCGTCACACGAGTGGAAAAGCTTGCAGGAATTTTTAACATAGTGATCAGAGAGAGAGAGATTTGCTTTCCACAACCTTACCATTAAAATATGTGGTATTACGCTGTACTGATATAACAAACTATGGGCGATTACTTTATATGAATTATCATGTTATGCACGAATGTAAGAATTGGCTTTCTGTGGTGGTGTACTTTTTTCTTTCAAGTAGCATATATCTATAATCGTTTTTGCGATATATTTTAATATAAAATGTATACACTATTGCAGTTTTGTTAGAGGATACATTAGTTTATCTCTAATGTAATCACAGTTTTACATATAGACTGCCCCTGTTTTCATTTACGTCCCAAATTCTGGGCCGCTTTGGTTTTTAGATAACGGCCCAAATTCTGGGCCGCTCTGATAACATCCCAATTTCTGTGCTGCTCTGGTTTTTAGATAACGTCCCGAATTCTGCATTTTCGGATTCAGGCCAGTTTGAGATATTCTGCTTAGCTGACAGCAGAGTTTCTAGTCATGCATGCACAGTTTACCATAAACTGGACTGTTAATTTATTTAAGAGTAGCCCTTAGTACATGAATCAAAGTTAATGTATTTTTACTCTCCCCAGAAAACATTTAGGAACATGGTATACCAAAAAAAAAAAGGACATCTCATTTGCTTATGTAATGTCCATTAATATATAGTGAGGCGTAGGGGTTTATCAGAACTTTTGGTTTGAAGAGACCAGTGCCCTTCAACAACTTCAAATAAATCCTATTGTATTGTATTAGTCAACATTTCCCTTATCTATTCCTGATAGTTTTACTGTAGCTCAGGGGTTTTCAGCCTTTTTTTTGAAACTGTGCCCCTTTTATCTGGGGGTTTCAGCTCGAGTACCCCTTTACAATTTTCGCTCAACTGAACGGTATCTCAGTTACATTAAAATGGAGAATAATCCCCCCCCCCCCCCCCGTTTATTTAATAAATTTGGGTGACAAACTGCTGGTTTAGGACAGAACAACAAACAGTAGGCTTAATTCTTAAAACTTTTAACTACAAGTATTTGGATGCACATAATTAAAAAGACAAGTATTGGGTTAGGAGCACACCTATTTTCTTGTAACTTTGATGGCCTTTTTTAAATTGACAGGCTTTTGTAAAAGTGAAGGCCTTTTGATACCCAGCAAAGTTATACACTGATATTCTGATAGCACAGCAATTCAAATGAAGTTTGTAATTGGTTGAGTTCCTCAAATACACAATAAAAAGTGATATTTATAGGGTATACAGTTATACAACGATACAGTGGTTTCGGACATCCAAAACAGGTACTGCGAGCATCTGGATTCATACCCAGAGGTACTCTGTAGCCTCCTAGGAGATTCACAGCTTGTTTGACACCCTCTTGTAGTTGCCCGTTTCTGCATATAAAGCAAAATGCTATTTGTCAATCTCTCTTTTTTCTTATAAATCAGTCTTTGCAGGAATCATTCCAAAAACACTTGAATCAGTTAGGGACTACCAGTCTGACACTACAGGCCTTTAAATTGCAGTACCAATTTGCAAGTTGCTAAGTGGTTGCGTTCCTCAAATTTGCACTGCAAAGTGATATTTTAAAGAATAGTCCTTTTTCTTCGCCTCTGCTCGCTTTTGGTGCAAAACTATGCTCCGATACACTCAAGCTGATACTGTGATCACAAAACACTTGGAATGGACTTAAATTGGTGCTTCTGTTGCATAAATACACTACAAAATGTGCACATTTCAGGTCTTGTATATAATGGACATTTTTTGTATGTATTTTGCTATAGGAAATCGTGGTCGGGGGAGGGGGGGGGTTCTCCTGTCCTACTCCATGAGTCCACAAATCCTGGGCCAACAAACTCGCTAGCACCCTCTTTAGATGCACAACAGTCTTAGCTAAAGAAAATGGGTTCCTTCGAGTTCGTACGACCCACGACCGCCATTGGCTGAGCCTTACCCCGATGTTGTTTTTATAATGGGATTTGCCATAGGGAAGGGGGTGGTCTCTTATCGTACCCATATCTCCACGACCCCTGGGCCAACAAACTCAGAAAGGCACTCTTTACCTGCACAAGAGTCTTAGCTAAAGAAAGACATTGCCCACAGGTTCATACGTCACCCCACCGCCAGATGGTGGGCATTGCCTCAAAGGGGTTTTGTAATGGCATTTCCCATAGACATTTTTCAGGGTGCTATATCTCGTGTTCCGGGGGTCCCCGAGACTTGAAAATCGGTACAGGGGGCCCCTGTCGATCCCTCCAAACGACGTGTCCCCAACTAGAAAGGACTCCAGTTTAGACTTTTTTTGCCAACCTGGAGCTCAAAAGCTATTGGAAATGCAACCTTGACATTCCATCATGCTGAAAATGTGTAAATTTGTTGAAAATGTAGCATTTGAAAACGGACGATTCCCTGTGAAAGAGGGCCCCCATACATGACCCTGGAAGTTCAATCCGGTTTCTAGGCCCCAGGGTCATGGAGATATGACCCCGAAAAGGGTAGTTTTTGGACATTTTTGACAGGGCGTATTCCGGTTCTGTGGGGGTTAGGAACTTGATTTTTTTTTGCGGTGGGGCCCCATGGGGCCCCGCACAAGGAGTCACCGTTTTCATGGTTCAGATGCCAGGACGGCTTGGCAAAGTGAATTTTTTCGTCATGACATGAGTTTATGGGTGAACCACCACACCGTTTTAGGGGGTGGTTTGGGGTGCTCCCCTGAGTCTATATCACTTTGAATGGTGGTTCTACGTGCTCAGGCTCAAGAGATATGCCTGAAATGTGTTTTTCAACCCTGCCATAGACATGAATGAGGCTGAACACCCTGAACGCCCTGAAAAACTGGGGCATATTACATTCAGGCTGGTCTAGAACCCTTCGGACGGTGGTTGTAGGTGCTCTGGTTCGAGAGATATGACTGAAAATATGTTTCCCTTTCAAGTCGAAAATAACCATCAAGGTATGGGACATTGCCGTCAGGCAGTAGGGATTGGCTGAGCTTTATGTCAAAGCTGCCGATATCCGCGCAAGCTGGCGTGTAAGCCCGCCCCCCTGGGAGCTTACTATACGCAACGCGCGGAGAGTCACTTCCTCTTTTGCCTTCAGCCTCAGTAGCGGTTGGACTTAGAGCTGTACACTGATTGTACTCCATAAGCTTAGGCTTGAGAAGCTGGTTTATCCCCTTCTCTGAGTTTATTTCAGTGATTATTATTGTTATTATTATTATTATTATTTGTTAGGATATATATTGTTTACTTATATACTCCTTCTCGCTTTGCTTTTGCATCGCGTTTCTTCGTGGTCTCTCTCTTTCCTCCTTTCTTACTATTATTATTGTGTTTGGTTTTTTTTGTATATTATTGTGTGTATATATATTGTTATATATATTGTGTACATATATTTTTGTTCGGACGCGTGTTGCGTTGGCCTTGGCCCACGCGCATATCTGCATCCTCGGTCTAGCTTAGGCTAGACCGTGCGTGTGCGTGTAGTCTGCTCTGCAGTGTTCCTCCCCCACTGCGGTGCGTTCCCGCCCCGTGGTAATTGTACTACACCCTCTTACTTGTATTATTGCTGCAACGTCCAACCAAAAAAAAAAAAAAAAATTCCCTTTCACTATACAGAGGAAGACAACCACCAACGTGCAAAATCCCCAGAACCATCAGGTAAGTATTGCACAGCATCAGACACCGTACCAGCACTTAGCGTCTCCGCTTGGCGGGCCAGCTGACGCGTAGGCGTCTGTGCTAGCGTTCCACACTCGGTACTCGCGCTTCGGCGCTCGCGCTCTGGCGCTTTTGGTGTCAGCGCTTGTGCGCTTGGTGCAGCGCTTCTGCGCGTGGTGCTTAGTGCTTCTGCACTTGGGGCTCAGTGCTCGGTGCTCGACGCTTCGGCGCTCGACGCACGCACCCTCGACGCTTGACGCACGCACCTCGGTGCTCGACACTTCGGCACTCGGTGCTCGACGCACGCACCCTCGACGCTCGACGCACGCACCTCGGCGTTTGACGCGGCGGTGCTCGACGCACGCACTTCGGTGCTCGACGTCAGTGCTAGACGCTTCGGCGTTCCACGCACGCACATCGGTGAACCTCGCTCGCTACTGCTCGTCCGTGCTTGCGAAGGCTACACACCATGTCTGGGTTCCACCGCTGCGTGACCTGCCAGGCCAAGTTGCCTGCCAGCGACCCACATGAGGACTGCGTCCAATGCTTGGGGCCGGACCATGCCGCATCTGCCCTGGCAGATAGGGCATACTGCCAGCTATGTGCGGGGTTACAGACGCGCACCCTTCGCCAGAGAGCTAGAAAGGCGGTTGGAGGTCGTTCCCCATCCTCAGGCTCGGCCCCACCGTCATCTGTTGTGACGCCGCCGGTGACGTCTCGGCTCCCTCGGAGCCCATCCTCCCAGCTTACAGCTGGTCAGAGGTCTCCAGCCAGGCGTGCTCGGGAACGTTCCCGCAGTCCCTCCTCGATATAGATCTCGATCACCTCGCCGGAGAAGGCACTCTCGCTCCCCTCGAAGGGGTAGGCGTTATCAGGACACATCTGGAGTGACTGAGCTCACCTCCAAGATGTCACAGTTCATGGAGCTCATGATGGGACAGCAATCCCTCCTCATGACCCTAGCGAATGTGGCGCCTCGGGCCCCAGAGCTAGCAACCGGACCCATCGCTAGTCAGCCGATGGTTCCTCCACCAGTGCCTCATGGCCAACCCCAGGAAGTAGAGTGGGACGCCGATGCTGTCTCAAGGGACACATCTGACGCAGATCCGCTCTTTGAAGAGGGCACGGAGCCTGAGGTGGCATCCCAGCACTCTGGGCAGGACTACCCTGAAGTGCTGGATACTAATGACCCTATCTGGTCAGTGGTGGAGAGGGCAGCCCGTCACTTAGGCGTGGACTGGCCTGCGTTAGAGCCAACACGACGCTCTCTATTTGAGTTGCCATCGGCTCCGCCCCTTCAGTCCAGGATGCTCCCGGCATTCCCGGATTTTATTAAGGAGGTGCAGTCCACCTGGGGGGCCCTGGCCTCAGCCCCTGCAACTTCTCGCAAGGCTTCGGCCTTCACCATGCACGGGGCGAGCGAAGCTGGGTTAGCGTCCTTTCCGCCAGTGGGCGCTGCGTTCGCCGCTCTAGTAAAGGCGCCGACATTATCGGGGCTGGCTAAGGATCCCTCCTGCCCTAACAGGCAGTGTAGGATTACGGAGGCCCACCTGAAAAAGGGGTACGCCGCGGCTACAGAGGCAGTTAGGCTGTCTAACGTGGCCAGCCTCCTGGCGGTCTACCAGGCGGCGCTGATTCGTGATCTGCCTGAGTTCCCATCTGTTGGACTTAGGACCGAGCTGGGTGCAGTTGCGCAGCTTTTGGTTAAGCTGGCTCAGCTGAATGCGCGAGCACAGGGCAGGAGCATTGCTTCTCTTGTGGTGGCAAGAAGGCAGCTCTGGCTCTCACAGGCCAGGGTACAGGAGCCTGATAAGGCCCCATTGCTAGATGCTCCTATATCCCCGGGGCACACGTTTGGCCCAGCGGTTGAGGAGATGCTGCAACGCTCTGTCAAGGAGCGTGAGGCGTCGCAGCAGTTGGCAAAGATGTGGCCAAGCAAACCCTTCCAGCCAAGGCGGCCACAGGGGCGCCAGTGGCGCAGGGCACCGCCGCAGCAGCAAGCGCACCCACAGGGCAGTAAAACCGCCCCTTTGGGGGTTTCAGCACGCAGCCAACCCGCGTTTGCAAGACCGCAGCGCGGAGGGTGGCGCCTTAGAGGAGGTGGCAGACCCGTCCTCGTGGCTCTGGCCAGGCCCCTCGTGAGCGAGCACAGCCTAAGCAGCCCTGAGAAACCCCGGCAGCCGTTAACCCACCCCTACAAAACTATACTCACCGGGTACACCCTTCAGTTCCGGTTAAACCCCCCCCCCCCCCCTTCAGGGGAGTGGTGGTAACTGCAGTGAAGGACTCGGTTCAGTCCCCAGCTCTAAATGCGGAAATACAGGCATTGCTCAAGAAGCGTGCCATTCAACTAGTAGACCCTGCTCTGACCGACCAGGGGTTCTACTCCAAGTACTTCCTAGTGCCAAAAAAGGGTGGCGGGCTCCGCCCTATTTTAGATCTGCGACTACTGAACAAATGCCTACGGGTGTTGTCATTCAAGATGCTTACGCACAGGCACATTGTCCAGTCTGTCCGGCAAGGCGACTGGTTTACCACCGTAGACCTCACAGATGCATACTTTCACGTTCCCATCTGTCCGGGTCACAGGAAGTACCTACGATTCGCATTTCAGAGCAGGGTCTACGAGTTTTGTGTCCTGCCATTCGGTCTGTCTCTAGCTCCTCGAACCTTTTTGAAGTGTATGGATGCCATTTTAGCTCCCTTGCGGGCTCAAGGCGTCCGACTGCTGAACTATCTGGACGACTGGCTCGTCTGCGCGCAGTCAAAGGAGCAGTTGGCACAGCACACAGTGATGGTTACAAACCATCTTCACCGGCTAGGTCTGAAGGTCAATTCAGAAAAGAGCCGCCTCGTGCCGAGCCAACAGACCGAATTCTTGGGTCTGCATCTGGACTCTGTGTCCATGGAAGCGACCCTGTCGACACAAAGAGTTGCCTCGCTGGAGCGGTGTCTCTCCCTATTCAGGTTGAGAGAAACAGTCAGCATGGAGCTGTGTCAGCGCATGCTGGGGTTGATGGCTGCCGCCTCGCAAGCCCGTCCTTTGGGCCTACTACACCAGAGACCTCTGCAGGCCTGGTTCAATGCCTTCGCGTTGCATCCGCGGAGAGACAAACACCGTAGGTTGAGGGTATCCCGAACCTGCTGGGAAGCACTGCGCTGGTGGAAAGTTCCGTCGAACATCCGCCAGGGCGTACGCTTGGGTCCCATCTTCCGAAGGGAGGTTATTACGACCGACGCTTCCAACCAGGGTTGGGGAGCAATCTGGAACGGGTCGGGGACTCACGGAGTGTGGTCAGGACCCTGGAGGTCAGCCCACATCAATGCTCTGGAACTCAGAGCGGTGGACCTCGCCCTTCGGCACTTCTTGCCAGTGCTTCTAGGCAAGCACGTGTTAGTGCGGTCAGACAACACCACAGTAGTGGCGTATATCAACCGCTAGGGCGGCTTGCGGTCCCCCGGTCTTCACCGGATGGTAACACCGCTGTTGCTTTGGGCACAACCGCGTTTAGCCTCTCTGCGTGCGGTTCAATTACGCAGCGGATCTCCTGTCCAGAGGAGGTCCCCTTGCAGGCGAATGGCGTCTTCACCCTCGGGTGGTAGAGCGCATTTGGGACTGGTTCGGCACAGCGCAAGTCGATCTCTTCGCTTCGCGAGAGACCACGCACTGTCCCCTATGGTTCTCGGTGAAGGACCTCGACAGCCCCCTAGGAGTCGATGCACTGGCTCACGAATGGCCGCCAGGGCTCCTGTACGCATTTCCACCGATTCCGATGCTCCCCGCCTTCTTGGAGAAGGTCAGGGTAGAGCAAGCGACAGTGATTCTGATCGCTCCTCGGTGGCCTCGGAGGATATCCCGAGTCTGGTGCAGTTGTTGCACGGTCGCCCGAGGGAGCTCTCTCTGCGAGCGGACCTGTTGTCCCAAGCCCAAGGAGGGCTATGGCACCCAAACCCCAAACTCACGCAGTTATGGGCTTGGCCCCTGAACGGGAGCGCCTGTCAGCCTTAGGGCTTTCGACGGCGGTTATATCGACGATTCAGAGTGCGAGAGCGCCCTCTACTCGGTCGCAGTATGCATATAAGTGGCAATTGTTTCAGAGTTGGTGTCTGGCTGAGGGCCATGACCCGGTCTCCTGCCCTATGGCAGTGATATTACAGTTTCTGAGGGGAAATCTCCCTCTACACTTAAAGTGTATTTAGCCGCTATTTCGGCTTGCCATGTACGCATTGACGGGTTATCACCTGGTTGCCATTTTCTGGCATCTCAGTTCCTAAAGGGCGCAAGACGCTTGCGGCCTCCAAGGTCGACCAGTTTACCGTCATGGAGCCTTGATGTGGTGCTAGAAGCCCTTACCAAGGCACCGTTTGAGCCTCTCCACAGTGTGGATATGAAGTTCGTGTCTATAAAGACTGCGTTTTTGCTATCAGTGGTATCAGCAAAACGCGTGGGCGAGTTACATGCACTTTCGGTGCATTCATCATGTACTCGTTTCGCAGGAGACGGTTCTAAGGTCTCCATGCGTTCAAATCCGGCCTTTTTACCCAAGGTCATATCCCCGTTTCACATGAACCAACCAGTCGAGTTGATGGCGTTCCATCCTCCTCCTTTTTCTTCCCCAGAGGAAGAGCGGTTACACATGCTCTGCCCTGTGCGGGCATTGAGGTGTTATATTGACCGCACAAGGACTGTCAGGCAAACAGAACAGCTGTTCATATGCCATGGTTCTAAGACTTTGGGTCAGCCGTTGTCTAAGCAACGCCTTTCTCATTGGATAGTGGATGCTATTCAGTTAGCATATGATTCTATGGGCCTTCCGCCACCAGGGCAGTTGAAGGCACATTCCACTAGGGGTATGGCAACATCCTGGGCCCTCTTTAGAGGGGTGCCGATGTCTGACATTTGCGCTGCAGCCAGTTGGGTTACACCGCATACATTTACGAGGTTCTACCGGTTAAATGTACTGGAATCCTCTGCTCCGTCATTTGGAGCATCTGTGTTACACTCTATGACGCCTCAGGTTGCGGACGTGTAGAGTGGTTGACAATATGGTGTGACTATTCCACCTTGGACAGGTGTCATTGCGAGCATAGACGCTGAGGCGCAGCTCCGCATATGCGTAGATGTACTGCCTACGCAGTTGCGTTATGACGTAAGGCTGTCCTACTGCCGAGAATCCTCCCTCGCGACGGCTTGGGTACACTGTTCCCATACCTTGATGGTTATTTTCGACTTGAAAGGGAACGATAGGTTGCGGATGCAACCCCGGTTCCCTGAACCTGAAACACTACAATATATTAATGGACGTTACATAAGAAAATGAGATGTCATTTTTTCGGAATACCATGTTCTTTCCCAAAAATGTGTTTTAATATTAGTCTTTAAAGGAAAATGACTGCTTTTTGACTGCTTTTTTTCTTTGACTTGAAAAAAGAAAAAAGGACCAGGGGTCATAAATGGAGATTAGATACACTTTTTTACACAGAGAATTATGAGGGTCTGGAACCAACTCCCCAGTAATGTTGTTGAAGCTGACACCCTGGGATCCTTCAAGAAGCTGCTTGATGAGATTCTGGGATCAATAAGCTACTAACAACCAAACGAGCAAGATGGGCTGAATGGCCTCCTCTCGTTTGTAAACTTTCTTATGTTCTTAATTTTCATGTATCTATTTCAGTGCAATGTAGTTTCTTCATGTAATAAGAAATACATTTTTTAACATTTACATTTTATTTCATTTTTTTCATTTAAAAAATAAAAACATTTCTGGGGAGAGTAAAAAATACATTCACTTTGATTCATGTACTAAGGGTTACTCTCAAATGAATTCACAATCCAGTTTATGGTAAAATGCATGAATGACTTCGAAACTCAGCTGTCAGCTGAGTCCCCAAAACTGGGCTGAATTCAAAAATGCAAAGCGGCCCAGAATTTGGGACGTTATCTAAAAACCAAGGCGGCCCAGAATTTGGGACGTTATCTGAAAAGCAAAGCGGCCCCGAATTTGCGACGTAAATGAAAAAAGGGGCAGTCTATATATAAAACTCTGATTACATTAGAGATAAACTAATGTATCCTCTAACAAAACTGCAATAGTGTATACATTTTATATTAAAATATTTCGCAAAAACGATTATAGATATATGCTACTTGAAAGAAAAAAGTACACCACCACAGAAAGCCAATTCTTACATTTGTGCATAACATGATAATTCATATAAAGTAATCGCCCATAGTTTGTTATATCAGTACAGTGTAATACCACATTATATTTTAATGGTAAGGTTGTGGAAAGCAGATCACTCTCTCTCTCTCTGCTTACAATGTTAAAAATGCCTGCAAGCTTTTCTGCTCATGTGACAACATATTCATGTGACAGACATGGACCAATCAAAACACGAGACTGTTATGCGGTTCCATCCCAAAAACCGGGCCTATGTCATACCTCAGGGTGACTGCAAAGAGGGAAAGATATTTGGGCGGGACTCAATTTATGGTGTCTGGGTAATTACGTCACAACACCCACCCCCAAGTACCAAAAACTACGTTAAACTCCTTAAATACGAACTATAAGGATTTCATTCAAACACAGCCATTCAAATATACAGTTACAGTACATAATACGTTTGACGTAACTATTTTTTCCTGAAGCTTTTCACGTCCCCCCATAGCCTACATTCCGTTCCCCCCGTTTTGAGAACCGCTAATTAAAATAAGTTAAAAGCCAAACGCGTCACACATTGACCTGTAAATACATTTTAATTGGTGCTTTTGGTTTTCAACGACTTTTCTCCTCTCCTTTTTAAAAATGTATTGTGACCTATGCATTTTGTTGTGGTACATATTTTAAGTGTAACTTTGAAACAATGTAATCAATCACATTTCTAACACATTTTAAATGCTTTAGTTATTATACATTTATAAAATTTGTGACGCTATTATTTATTCTTTTTTCAGAGTCTTGCCAGGCCCTTCCAATCGAAACCTGCATGCACCTCTACACGAGGTACATGAAAATCCTGGAGTTGTAGGAGCTTTGCCCATGTTTCCACCAATGATGAGAACAAGCCCTGCAAAATCAGGATGACTAACTTAAATCTGCAAAAAGGACAAAGATAAACAGCCTTGCTGCATGTGCTGTTTGACCATCTCAGGTCCTTCACAATGTAAGTTTAAATCCCAGATCCAACAGAATAGAGCTTTTGCAGTTACTTTTATCCACCCTCTTTCACCCTCCCACACAGCCAGCCACCACCCCACAATAACATGCGAGCGACAAACGCACTCCAATCCCTGCAGAACAAACTTTTCCCACACCAGGCGACCAACCATCTCCACACATCTGCAAGCCCCAAACATCAACCTGCAATGCACACTGATGATTGGACTAAAGCCAGACCCAGTCTCTAACACAGTTCCAACACACAGACATAGACTGTTCTACTCAAAAGCACAGGCAACTGTTTACAATTATAAATATCCAGTCTCTATCTTTTGACTGGGCCACTATACTATTTTCTAGATTGCAACATAAATGTTTGTGTATATTAATCATGTTGATTATTAAAGGGTACCCTTCCCATAAGCAATATGTAACACATTTCCCATTTCTTTCAGAAAAAACTGGATCAGGCTATAAGTCATTTTATTTACTTTCCTACCCTTTTCCCACTGCTTCCAGAAGATGCTAAATAATGCATTTAAGTTCAATAGTATTGCATAACATAACGTTTGACAACAAGCGATCACCAATCAAAATGATATGTATTGTCAGTTTTTTTTAAATAAAACACGGATATCCTAATTTCTAGTCAACACCTCTCCAAAACCTATTCAAATTATGCAGATTTCTTCCAAAAAATGGGATAGAGCAATATCAACCCCTATCTGGCCTGGAGAGTGGGGGTAGGAGTCGAACTCCCCTCCTATTTTTTGTTTTGTCATCTCCTTGGACCTAGATAATAATCTGTTTGCCTCACACTGTGATACGTTCAAAACCGCCCAGGCCAGAGAGGGTTATTGTGCCACAGGTACTTCATTTGCAATACATTTCTTTTTCAATTCAGTTCATGATGCATACTTGCATACTTTTCAATTATGAGTAGCATACCTCCTATAAAGTTCTAATATTTGCACATCAGAACATATTGGTTTTATACTCTATTGCATTTGACATAAGACCATAAGAAAGTTTACAAACGAGAGGAGACCATTCAGCCCATCTTGCTTGTTTGGTTGTTAATAGCTTATTGATTCCAGAATCTCATCAAGCAGCTTCTTGAATGATCCCAGGGTGTCAGCGTCAACAACATTACTGGGGAGTTGGTTCCAGACCATCACAATTCTCTGTGTAAAAAAGTGACTCCTATTTTCTGTTCTGAATGCCCCTTTATCTAATCTCCATTTGTGACCCATGGTCCTTGTTTCTTTTTTCTGGTCAAAAAAGTCCCCAGGGTCGACATTGTCAATACCTTTTAGGATTTTGAATGCTTGAATCAGATCACTACGTAGTCTTCCTTATTCAAGACTGAATAGATTAAATTCTTTTAGCCTGTCTGCATACGACATGCCTTTCAAACCCGGAATAATTCTGGTTGCTCTTCTTTGCACTCTTTCTAGAGCAATATCCTTTTTTGTAACGAGGTGACCAGAACTGAACACAATAGTCTAGGTGAGGTCTTACTAATACACTGTAAAGTTTTAACATTACTTCCCTTGATTTACATTGAACACTTCTCATAATATATCCAAGCACCTTGTTTTTTATAGCTTCCCCACATTTATAGCTTCCCCACATTGTCTAGATGAAGACATTTCTGAGTCAACATAAACTCCTAGGTCTTTTTCATAGTTCCTTTCTTCAATTTCAGTATCTCCCATATGATATTTATAATGCACATTTTTATTGCCTGCATGCAATACTTTACACTTTTCTCTATTAAATTTCATTTGCTATTTTTTTGTCATCTGCAAATTTAACAAGTTTGCTTACTATACCAGAATCTAAATTCTGGAATAGCAGAGGACCTAATACTGATCTCTGTGGTACACCACTGGTTACCTCGCTCCATTTTGAGGTTTCTCCTCTAATCAGTACTTTCTGTTTTCTACATGTTAGCCACTCCCTAATCCATGTGCATCCATTTCCTTGAATCCCTACTGCATTCAGTTTGAGAATTAATCTTTTATGCAGGACTTTGTCAAAAGCTTTATGGAAATCTAAATAAACCATGTTGTATGCTTTGCAATTATCCATTGTCAACGTTGCATCTTCAAAAAAGTCAAGTAGGTTAGTTAGACATGATCTCCTTTTCTTAAAACCATGCTGACTGCCCCCCAGGATATTGTTACCATATAGGTAATTTTCCATTTTGGCTCTTATTATAGTTTTCATAAGTTTACATATAATAGAAGTCAGGCTTATTGATCTGTAGTTACCTGGCTCGGTTTTGTCTCCCTTTGTTGTGGATCGGTATTACGTTTGCTATTTTCCAGTCTGTCGGTACAACCCCTGTGTCAAGAGACTGTTGCATGATCTTGGTTAGCGGTTTGTAAATAACTTATTTTCACTTCTTTCTTTGAGTACTACTGGGAGGATCTCATCCGGCCCAGGGGATTTGTTTATTTTAAGAGCTCCTAGTCCCTTTAACATTTCTACCTCTGTTATGCTAAAGTTATTTAAAATTGGATAGGAACAGGTCGACATGTGGGGCATGTTGTCCATGTCCTCCTTTGTAAAAAACACAGTGAAAAGTAATCATTTAATATATTTGCTGTTTTTTTTTCTTCATCTATGATTTTGCCATTTGTGTCTCTTAGACATTTAACCTCCTCTTTGAATGTTCTCATGCTTTTATAATATTGGAAAAAGTTTTTGGAATTGGTTTTAGCCCCCTTAGCAATATTGATTTCTATCTCTCTCTTTGCCTTTCTAACTTCCTTTTTGACTTGTGTTTGCAGTTCCAAGTACTCTTTCGTGTACTTTGTCTTTGGTCCCTTTTAAACTCTCTGTAAAGTGCCTTTTTTCGCTGAATATTTTTTTTAATTGATCTATTAAACCATTTTGGCCATTTTGTTTTAGATTTCGATTTGTCTACTTTTGGGATGGAATTGTTTTGCGCCTCCAGTACTACATTTTTAAAAAACAGCCATCCTTTTTCGGTGGATGTTTTCTCTGTTTTACTCCAATCTACTTTTGTTCGTCTCTGTTTCATACCTTCCTAGTTTGCTTTTCTTAAATTGTAAACCTTAGCTTTAGTCATTACTTTTGGGGTTTTAAAAAACATTTCAAATGGGACCATGTTGTGGTCTGAGTTTGCCAATGGCTCTCTGACCTCTGTTTTAATTATTCTGTCTTCGTTATTTGAAAAGACTAAATCAAGGCATGCCTCCCCTCTCGTCGGTGCCTTAAGGGCGTCTGCTAAGAAATAAATCATAATAATGCAGATGCAGAGAGGAGACATTTAATAGAACACAATAATAAAGCAAGTACATCAGGACAAAGAGGAAAAAAAGTTTTTAGAGAGCTCCTATTTTACTGTAGCCTTTTTTTTTTAAATGTATTTCTTAAACGCCCTAGCCAGGGCGACAAACAGTTGTTACAAAATATCACATTACATATAAAAGCAGTTAAAATTACAATAAAGTTAGTAGTAACAGCAAAATCAAATAAGAGAAGATAAATCGTAAATAATTACGTTTGAGAGCGCATGTTAATTAGGTACCCGCTTAATTTGCATAACATCCTTCATACTGTCTGAATCAGGGTTTTACAGCTGCTCTCATCCTTCCTGAACATTTCTGATTTTTGCTGGGAACAAGTCGAAAAGTTAAAATCCCGCCACAAAAGCGATCCCCAACGGTCAGAAAAGCTTTAATATTAACAATTGAACTGATAATTGGCTTAATTAGACCCTTTAATTATATTTCAGCTCTAAACAGTTGCAGAGTTCGTGTTAGTGGACTGATAAAATGTTATAACTAACTTGAAATCTCCAACTTTAAAGCTGAAATCAAGTATAAACTGGCTATTAAAAATGATCCGTGAAATAAAGGGTCTGTTAATTAAGCTGGCTATTAAAAATTATCTGTGAAATGAAGGGTCTAGTTAACAGGGGGTTAAGCTGGAATGAAAGTCAGCAGACACAGGAGGTGTTCATAAGACACTATAACATTTTGGTATGTCATCTTTTTGATCATTATAAAAAATGAAATGAAAGAAATGAGAATAAGAGGTGAGCCAAGAATCCAAAAAGGGAACTAAAAGTTCAAACTCATGTGGCCAGTTTGGCAGAAAATGGGTTAAGTTAGAGTTCCCTCTGGTGGAGGCACCCTGGATTTTACTGACACCTGTGGCATTGGGGAAGCTTTGTTTGGAAGGATACCTCAGATAAGTCATGTGCTTTAACTGTTTGAAAAGGTTTTAAATCTTTTTAAAACTGTGTGCTATGAATTAGATTAAGGAATATGTTTGTTGCATGCTGCTTGTGGTTTCTTGTTACAATATTATTTGATTTGCTTGGTGTTGATAATGTGGCTGTGTTTCATTTGTGTTTGGTTTTGATAGTGTATATTTATACTGATTTTGTGTTTGCTTGTTTCCCCCAGATTGACCACTATTGCTATTTCTTTACCCCAATTGTAGTTTTGCACAAGTTTAGGCAGTTGCCTAGGTAGTAACAACTTGTTAAAAAAAACTTCAATCCAAGACACTCTGAATCCCATCCCATTCTGAATCCCATATCTGAAACAAGTGATTTAAATGCATCAAAGTTTGCTATGTTGAATAAAATAGAGAACCTGACCTTTTTAAAAAATAACTGTTTTGTTAATTACTCTACCAACCATATCACAAGTTAATATCCATGTTTATTTAGCTGCGGCCAGGGTTCCAACAGAACAAAAACACGTGAACATATCTCCCCTGTGCTAGCAGCCCTAAATGGGTTCCCGGTGCGGTCTACGAGTGTTTTTAAGGTCCTGCTGCTAACCTATGAAGCCCTGAAGGGCCCTTACGTTCCCAAGGGCTTTGAAGTAAAACACAGGTAGAGCGTTTAGTTATAGGGCCCTTGTACTGTGGAACGCTGTCCCTGGCTCTATTGGAGGCCTCACCTGTTGCAATTTGTCAAGACTGAAAATTAATTTATGATCTATCGTTTCCATTCTTATGTGACTCTTACTGTTCTGCTGTTTTTATGGCTCATCCAGTTTTATTGATATTTTTAACTTTATGTTAAGCACCTCTGCCATCAAAAATAAGTTTTGATTTGAAATTTTTATTATTTGGTGTGTTCAAAGCAAAAAGAAAGCCACGGTAGGAAAAGAACTGTCATTTTTAAGTATTTTTTCTGTAAATATCATAACATTTTTATGACATTCAGCTGAAATAGTGGAGGACATAGGGGAAATAAAACCGGTTTTAAGATAAGCAACTTTACCTTTTTAATGGTTGCAACACGTCAATTTTAAAAAGCTGCTTGAACACATGATTTCCATTACACGAGAGTAGATGTTAAAACTTCATGCTGATTTGAACTCGGCTCTTGCCAAGATAAGCACCAACTAAGACGCAGCTTTGCAGTAAACTAATGTGATCCATCTGTGTCTCCATCCATTTGCGCTTCCTTCCATATGATGATGTAGATACCCTTCTGTCTGGTGTTGATGGCTGAAGTGTAATGCTGGCTCCAGGGTTCGGCTTATTGCCTCCCTAGCGCATCAGCACACACAACGGCTGCGATGCTGGCTCTGGGGATCAAACGCTGTGCTGTCTCCCCAGCGCATCAGCATGACGACAATGGTCTGGATTGAGCTAAGTAGGGTACATCTCTGGGGTCTTCAAGTGGGCACCTTCCATCCTCTGTGTTTCGTCGACTAGCCCACGATACCTCAAGGTGTCAACGGTGATTCTGGTGTCCCAGCATCACCGTCGACAGGCAGCAGTGTGGAGTAGTGGTTAGGGCTCTGGACTCTTGACCGGAGGGTCGTGGGTTCAATCCCTGGTAGGGGACACTGCTGCTGTACCCTTGAGCAAGGTACTTTACCTAGATTGCTCCAGTAAAAACCCAACTGTATAAATGGGTAATTGTATGTAAAACAAAAAAAATAATGTGATATCTTGTAACGATTAAGGGCGTCTGCTAAGAAATAAATTATTATTATTATTATTATTATTATTATTATTATTATTATTATTATTATTATTATTATCACCCCACTCCGTCCCCCACTCAACTCAGTCCAGCTTACTTACCCATACATCAGCGTTTCTTTCTTTCTATTGTGCTTGAGATCCCCAACCAGAATCTTTCCGTCTCAACCACAGCCAGTTGCTGCCCCTCTCTGCTGCTTCAGATAAGTTCTTCACTGTGCAACGTAACTCTTGGCCACTGAATCCGACGTCTGTGAGAAACCGGGTTGTAGAGTATGCCACAAATCCTCGACAACCCACCTCCACTCGATAAACCCGGACTCTCCATCCTTACTGTTCCGCTTCAGTGGCTGGTTGAGCATACTGCAGTTTCTTCCTCTCATACGCCTCATCTACAGCATCCTCCCATGGCACTGTTAACTCTACCAGGTGAACAAGGCGTGCGATCAAGACCACAAGACATTATCTGGTCGAAGGTTAGTGGTGGAAAAATAAGCCGTTGCCCAACATCTGCCAGCATTTTCCAGTCTCTAGCAGCTTCCAGTTGTCCTGGGTGAGGATTGGTTTTAACACCTTTTCTTAGTGGTTGCGCTCCTGGGTGGAGGAATGTTGTCTTTTGTGTGTAATGTTTTGATGGATCTGGTGGCAACTTATTGGTCGTGTTATGCTTGTATTCCAATGCTAAGGCCAAACATCGCAGCACCTGGTCACGGCGCCAAATAAACCGTCCTTGGCTAAGAGCCACCTTTACATCCTGTCAAAATGTGCCTTAATGTTTCAGGTGATGAACACAAAGGACATGAGGGATTTAGGTTCTGTGGTGATGGGAGAACATCATATGTTTACCTGATGAGGAAACCGATCCTGCTCTCTTCCATTGACCATAGGTCTTGCCAGCCAATCTTGCGTTGTTCCACACTCTCCATTCTCATCCATTCTCCCTGCTTGGCCTGGGAAACTGCCTTTATACACCTCATTCTCACCTCCTGCTTTTGCACCTCTGACTACTAGCTTGCTCCATTGAGCTGGGGCTGCCTTGTTCCATGTAGGAGGAGCTGAACTGAGACCAAGACCCTCTCTTCCATGCTGAACTTGCTGCATGATATCACCAATTCGAAAGGCAGCCATTACATCCTCCACAGCTTTCTTTGTCGTCCACTTTCTTCCAGTTTTCAACACAGGTGCTGCCTCCCTTACGCATTTGTCGCGTGACTCTACTAATGTCATTTCCAGTCTGACCTTGGCGCACTTAAACTCCTCGGTTAGAGCAGAGACTGGTAGCTGCAGTATTCCTTTACCATAAAGTCCCACTTTGCTGAGGCAGCGTGGAACTCCCAACCATTTCCTGATGTATGAACTGATTAAAGCTTTCAGCTTCTCTACCATCGTCAAAGAAACCTTGTACACAGTCAGTGGCCACAGCAACCTCGGTGGTAGACCAAACTGAAAGCACCAGAGTTTTAGTTTAACTGGTAAAGCGCTGCTGTCTATGCTCTTCAACCCTTACACTGCTTGTTGTCTAACTTCTCCCACACAAACTGTGTCTTTTAGATCCCTGTCGTACCATCTCCCAAGACTCTTCACTGGCTTCTCAGACATTGTTGGTATTGCCTCACCTTTACCCAATTTGATGCCCTAATGATTACTTCCATTGCCAGTGGAGAAATGGTGCATCTTGCCATTATTCCAACTTCTAGGCATTGCCATGTAGTACTGAATTCTGAAGTTGAAAAATTAAATTGTAAATCTCCAAAGTAGGCTTTAACTGAATTTGTTATTGTCATCGGTACACTGAAAAAATCAAATGCTGCCCAAAGAAGTTCATGTGGCACTGAACCATATGCATTAGCCAAATCCAGGAATGTCACATGGAGCTCCTTCCTCATCTTTTTAACCGATTGAATTTGTTTCCAGATCACATTGATGCGTTCCAAGCATCCTGGGAAACCTGGAATGCCTGCTTTTTGTATTGAAGTGTCAATGAAGCAGTTCTTTTATGGGTCAATTGTAATTCGTTACAGTAAATTGATACAGCTAGATAAAAATAGCCTAGTTACTTCTCAGGCACGTTTACAGAATTATTTTCACAAAAAGGAAAATAATCCTTTGATTCAAATTTTCTAGAAAGATATAGGGGGTGGTCATAAACTCAATCTGTGTGGGAACAACATAACATTATTGAAAAAACCCACCAAACTGACCTTTAATTGCTCATTCCGTGCAATAAACAGCTGTATAGACAAAACCGTCCTCAGCACGGGGTTCCGAAGCTGCAAAGACTATGACAATGATATACACAATACAACTCAGTGAGAACAACATAACACTATTGAAAGAACCCACCTTTAACTGCCCATTCCGGTTAATAAAACTATTTATTTTGTTTTTATATTATCTGTCTATTTAATATTATTTTAGCAGAACCATATTGATTAACATAGTTTTTCTCTTTTTCTTTATAGTGGAATATAGTGAGGCCTTCTTTCTACTTTGCAGGGAAGGAGGTGATAAAGTAACAATATTTGCATAAGTAGAACCATTGCAAAGGTCTAGAATTGCTGGTAGCCCCTAACTGTAACAGTTAGTATATATGTGATTTAAAAAATAACACGGATATATAGCTGCAACAGTTTCACAGCTTTTTTGCACAACTTTTTTGTTCTTGCTTACAATGATAAAGTTTACATGTATTTAACATATTCATATATACATATATTTCATACAAAATGGATACAATGCAATTTCAGTGCAAAGGCAAGCAAACACACAATTATGTAGTTTACAACATGTAAGGAAAAACGAGCAAACAAAGAAAAACAGTTTAGATTTTAATATTATGCAGGGTGACTTCAAATACAGAAACCTTGATGCAAATGAATTTGTTTTTACATTGTGTGTCATATGCATAAATAAAATAAACAGAATAAACATTTTCATAAATCGTTTTTATGTCTAATTTGGGAACCTCCTGTCTTGTCTAGTGCTGTGTGTGTCTGAATACGAGAGAGAAATGAAACAATGTATTCTTGCTCTAAATGAGTTGCTGCTATAGTAAACTATGTAACCGTGTAATGCCTGAGAGAACAACTGAACCCCTGAAACAATGTATCGAATTGAAGTATTTGGCTGTAACTAACAGACAGCACTAGTTTGTGCAATAGGAGAATTGAAACAAAATTGTGTTTTAAATAAATTTGACTATTTTACATCCCTGCCATTTTTTTTGTGTTTGTGTTGTATTTGGTCAAGACCTTATCCCCTGGCCCAAATAAAATAACCTGGTGATAACCACCTAAAATATTTAACTTAATTTTAAGGTAGTGCCTTCAGTGGCATAGGCGGCTACCATAAAATATATTTTAAACTCAATTTAGCCTACGCTACAGTGCGACCTTTATTGCTAATAAGTAGCGGAATGTTTAGTCACCAACGCGGTATTTACTGCTGAAGTCTAATTGAATACATGGCTTTCAAATGTGGAGCCATGCACAAAATCTATGATTTATAATCAATTTGCATGGCTTTTTTAGCATTAGAAGGCTCTACAGATCAGAACCCCTGTGGGTTCTTTGGGCGTTTTAGAGTTTCTTATTAATCCTTCGAGAGTTCAACGTTTATTTATGGTTGTTTAGCCTGCTGTTTAAAAAGGTTCTTTGTATACTATTTGGAACCCCTGAAATACGGTTTCTTGGAATACGTTTTCAAGAGTGTAAGATTTTTAAACCTCACAAATGTTTTAGAATATTCCTGGAAGGTGTTAGTAATAAATCAGACACTTGATGCAAGTGTAGCCCATCAATCAACAAAACCTTTATTTAACTTCCAGTACAGTACCAAATAATATTAAGCCATAGCAGTCAAAACGAATGGTTATTACCCGTTCTCAATGGGAATTTGGGTGCGGTCTGGAGTTTCTGCATCAAGCAGTTTTGCCTCTTAATAATTCATTATTATTATTAATTAGTCATTTTAGCAGACGCTTCTATGCATAGCGACTTAGAGAGACTAGGGGTAAACTATGCATCACAGTCACCTCCAACAGGACCTCGGTTTTACATCTCAAGGATGGAGCACACAGAGACGAAATGATTTGCTCTGGGTTACACACAGTGTGAGTTGGGATTTGAACTGGGAACCACCTGGTATGAACAGGCCCACCGAGAGGATAGGGAAATTTCCCCGGGGCCCAACGCCTCGAAGGGGGTCCCTGATGAAGGGAGATTTTTTAGAAAATATATTCCTATAAAATATTTTAAAACTAGCCCTGCACATGACTGTTTGTTCCCACCACCTCATTAAAAAGAAAAACTGCCGTACTGCACACCGAGCCAATGTGCTTGTGTTGTGTAATTATTATTATTATTATTATTATTATTGTTTATTTCTTAGCAGACGCCCTTATCCAGGGCGACTTACAATTGTTAAAAGATATCACATTATTTTTACATATAATTACATTATTATTTACACATTATTTTTACATACAATTACCCATTTATACAGTTGGGTTTTTACTGGAGCAATCTAGGTAAAGTACCTTGCTCAAGGGTACAGCAGCAGTGTCCCCCATCTGGGATTGAACCCACAACCCTCCGGTCAAGAGTCCAGAGCCCTAACCACTACTCCACACTGCTGCCCAATGATTGTGTATCCAGGCTCTGTCAAACACATCCTCTCACACAATGATTTGAACTTTTGCATTTCATATTTTACTACACCAAAAAGCTGAAAAAAAGGCATAGCAATATTGTGGATTTTTTTTTTGGTTTTTTTTTGGGGGGGGGGGGGGGTTAAGACTTTTAAAAACTTTAAAAGAACCCTAAAGTTGCACAATATTTACCACAGTATGAATTATTCTATTAAGATTTATAATTTGCTCAAAACAACGTGATGCAGCAGTTTGTTAGAAAAATGGTATTGTGTAAACTAAAGTACTTTCTTCAGCTGGTGGTAAACACAATTACAGAATGATCGGTATTGCTTAAAATACAAATTTACCAATACAGGCTATTGGTTAAGAGCAGAGATGAGTGGTTTATTTTTGGCACGGGATGAATAAAATAGCGTATAGCAACACCATTAAAATGTAGTTTATCCTAAAAACATACGTTATTTGATGTTAAGTAAGCTTCCGATTAGTAACTATTACACGTGGAGTTTGTACAAAAATATTTATTCACTTACATAAGAAAGTTTTAATACTGTAAATAACTGAAACAATTAGTTTGAGAAAGTAAACTACCCTGCTGCAGATTTTAATTGAGATATTGAAAATTCTAGGCATCGTTGACAGTTTCCTTCAAACCCATTATCAAAATAATGTATCGGTTGAAATGATCTTCCTCAGACACTGCTAAGATTAAAAGTATCATTGCTTTGTTTAGAAGCTTGGTTTAGACTACAGTATACAACAAAGTCGGATGAATGTAGTTCCATGGAGGGGGGCGGGGGGGGGCAGCGGGACATACCAATCCTTACCCGTGGCCCATGACGGCTCTCGGCGGTCCTGGGTATGAAGCCTTTGTCTTTAACCACTGGGACCTTACCCAAGCTTCATCGAATACCCAGCTAATTCACATTTTAACTCTCGACTCTCGCTCTTTTCTTATGTCATTCTTAGCCAAATGCATGACAGTTAGTCTAATAATTACACTGTAGCCTATAATAGTCTGTGCTCAGAGGGAGCGCATTTACTAATGTAACAGGAGGAGGAGGTGTTTTGGGCAGGGGTGTGTTGGGGGCTATTGTTGGTTGTTCAGCCAGGGAGGGAGTGAGCAATTACTCAATGGTTGGATATTGTGAGCATGGGTGTGGAGCGTAATTGTGGGGTTATCTGGGGGGGGGGGTTATTATTGGGCTTTGTCGTGGCCGCCAGGGTTTACAAATAACTTCAGTCTTTCATTTGCTCCGAGTTCCTGTTACCTTTTTCTTATTAATTTAATAAACACTGGCTTGTGTTGTGTTTTTAAAAATAAATTAAAAAATCCTAAATGCGCTGCCTCATTCATACCCACAGGGGTTGTATCCTACATTAAAGGCTAATGAAACCCCAATCTCATCATGCCCAACAGACAGACCTACCACGTTAAAAATGAGATCCAGTTTAACAATCCGACCGACATCTCACTCGTTTACATTGCAATCTTAATAGCACACATTTACTACTGCCACTTTTGCATCTCACTCTAAAAACAGTCTCATCAACAACACTAGCTTGTTAAAGTGAACAATCAACAATTTATATGTGGTTACACCGTCAACATCTTTAAAAGTACACACACGTTTCTTATGACTCTTTTAAAATATGTACATCTAGTAATATGGACAAATTCTCTCTCATTAGTGATGCATGGACCAAGAAGAAGCACATGGGAACCCAGGAGCAACCTGATGTTCTCTAACCCCTATATTCTCATCATTCAGTCTACAACAACATCCAGTGTACCACAAACTTACCAACACAAGCTTGAATGGTTGTCAACGCTAAGCACATTCAGCAGAGAAATGAGTACAGAGTTCCCAGCATACTGCATGGACTATTAAACTGATTATTATAAAGTACAAATACAGAATCTTACACGTGGTTTCAAACCGCACCAGATAAACGGTTCCACATCTAAGACATAGAACCGTTTTTGCTCCATATTGTTTTCTTGAAAGTATAACGCATAGCTGAAATTTGCTTCTAGTGCTTAATTACTAAAAACAAGATCTGGTCAATAACATGATATTATCTGTTGTCACTGAATTTGTAGGCAAATGTAGTGTTATGATCCAGTACAATATTAAAGTACTAATCGGTGGCTCTTTGCAGGTGTTCTATCAAGGCTGAAAAGTGTAGTTTGTATAGACAGTAAAAATCAACTAACATCCCCTCGGCTGAATACCTGTTATTTGAATTTGCAGTAGATCGATTCATATTAACCCATTTCATGCAGGGAATCGGCAATTAAAGGTCGGTTAATACTTCGGACAGTTTTTGTAAGTATGTTACTCACTGTATTATGTGCATCTTATTTTTCGTCTTCTGGGCAGCTTCTGGGCAGGGAAATGAAAGATGTTTTTTTCAATAGTGTTATGATGTCCTAGTTGTACTGTGTGTATAATTTTCATGCTCTATTCCTTCAATAGTGTTATGTTGTTCCCACTTAGTTGTATTGTGTGTGTAATTTTCGTCGTCTCTGCACCTTCAGAACCCAGTGTTACGGGAACTTTTTGGTGATAAAAAGGGTTCTGGCCCGGAACGGGTCAATGACAGCGCGTTATTAATCGGTTCTGATTGTTAAAATATTCTCCACATATGTAACTTTTTATGATTTTGTTTTTTTAAGCAATTGAATTCATTAAAGTACCGTTCCGTCTTGTTCCAGCTTTCACCCCATCCCCTAATACGGTATTACTGTAATTAAGTCTGCTTCTGCTCAGGTGTGGTGTGTGTGTGTGTTTTATTTTATTTATTTTTTTTGCGTCGGTAGAATACCATCAGTCCAGGGGCGTAGCTACAACATAGAGAAAATGGTTCTTTGCACCCTTTAAGGGTTCTTTACAGCATTCAATGGTTTCATATAGAACCGTTTTCATTCTCAAGTCCAAGGGTTCTTTTAAAGAACCGTTTTAAAATTGGCAGTTCAACATGTCTCGTGAGTCTCTGCCTCGAGAAAATCTCAATATAATTGTCAGAGGCGTTCCTGACTTGGAGGAAAGCGGTTGGTAATTAAATCCCTTTACACTTTATATATATATATATATATATATATATATATATATATATATATATATATATATATATATATATATATAGCGCCAATATTTTGCTGGTAGAAATAATAACGTTACCTATTGTTAGTCTAAGTTTTTACCGCTCTTTATTAATGTATTTTATACCAATGTATTATTCGTTTCTTGTGTTCCTTTTAAGAATTAAGATTCTGTTTTATTTGTATTTATTTTTCTCCTGTACAGCGCTTTGAGGAAACTTTTAATGTTTAGCCGCTATATTAAAACACAAATTGAATATTATTCGAAAGAATTGCTAGCAAATATATTAAAATTAAATAAGTGTAAGTAGTTCACGCAAATCAGAAAAGGTAGGATTGACACTAAAAGTTGCCAAAGCCCTAAAGCGCAGATGAAAAAATCGAAAAAACGTCATAGGTTGAGTTTAGCGGGCCAAGAAAATCAAGCGGCGCCTGAGAAGAATGTTGTGATTTTCAAATTGAGAATTCTGACCGCCTTCCCTCCCTTCAAGTTAATACGAAACTCGATAACATCCGGTTACTGCCTATGAGGCAGATACAAGTGTTTGCAGGACTTAGTAATTGATTATGTGAGCAAAAACAATATTATATATATATATATATATATATATATATATATATATATATATATATATATATATATATATATATATTAAATATAGATAGATAGATAGATAGATATCTGACTGTACGAAATGAAACAGTAAGTTACGCGTGTCTGACACCATATAGAGCGTACCTGTTTCGTGTACTGCTGCGTGCGTGAATGAATGTCTGTTTCAATGGCAGACTTGCCTGCCTGCCTGCGTGAGTGTCTGTGTGCGAGTGACGTCACCCACATAATGGAGATAGAGGCGCCAACGGGTGACAAGTGGACGGAGTCAGCAGCTCTGGAGTGGAGAGCGACAGAATGTGCTTTTGAAAGGAGGGTGACTGCAAAGAGGGAAGGATATTTGGGCGGGACTCAATTTATGGTGTCTGGGTAATTACGTCACAACACCCACCCCCAAGTACCAAAAACTACGTTAAACTCCTTAAATAAGAACTGTAAGGATTTCATTCAAACACAGCCATTCAAATATACAGTTACAGTACATAATACGTTTGACGTAACTATTTTTTCCTGAAGCTTTTCACGTCCCGCCATAGCCTACATTCCGTTCCCCCCGTTTTGAGAACCGCTAATTTAAAATAAGTTAAAAGCCAAACGACTCACATATTGCCCTGGAAATGCATTTTAATTGGGGCTTTTGGTTTTCGACAACTTTTCTCCTTACTTTTTACCCTTCCCATAAGCAATATGTGGAGTTGTTAGCATCGCTAGTAACACATTTCCCATTTCTTCGAGAAAAAACTGGATCAGGCTAGAAGTCATTTTATTTACTTTCCTACCCTTTTCCCACTGCCTCCAGAAGATGCTAACTAATGCATTTAAGTTCAATATTATTGTATAACCTAATGTTTGACAACAAGCGATCATCAATCAAAATGATACGTATTAGAATATAAGAACATAAGAAAGTTTACTAACGAGAGGAGGCCATTCAGCCCATCTTGCTCGTTTGGTTGTTAGTAGCTTATTGATCCCAGAATCAGAAGCAGCTTCTTGAAGGATCCCAGGGTGTCAGCTTCAACAACATTACTGGGGAGTTGGTTCCAAACCCTCACAATTCTCTGTGTAAAAAAGTGCCTCCTATTTTCTGTTCTGAATGCCCCTTTATCTAATCTCCATTTGTGACCCCTGGTCCTTGTTTCTTTTTTCAGGTCAAAGAAGTCCCCTGGGTCAACATTGTCAATACTTTTTAGGATTTTGAATGTTTGAATCAGATCGCCGTGTAGTCTTCTTTGTTCAAGACTGAATAGATTCAATTCTTTTAGCCTGTCTGCATATGACATGCCTTTTAAACCCGGGATAATTCTGGTTGCTCTTCTTTGCAGTCTTTCTAGAGCAGCAATATCCTTTTTGTAACAAGGTGACCAGAACTGAACACAATATTTGATTTAAATTCAACACTTTTCACAATATATCCAAGCATCTTGTTTTTATAGATTCCCCACATTGTCTAGATGAAGACATTTCCGAGTCAACATAAACTCCTAGGTCTTTTTCATAGATTTCTTCTTCAAATTTCAGGTGAGGTCTTACTAATGCATTGTAAAGTTTTAACATTACTTCCCTTGATTTAAATTCAACAATCCTCACAATATATCCGAGCATCTTGTTGGCCTTTTTTATAGCTTCCCCACATTGTCTAGAGGAAGACATTTTTGAGTCAACATAAACTCCTAGGTCTTTTTCATAGTTCCTTTCTTCAATTTCAGTATCTCCCATATGATATTTATAATGCACATTTTTATTGCCTGCATGCAATACTTCACACTTTTCTCTATTAAATTTCATTTGCCATGTGTCTGCCCAGTTCTGAATGCTGTCTAGATCATTTTGAATGACCTTTGCTGCTGCAGCAGTGTTTGCCACTCCTCCTATTTTTGTGTCGTCTGCAAATTTAACAAATTTGCTTACTATACCAGAATCTAAATCATGAATGTAGATTAGGAATAGCAGAGGACCTAATACTGATCCCTGTGGTACACCACTGGTTACCTCGCTCCATGTTGAGGTTTCTCCTCTAATCAGTACTTTCTGTTTTCTACATGTTAACCACTCCCTAATCCATGTGCATACATTTCATTGAATCCCTACTGCATTCAGTTTGAGAATTAATCTTTTATGTGGGACTTTGTCAAAAGCTTTCTGGAAATCTAAATAAACCATGTTGTATGCTTTGCAATTATCCATTTTCAATGTTGCATTGTCAAAAAAGTCAAGTAGGTTAGTTAGACATGATCTCCCTTTCCTAAAACCATGCTGACTCTCTCCCAGGATATTGTTACCATATAGGTAATTTTCCATTTTGGATCTTATTATAGTTTCCATAATTTTACATATAATAGAAGTCAGGCTCATTGGTCTGTAGTTACCTGGTTCGGCTTTGTCTCCCTTTTTGTGGATTGGTATTACGTTTGCTATTTTCCAGTCTGTCGGTACAACCCCTGTGTCAAGAGACTGTTGCATGATCTTGGTTAGCGGTTTGTAAATAACTTCTTTCATTTCTTTGAGTACTATTGGGAGGATCTCATCCGGCCCAGGGGATTTGTTTATTTTAAGAGCTCCTAGTCCTTTTAACACTTCTCCCTCTGTTATGCTAAAGTTATTTAAAACTGGATAGGAACAGGTCGACATGTTGGGCATGTTGTCCGTGTCCTCCTTCGTAAAAACGTGTGAAACGTAATCATTTAATATATTTGCTATTTTTTTTCTTCATCTATGATTTTGCCATTTGTGTCTCTTAGACATTTAACCTCCTGTTTAAATGTTCTCTTGCTGTTATAATATTGGAAAAACATTTTGGAATTGGTTTTAGCCCCCTTAGGAATATTGATTTCTATCTCTCTCTTTGCCTTTCTAACTTCCTTTTTGATTTGTGTTTGCAGTTCCAAGTACTCTTTCTGTGTACTTGTTTTTGGTCCCTTTTAAACGCTCTGTAAAGTGCCTTTTTTCGCTGAATTTTTTTTTTGAATTGATCTATTAAACCATTTTGGCCATTTTGTTTTAGATTTAGATTGGTCTACTTTTGGAAGGACTTGTTTTGCGCCTCTAGTACTACATTTTTAAAATACAGCCATCCTTTTTCTGTGGATGTTTTCTCTATTTTACTCCAATCTACTTTTCTTCGTCTCTGTTTCATACCTTCATAGTTTGCTTTTCTAAAATTTGTAAACCTTAGCTTTAGTCATTACTTTTGGGGTTTTAAAAAACATTTCAAATGAGACCATGTTGTGGTCTGAGTTTGCCAATGGCTCTCTGACCTCTGTTTTAATTATTCTGTATTCGTTATTTGAAAAGACTAAATCAAGGCATGCCTCCCCTCTCGTCGGTGCCTTAAGGGCGTCTGCTAAGAAATAAATCATAATAATGCAGATGCAGAGAGGAGACATTTAATAGAACACAATAATAAAGCAAGTACATCAGGACAAAGAGGAAAAAAAGTAAATTTTTAGAGAGCTCCTATTTTACTGTAGCTTTTTTTTTTATGTATTTCTTAAACGGCCTTAGCCAGGGCAACTTACAGTTGTTACAAAATATCACATTACATATAAAAGCAGTTAAAATTACAATAAAGTTAGTAGTAACAGCAAAATCAAATAAGAGAAGATAAACCGTAAATAATTACGTTTGAGAGCGCATGTTAATTAGGTACCCGCTTAATTTGCATAACATCCTTCATACTGTCTGAATCAGGGTTTTACAACTGCTCTCATCCTTCCTGAACATTTCTGATTTTTGCTGGGAACAAGTCGAAAAGTTAAAATCCCGCCACAAAAGCGATCCCCAACGGCCAGAAAAGCTTTAATATTAACAATTGAACTGATAATTGGCTTAATTAGACCCTTTAATTGTTTTTCAGCTCTAAACAGTTGCAGAGTTCAAGTTAGTGGACTGATAAAATGTTATAGCTAACTTGAAATCTCCAACTTTAAAGCTGAAAACAAGTATAAACTGGCTATTAAAAATGATCCGTGAAATGAAGGGTCTAGTTAACTGGGAGTTAAGCTGGAATGAAAGTCAGCAAACACAGGAGGTGTTCATAAGACACTATAACATTTTGGTATGTCATCTTTTTGATCATTATAAAAAATGAAATGAAAGAAATGAGAATAAGAGGTGAGCCAAGAATCCAAAAAGGAAACTAAAAGTTCAAACTCATGTGGCCAGTTTGGCAGAAAATGGGTTAAGTTAGAGTTCCCTCTGGTGGACGCACCCTGGATTTTATTTGTATAAACTGACAACACCTGTGGCATTGGGGAAGCTTTGTTTGGAAGGATACCTCAGGTAAGCCATGTGCTTTAACTGTTTGAAAAGGTTTAAAATCTTTTTAAAACTGTGTGCTATGAATGAGATTAAGGAATATGTTTGTTGCATGCTGCTTGTGGTTTCTTGTTACAATATAATTTGATTTGCTTGGTGTTGATAATGTGGCTGTGTTTCATTTGTGTTTGGTTTTGATAGTGTATATTTATACTGATTTTGTGTTTGCTTGTTTCCCCCAGATTGGCCACTAGTGCCATTTCTTTACCCCAATTGTAGTTTTGCACAAGTTTAGGCAGTTGCCTAGGTAGTAACAACTTGTTAAAAAAAACTTCAATCCGAGATACTCTGTAAACTGTCCCATATCTGAAACAAATGATTTAAATGCATCAAGTTTTGCTATGTTGAATAAAATGGAGAACCTGACCTTTTTAAAAAAACAACTGTTTTGTTAATTACTCTACCAACCATATCACAAGTTAATATCCATGTTTATTTAGCTGCGGCCAGGGTTCCAACAGAACAAAAACACGTGAACATATCTCCCCTGTGCTAGCAGCCCTAAATGGGTTCCCGGTGCGGTCTACGAGTGGATTTAAGGTCCTGCTGCTAACCTATGAAGCCCTGAAGGGCCCTTACGTTCCCAAGGGCTTTGAAGTAAAACACAGGTAGAGCGTTCAGTTATAGGGCCCTTGTACTGTGGAACGCTGTGTCTGGCTCTATTGGAGGCCTCACCCGTTGCAATTTGTCAAGACTGAAAATTAATTTATGATCTATCGTTTCCATTCTTATGTGACTCTTACTGTTCTGCTGTTTTTATGGCTCATCCAGTTTCATTGATATTTTTAACTTTATGTTAAGTACCTCTGCCATCAAAAATAAGTTTTGATTTGAAATTTTCATTATTAAAATGGTGTGTTCAAAGCGAAAAAAAGCCACGGTAGGAAAGTATTTTTTAAGTATTTTTTCTGTAAATATCATAACATTTTTATGACATTCAGCTGAAATAGTGGAGGACATAGGGGAAATAAAACCGGTTTTCAGATAAGCAACTTTACCTTTTTAATGGTTGCAACACGTCAATTTTAAAAAGTTGCTTGAACACATGATTTCCGTTACACGAGAGTACGAGAGTTAAAACTTCATGCTGATTTGAACTCGGCTCTTGCCAAGATAAGCACCAACTAAGACGCAGCTTTGCAGTAAACTAATGTGATCCATCTGTGTCTCCATCCATTTGCGCTTCCTTCCATATGATGATGTAGATACCCTTCTGTCTGGTGTTGATGGCTGAAGTGTAATGCTGGCTCCAGGGATCGGCTTATTGCCTCCCTAGCGCATCAGCACACACAACGGCTGCGATGCTGGCTCCGGGGATCAACCGCAGTGCGGTCTCCCCAGCGCATCAGTATGACAACCGTCTGGATTGAGCCAAGTAGGTACATCTCTGGGGTCTTCAAGTGGGCACCTTCCATCCTCGTTGTTTCGTCGACTAGCCCACGATACCTCAGTGTCCCAGCATCACCGTCGACGGGCAGCAGTGTGGAGTAGTGGTTAGGGCTCTGGACTCTTGACCGGAGGGTCGTGGGTTCAATCCCTGGTAGGTGACACTGCTGCTGTACCCTTGAGCAAGGTACTTTACCTAGATTGCTCCAGTAAAAACCCAACTGTATAAATGGGTAATTGCATGTAAAACAAAAAAAAAAAAAAGTGATATCTTGTAACAATTGTAAGTCGCCCTGGATAGGGCGTCTGCTAAGAAATAAATTATTATTATTATTATTATTATTATTATTATTATTATTATTATTATTATTATTAATCACCCCACTCCGTCCCCCACTCAACTCAGTCCAGCTTACTTACCCATACATCAGCGTTTCTTTCTACTGTGCTTGAGATCCCCAGCCAGAATCTTTCTGTCTCAACCACAGCCAGTTGCTGACACTCTCTGCTGCTTCAGATAAGTTCTTCACTGTGCAACGCAACTCTTGGCCACTGAATCCGACGTCTCTGAGAAACCGGGTTGTAGAGTATGCCACAAATCCTCGACAACCCACCTCCACTGGGTAAACCCGGACTTTCCATCCTTGCTGTTCCGCTTCAGTGGCTGGTTGAGCATACTGCAGTTTCTTCCTCTCATACGCCTCATCTACAACACAGGTGCTGCCTCCCTTACGCATTTGTCACGTGACTCTACTAATGTTATTTCCAGTCTGACCTTGGCGCACTTAAACTCCTCGCTTAGAGCGGAGACTGGTAGCTGCAGTATTCTTTTACCATAAAGTCCCACTCTGCTGAGGCAGCGTGGAACTCCCAACCATTTCCTGATGTATGTTTTAGTTTGCCTGGTAAAGCGCTGCTGTCTATGCTCTTCAACCCTTCCACTGCTTGTTGTCTAACTTCTCCCACACAAACTGTGTCCTTTAGATCCCCGTCGTACCATCTCCCAAGACTCTTCACTGGCTTCTCAGACGCTGTTGGTATTGCCTCACCATTAATGAACATTTTATCTACTACTTCACCTTTAATTATAGGGATGCTCCTTGATTTAGTGGGCTTGAATTGCATTCGTGCCTATTCAATGTTATTGGTTAATTTGCCCAATAACCGATTAGTGCAGGCTATTGTTGTAGTCATGGTTGTCATGTCATCCATGTATGCTCGAATTGGTGGTAGCCGCATTCCAGAAGCCAACCGCTCTCCTCCCACTACCCATTTTGATGCCCTAATGATTACTTCCATTGCCATGGTAAAAGCCAGTGGAGAAATGGTGCATCCTGCCATTATTCCAACTTCTAGGCATTGCCATGTAGTGCTGAATTCTGAAGCTGAAAAACTAAATGTTAATTCTCCAAGTAAGCTTTCAATAAATTTGTTATTGTCATCAATACACTGAAAAAATCAAATGCTGCCCAAAGAAGTTCATGTGGCACTGAACCATATGCATTAGCCAAATCCAGGAATGTCACATGGAGCTCCTTCCTCTCCTTTTTAGCTGATTAGAATTTGTTGCCAGATCACATTGATGTGTTCTAAGCATCCTGGTAAACCTGGAATGCCTGCTTTTTGTATTGAAGTGTCAATGAAGCAGTTCTTTTATAGGTCAATTGTAATTCGTTACAGTAAATTGATACAGCTAGATATAAATAGCCTAGTTGCTTCTCAGGCACGTTTACAAAATTATTTTCCCAAAAAGGAAAAGAATCCTTTGATTCAAATTTTCTAGAAAGATACAGGGTGTGTTCATAAACTCAATCTGACACTGAAAGAGCGTCCAAGGAATCTCCTAGGTGCTTCAGAGCGTGTTTTTTTTTTTACTTTTAGTTTTTGAACGACCTAAAATGGTTTGAAAATGGAAGTCGTCAGAGAGAAACACAATGATTGAAAACACCTTTGTCAATATTTTACAAGATCTTCAAACTGACAGTGAGGACGAAAATGTAAGCTGGTCGTTCGTGGAAAATGATATTACTATTAACTGTCATTTATAACCGATTATTTTGTTTTCAACTCAAGTCTAATACTGGGGATGGGGTAAAAGCCGAAACGGTACTTTAATGAATTCAATTGCTTTAAAAAACAGCATAAAAAGTTAGACATATGGGGAGAGTATTTTAACAATCAGAACCGATTAATAACGCGCTGTCATTAACCCGTTCTGGTGCCAGAACCCTTTTTATCACCAAAAAGCTCCCGGGAACACTGGGTTCCGAAGGTGCAAAGATGACGAACATTATACACACAATACAACTAAGTGGGAACAACATAACATTATTGAAAAAACCCACCGAACTGCTCATTCTGTGCAATAAACAGCTGTATAGACAAAACCATCCGGAACACAGGGTTACGAAGCTGCAAAGAGTATGAAAATGATACGCACAATACAACTAAGTGAGAACAACATAACACTATTGAAAGAACCCACCTTTAACTGCCCATTCCGGGTAATAAAACTGTTTATATTGTTTTTATATTATCTATCTATTTAATATTATTTTAGCAGAACCATACTGATTTAACATAGTTGTTCTCTTTTTCTTTATAGTGGAATATAGTGAGGCCTTCTTTCTACTTTGTAGGGAAGGAGGTGATAAAGTAACAGTATTTACACAAGTAGAACTATTGCAAAGGTCTAGAATTGCTGGTAGCCCCTAACTGTAACAGTTAGTATATATGTGATTTAAAAAATAACACATATTGTAACAGGGTGAAGTGTTACATGTGTGGGGAGTCACTGGAAAATACTGACAGATACAGAGCATTGGTGTTGATACGCTGCTCAGCGGTGCAGATTTAATTTTAACACCGAACCGACACTAGGGTACCAGCGATGGTAGACCTAGTGTCACATTTAATAAAGCAATAAATACAAAAAAACACAAAAGTTAAAAATAAAAGTTTGCCACACAAAATGACGAGTGCTAGTCCCACTAAAAGGAACGTCCCGCTCCAGGAACCTACTACTCTACGGTAACTCTCTTATACTGTTTTGGGATCCACCTCCCCTAAGCTGACCTACTTCTGTTGTGTTATTTCTGAAGTGCTGGCCTCCCAGCGACTCCGGGCCATTCTGACGGTCCTGGCTGGGCAATCGCCTTCACAGTCCCCGTCTTGCAGTTAAAGGGCTCCGTAGTAGTCCTTCCGGCAGAGCGGACGCTTCCCTCCTGATGTAAACAAACTCTCACTCAGCGCCCATCTATACAGCAATGGCCTTGCAGCAGCCCCAAGCTGTAGCACAGCTGCTTTTTCAGCTGCGCGCAGCATCCCCAGGCACGCCCCCAGCCAATCCAGACCTCCCGATCACTTTAGCTCAGGACGAGCCTGCCACTCAACTGGTTGCTTCGCAACGTGTCTTGTGCTGTGTGTGTCTGAATACGAGAGAGAAATGAAACAATGTATTCTTGCTCTAAATGAGTTGCTGCTATAGTAAACTATGTAACAGTGTAATGCCTGAGAGAATGACTGAACCCCTGAAACTATGTATCAAATTGAAGTATTTGGCTGTAACTAACAGACAGCACTAGTTTGTGCAATAGGAGAATTGAAACAAAATTGTGTTTTAAATAAATTTGGCTATTTTACATCCCTGCCATTTTTATTGTGTTTGTGTTGTATTTGGTCAAGACCTTATCCCCTGGCCCAAATAAAATAACCTGGTGATAACCACCTAAAATATTTAACTTAATTTTAAGGTAGTGCCTTCAGTGGCATAGATGGCTACCATAAATTCTATTTTAAACTCAGTTTAGCCCTCGCTACAGTGTGACCTTTATTGCTAATAAGTAGCGGAATGTTTAGTCACCAACGCGGTATTTACTGCTGAAGTCTAATTGAATATATGGCTTTCAAATGTGGAGCCATGCACAAAATCTGTGAGTTTTAATCAATTTGCATGGCTTTTTTAGTATTAGAAGGCTCTATAGATCAGAACCCCAGTGGGTTCTTTGGGTGTTTTAGGGTTTCTTAGTAATCCTTCGAGATTTCAACGTTTATTTATGGTTGTTTAGCCTGCTGTTTAAAAAGGTTCTTTGTATACTATTTGGAACCCCTGAAATACGGTTTCTTGGAATACGTTTTCAAGAGTGTAAGATTTTTAAACCTCACTAATGTTTTAGAATATTCCTGGAAGGTGTTAGTAATAAATCAGACACTTGATGCAAGTGTAGCCCATCAATCAACAAAACCTATATTTAACTTCCAGTACAGTACCAAACACTATTAAGCCATAGCAGTCAAAACGAATGGTTATTACCCGTTCTCAATGGGAATTTGGGAGGGGTATGGAGTTTCTGCATCAAGCAGTTTTGCCTCTTAATTCATTATATTAATTAGTCATTTTAGCAGACGCTTCTATCCAAAGCGACATCCAGAGACTAGGGTTAAACTATGCATCACAGTAACCTCCAATAGGACCTTGGTTTTACGTCTCAAGGACGGTGCACAAGGAGACTAAGTGATTTGCTCTGGGTCACACACAGTGCGAGTTGGGATTTGAACCGGGAACCACCTGGTATGAACAGGCCCACCGAGAGGATAGGGAAATTTCCCCGGGGCCCAACGCCTCGAAGGGGGTCCCCGATGAAGGTTTTTTTTTTTTTTTAATATATATATACCGTATATATAACATATTTTAAAACTAGCCCTGCACAAGACTCTTTGTTCCCACCACCTCTTTAAAAAGAAAAACTGCCGTACTGCACACCGAGCCAATGTGCTTCTGTTGTATAATGATTGTGTGTCCAGGCGCTGTCAAACACTTCCTTTCACACAATGATTTGAACTTTCGCATTTCATATTTTACTACACCAAAAAGCTGAAAATAAGGCACAGCAGTTTTGTGGAGTTTTCTTTTTGTTTTTGTTTTTTTTAACTTTTAAAAACTTTAAAAGAACCCTAAAGTAGCACAATATATACCACAGTATGAATTATTCTATTAAGATCTATAATTTGCTCAAAACAACATGATGCAGCAGTTTGTTAGAAAAATGGTACTGTGTAAACTAAAGTACTTTCTTCACCTGGTGGTAAACACAATTACAGAATGATCGGTATTGCTTAAAATACAAATTTACCAATACAGGCTATTGGTTAAGAGCAGAGATGAGTGATTTATTTTTGGCACGGGATAAATAAAATAGTGTATAGCAACACCATTAAAATGTAGTTTATGCTAAAAACATACGTTATTTGATGTTAAGTAAGCTTCCGATTAGTAACTATTACACGTGGAGTTTGTACAAAAATATTTATTCACTTACCTAAGAAAGTTTTAATACTGTAAATAACTTAAACAATTACTTTGAGAAAGTAAACTACCCTGCTGCAGATTTTAATTGAGATATTGAAACTTCTAGGCATCGTTGACAGTTTCCTTCAAACCCATTATCAAAATAATGTATCGGTTGAAATGATCTTCCTCAAACACTGCTAAGATTAAAAGTATCATTGCTTTGTTTAGAAGCTTGGTTTAGACTACAGTATACAACAAAGTCGGATGAATGTAGTTCCATGGAGGGGGGCGGGGGGGGCAGCGGGACATACCAATCCTTCCCCGTGGCCCATGACGGCTCCCGGCGGTCCTGGGTATGAAGCCTTTGTCTTTAACCACTGGGACCTTACCCAAGCTTCATCGAATACCCAGCTAATTCACATTTTAACTCTCGACTCTCGCTCTTTTCTTATGTCATTCTTAGCCAAATGCATGACAGTTAGTCTAATAATTACACTGTAGCCTATAATAGTCTGTGCTCAGAGGGAGCGCATTTACTAATGTAACAGGAGGAGGAGGTGTTTTGGGCAGGGGTGTGTTGGGGGCTATTGTTGGTTGTTCAGCCAGGGAGGGAGTGAGCAATTACTCAATGGTTGGATATTGTGAGCATGGGTGTGGAGCGTGATTGTGGGGTTATCTGGGGGGGGGGTTATTATTGGGCTTTGTCGTGGCCGCCAGGGTTTACAAATAACTTCAGTCTTTCATTTGCTCCGAGTTCCTGTTACCTTTTTCTTATTAATTTAATAAACACTGGCTTGTGTTGTGTTTTTAAAAATAAATTAAAAAATCCTAAATGCGCTGCCTCATTCATACCCACAGGGGTTGTATCCTACATTAAAGGCTAATGAAACCCCAATCTCATCATGCCCAACAGACAGACCTACCACGTTAAAAATGAGATCCAGTTTAACAATCCGACCGACATCTCACTCGTTTACATTGCAATCTTAATAGCACACATTTACTACTGCCACTTTTGCATCTCACTCTAAAAACAGTCTCATCAACAACACTAGCTTGTTAAAGTGAACAATCAACAATTTATATGTGGTTACACCGTCAACATCTTTAAAAGTACACACACGTTTCTTATGACTCTTTTAAAATATGTACATCTAGTAATATGGACAAATTCTCTCTCATTAGTGATGCATGGACCAAGAAGAAGCACATGGGAACCCAGGAGCAACCTGATGTTCTCTAACCCCTATATTCTCATCATTCAGTCTACAACAACATCCAGTGTACCACAAACTTACCAACACAAGCTCGAATGGTTGTCAACGCTAAGCACATTCAGCAGAGAAATGAGTACAGAGTTCCCAGCATACTGCATGGACTATTAAACTGATTATTATAAAGTACAAATACAGAATCTTACACGTGGTTTCAAACAGCACCAGATAAACGGTTCCACATCTAAGACATAGAACCGTTTTTGCTCCATTTTGTTTTCCTGAAAGTATAACACATAGCTGAAATTTGCTTCTAGTGCTTAATTACTAAAAACAAGATCTGGTCAATAACATGATATTATCTGTTGTCACTGAATTTGTAGGCAAATGTAGTGTTATGATCCAGTACAATATTAAAGTACTAATCGGTGGCTCTTTGCAGGTATTCTATCAAGGTTGAAAAGTGTAGTTTGTATAGACAGTAAAAATCAACTAACATCCCCTCAGCTGAATACCTGTTATTTGAATTTGCAGTAGATCGATTCATATTAACCCATTTCATGCAGGGAATCGGCAATTAAAGGTCGGTTAATACTTCGGACAGTTTTTGTAAGTATGTTACTCACTGTATTATGTGCATCTTATTTTTCGTCTTCTGGGCAGCTTTATTAATCAAGCTGTTTATTGCACGCAATGGGAAATGAAAGATGTTTTTTTCAATAGTGTTATGATGTCCTAGTTGTATTGTGTGTATCATTTTCATGCTCTGTATTCCTTCAATAGTGTTATGTTGTTCCCACTTAGTTGTATTGTGTGTGTAATTTTCGTCGTCTCTGCACCTTCAGAACCCAGTGTTACGGGAACTTTTTGGTGATAAAAAGGGTTCTGGCCCGGAACGGGTTAAAGACAGCGCGTTATTAATCGGTTCTGATTGTTAAAATATTCTCCACATATGTAACTTTTTTATACTGTTTTTTTAAGCAATTGAATTCATTAAAGTACCGTTCCGTCTCGTTCCAGCTTTTACCCCATCCCCTAATACTGTATTACTGTAATTAAGTCTGCTTCTGTTCAGGTGTGGTGTGTGTGTGTTTTTTTTTTTTTTTTTTTTTTTTTTTTTGCGTCGGTAGAATACCATCAGTCCACGGGCGTAGCTACAACATAGAGAAAATGGTTCTTTGCACCCTTTAAGGGTTCTTTACAGCATTCAATGGTTTCATATAGAACCGTTTTCATTCTCAAGTCCAAGGGTTCTTTTAAAGAACCGTTTTAAAATTGGCAGTTCAACATGTCTCGTGAGTCTCTGCCTCGAGAAAATCTCAATATAATTGTCAGAGGCGTTCCTGACTTGGAGGAAAGCGGTTGGTAATTAAATCCCTTTACACTTTTATATATATATATATATATATATATATATATATATATATATATATATATATATAGCGCCAATATTTTGCTGGTAGAAATAATAACGTTACCTATTGTTAGTCTAAGTTTTTACCGCTCTTTATTAATGTATTTTATACCAATGTATTATTCGTTTCTTTTGTTCCTTTTAAGAATTAAGATTCTGTTTTATTTGTATTTATTTTTCTCCTGTACAGCGCTTTGAGGAAACTTTTAATGTTTAGCCGCTATATTAAAACACAAATTGAATATTATTCGAAAGAATTGCTAGCAAATATATTAAAATTAAATAAGTGTAAGTAGTTCACGCAAATCAGAAAAGGTAGGATTGACACTAAAAGTTGCCAAAGCCCTAAAGCGCAGATGAAAAAATCGAAAAAACGTCATAGGTTGAGTTTAGCGGTCCAAGAAAATCAAGCGGCGCCTGAGAAGAATGTTGTGATTTTCAAATTGAGAATTCTGACCGCCTTCCCTCCCTTCAAGTTAATACGAAACTCAATAACATCCGGTTACTGCCTATGAGGCAGATACAAGTGTTTGCAGGACTTAGTAATTGATTATGTGAGCAAAAACAATATATTATATATATATATATATATATATATATATATATATATATATATATATATATATATATATATATATATATATATAATTAAATATAGATAGATAGATAGATAGATATCTGACTGTACGAAATGAAACAGTAAGTTACGCGTGTCTGACACCTTATAGAGCGTACCTGTTTCGTGTACTGCTGTGTGCGTGAATGAATGTCTGTTTCAATGGCAGACTTGCCTGTCTGCCTGCGTGAGTGTCTGTGTGCGAGTGACGTCACCCACATAATGGTGATCGAGGCGCCAACGGGTGACAAGTGGACGGAGTCAGCAGCTCTGGAGTGGAGAGCGACAGAATGTGCTTTTGAAAGGAGGGTGACTGCAAAGAGGGAAGGATATTTGGGCGGGACTCAGTTTATGGTGTCTGGGTAATTACGTCACAACACCCACCCCCAAGTACCAAAAACTACGTTAAACTCCTTAAATAAGAACTGTAAGGATTTCATTCAAATATACAGTTACAGTACATAATACGTTTGACGTAACTATTTTTCCTGAAGCTTTTCACGTCCCCCCCATAGCCTACATTTCGTTCCCCCCGTTTTGGGAACCGCTAATTAAAATAAGTTAAAAGCCAAACGAGTCACATATTGCCCTGGAAATACATTTAATTGGGGCTTTTGGTTTTCGACTACTTTTTCTCTTCTCCTTTTTAACAATTTACCGATCCCTGTTAATTCGTGTGATTTGTGTTTGCAGTTCCAAGAACTCTTTCTGTGTACTTGTTTTTGGTCCCTTTTAAACGCTTTGTAAAGTGCCTTTTTTCGCTGAATTTTTTTTAAATTGATCTATTAAACCATTTTGGCCATTTTGTTTTAGATTTAGATTTGTCTACTTTTGGGATGTAATTGTTTTGCGCCTCTAATACTACATTTTTAAAAAACAGTCATCCTTTTTCTGTGGATATTTTCTCTATTTTACTCCAATCTACGTCTGTTCATAGTTTGCTTTTCTAAAATTGTAAACCTTAGCTTTAGTCATTACTTCTGGGGTTTTAAAAAATATTTCAAATGAGACCATATTGTGGTCTGAGTTTGCCAATGGCGCTCTGACCTCCTGTTTTAGTTATTCTGTCTTCATTATTTGAAAAGACTAAATCAAGGCATGCCTCCCCTCTAGTCGATGCCTTGACAAATTGCGTTAGGAAGCAGTCATTTGTCATTTCCACCATTTGAATTTCATCCGTCGTGGCCCCCCATCGGGTTTTCCCATTTTATATGGGGGAAGTTGAAGTCCCCCATCAGTATGGCTTCTCCTTTTCTACACGCATTTCGAATGTCATTGTATAACAGATTATTTTGCTCAGCGTCTGAATTTGGTGGTTTATAGCATGCTCCTGTTATTATGCCCTTTGAATTTGTGTCCATTATTCTGACCCATATTGATTCTGCATTGTTTCCTTTGTCCTGATTTAACACCTGGGTTTCAAGACTATTTCTTATTAATAACACTACTCCTCCACCTCTTCTGTCCTGCCTGTCTTTCCTATACAGTGTGTACCCACTAATATTATATTCGACTCCATCACTCTCAGACAACCAAGTTTCTGTAAGACGTATCAGTTACAGTCAGTTATTTAAAAATAAAACACTGATATCCTAATTTCTAGTCAACACCTCTCCAAAACCTATTCAAATTATGCAGATTTCTTCCAAAAAATGGGGTAGAGCAATATCTTAACCCCTATCTGGCCTGGAGGGTGGGGGTAGGAGTCGAACTCCCCTCCTATTTTTTGTTTTGTCATCTCCTTGGACCTAGATAATCTGTTTGCCTCCGACTGTGATACGTTAAAAATCGCCCAGGCCAGAGAGGGTTATTGTGCCACAGCTACTTCATTTGCAAAACATTTCTATTTCAATTCAGTTCATGAAAGTTTTTAAACAGAAATGAAGAACAACATTTTTTATCAGAAATGCATTGTGACAATGCATACTTTTCAATTTTGAGTAGCATACCTCCTATAAAGTTCTAATATTTGCACATCAGAACATACTGGTTTTATACTCTATTGCATTTGACATATTTGTTCCTTCCTTGTAGGATGCACTGCATGAGTCTCTGAAGTCCAAAGAATGAAAGAAAGATTGCGTCAGGATCAGGGTGAAAGCGGCAGTTGCCAATCCAAGAACCAGCAACTCTGAAGAGAACTTGCAGGACAGCTGTAAGTATATTATACTACACAAATATTTACAGTTTATTAACTGAACATTAGAATGCCATGGACGTGCAGAACGTTTAAACACTGGATACGTTTATGTATTGTCACTTATTTTCTTTGCTTGCTTGTGACTGGAAACTGTAGGTCTGGACTGTTGAACACTTGTGGACACATTGTGAAGTTGAGAATGTATTTGTTTATTACAGTCAAGAGGTACCTAAGGTCTGACGTCACAGGAAATAGTTTACATTACAAACATGATTTAAATCAATTAAAACTATTAAAACAGAGCAAAGTAGCCAAGACTGAAAATGTATGGTGCCAAGTGAAGCAAGGCGAATATCTTTTGCAGTTTGTAACAGTAGTTGCACATATACACTACAAATACAAAGCACACATGCATACAACCTACAAACACAAACACACTGTGCACAATAACTGCAAAAACCGTTTCATTTGACAAAGTGCAAACAGAAACAAAAAAATCCCCAAACAAAACTGTATTGCTTTTTTTTTTTCTTTGCTGTATTGTAATCTCTTTCCTATATTGTGATAACTTGTTACCTAAGTCGCCCTGCATAAGGGCGTCTGTCAAGAAAAAATTAAAAATCATGCTAAGCTCCTGCTGCCTTCAAACCAAAATTAAAATCTTAGCTGTGCTGAGAATACCTTGTTTCCAGCTAAATATGGCTGCTTTTGTTTTCACTGCATTCTCTCAGGTACAGTTAAACAAAGTGACACATTCACCAACATTTTTCAAGTTTTATAAACCTTTTTAAATTGTTGACACGCTAATGAAAAGGAACGTGCAATTTCCATATTTGCTGCCCTTTAAAATTAACTCTTATATACGGGAGAAGTTAACAGCAAACCTTACCTTCAAATTATTAATACATTGTAACATGATACATGCCACTGACTTAAAAACATAAGAAAGTTTACAAACGAGAGGAGGCCATTCAGCCCATCTTGCTCGTTTGGTTGTTTGTAGCTTATTGATCCCAGAATCTCATCAAGCAGCTTCTTGAAGGATCCCAGGGTGTCAGCTTCAACAACATTACTGGAGAGTTAGTTCCAGACTCTCAACTCTGTGTAAAAAAATGCCTCCTATTTTCTGTTCTGAATGCCCCTTTTATCTAATCTCCATTTGTGATCCCTGGTCCTTGTTTTGCTGGTCAAAAAAGTCCCCTTACTTGGTCATTTGTAGCATGACTCGAACACCAATCATGATAAAGTTGTTATATGTGTGACCGCGTTGCCATAGTAACCAAATGCACAGCGCTGATAAAAGTCTGAATTCATAGTGTTAAATACTGTAAGAAATAAAATGCCTATTTTTTTTCACGGTAAATTGCAAGAAGCTGAAGGCAACTTTAATTCGCTAATGCTCGCCATTGCTATAGTACACATTAAAAATATTTAAAATGGAAAACTGTCAACGGAACACTCCCAACCACTATATACCTCGCATGTCAACCGTTTAAAATGTTTTAAGTATACAGAAAATAAATGTACTTGCATATATTTGCAGTGAATGCATTTTAAAAAGTCGCTGAACCAGCGAGAACACAATCTTACATTTTAAGCATTACTAAATACAATGAAAGTACGTCAGTTACTTAACATGGCCTAGTTAGGATCCTCACGTATCCTCTTCACCTTACACAGGATAAAGCGGCGGGGCTTGCAGTTATATAGTCATGACACTCCAGAAACTCGCACATATCTCTTCAAACCACAGCAATTTTAAACTATTTGTCAGCATTCGGCTAGCTGTCTTAATTCTGTTCACTCGAGCCTTTCTACTAAACTAAACTCTTAAACCTGTGTGCATATTTATTTAGCCATTTTGACCTAGGGTGACCAGATAGCAAGAGTGAAAAATCGGGACACTTTCAGTTGGTGAGGGGAGGAAAGAAACCTCGTGAACTACTGCACAACGCAAGCGACGCAAACTACGTATCTTTCTTTTGTAGATAGGGTTCCCTTTCAAGTCGAAAATAACCATCAAGGTATGGGATATTGCCGTCAGGCAGTAGCGATTGGCTGAGCTTTTATAGCAAAGCTGCCGATAGGCCTCTGCGCGAGCTGCCACGTAAGCCCGCCCCCTTGGGAGCTTACTATACGCAGCGCGCAGAGACTCACTTCCTCTTTTGTCTTCAGCATTGGTAGCGGTAGGTATTAGAGCCTGTAGCTGACTGTACTCAATAAGCTTAAAGCTTGAGAAGCTGGTTTTTGCCCCTTCTCCGAGTTTATTTCAGTTACACTCTTCGGAGTCGTTATTATTATTATTTAAGGATTTTATATATTGTGTATATTTTTATATATTTTATATATTTCCTTCACGCTTTGCTTGCATCGCGTTTCTCGTGGTCTCCCGTCTTTCCTTTATTAATTAATTTTGATTATTGTGTTGTGTTTTGGGTTGTATTAAAATATATATTTTTCTGTGTGTATTTGTATATATTTGTGACGCACGTTGCGTTGGCCTTGGCCGCGCGCGTGTCTGCAGCCCCGGTCTTGCCTTGGCTAGACCGCGTGTGTGTGGAGCCTGCTCTGCTGTCTCCCACGTACTGCCTGCGGTAAAAAAAAAACAAAACAAAAAAAAACCGCGTGGTAGTTGTACTGTGCCCACATATACTGTGTCCCAGTCACATAATCACCACCAGCAGTACTGCTGCAGCGAAAAAAAAAAAAATCCCATTCACCACACAGAGGAAGACGACCACTAAGCCTCAATCCCCAGCACCAGCAGGTAAGTAGTGCACAGCATCAGACACTGTACCAGCACATAGCGTCTCCGCTCTGCGGGTCAGCTGACGCTTAGGCGTCTGTGCTAGCGTTCTACGCTCGGTACTCACGCTCCGGCGTGCTGCGCTTAGGCGCTTGGTGTCGGCACTTTGCCACTTGGTGCAGCGCTTCGGCGCTTTGTGCAGCGCATCAGCGCTTGGTGCTAGCGCGTCTGCGCTTGGGGACTTAGGCGCATCGACGCTCGGTGCACGCACCTCGACGCTCGACGCTTCGGCGCTCGGCGCGTCGACGCCTCGACGCTCGGTGCACGCACCTCGACGCTTCGGCGCTCGACGCTCGGTGCACGCACCTCGACGCTTCGGCGCGTCGGCGCCTCGACGCTCGGTGCACGCACCTCGACGCTCGACGCTCGGTGCACGCACCTCGACGCTCGACGCTCGGTGCACGCACCTCGACGCTCGGTGCACGCACCTCGACGCTCGGTGCACGCACCTCGACGCTCGGCGCTTCGACGCTCGGTGCACGCACCTCGACGCTCGACGCTCGGTGCACGCACCTCGACGCTCGACGCTTCGACGCCTTGACGCTCGGTGCACGCACTTCGGCGCTCGCTCGGTGCACGCACCTCGGCGCTTCGACGCCTTGACGCTCGGTGCACGCACCTCGACGCTCGACGCTCGGTGCACGCACCTCGACGCTCGACGCTCGGTGCACGCACCTCGACGCTCGGCGCTTCGACGCCTTGACGCTCGGTGCACGCACCTCGACGCTCGGTGCACGCACTTCGGCGCTCGCTCGGTGCACGCACCTCGACGCTCGGCGCTTCGACGCCTTGACGCTCGGTGCACGCACCTCAACGCTCGACGCTTCGGCGCTCGACGCTTGGCGCATCGACGCCTTTACGATCAGGGCACGTCCACGCTTCGGCAACCATGTCCGGGTTCCACCGTTGCGTCACCTGCCAGGCAAAATTGCCAGCGAGCGATCCCCATGAGGACTGTGTGGCGTGTCTGGGGCCAGAGCACGCCGCATCCGCGTTGGCGGATAGGGCTTTTTGCCATCTTTGTGCTGGTTTCCAGACACGCACCCTCCGCCAAAGGGCGAAGAAAGCAGTGGGTGAGCGCTCTCCTTCCACTGGATCGTCCCACACCATTTCTGCCCCGCCGTCATCTACGGCGACGCCGCCAGGGCGGCTGCAGCTCTCCAGGAGCCCGTCCTCCCAGCTAACGGCTGGTCAGAGGTCCCCCACCAGACGCGCTCGGGAGCGCAGCCCCTCCCCTCGTAGGGTACGCCCCCGTCGGGAGTCTAGGTCGCACTCCAGATCGCCTCGACGGAGAGCACGCTCTCGTTCCCCTCGTCGGGACAGGCGATACAGAGACAGGTCGGGGGTGGCAGAGCTAACCTCCAAAATGTCTCAATTCATGGAGGTTATGATGGGGCAGCAGTCCATCCTCATGTCCTTAGCAAATGTGGTGCCTCCAGTCCCAGGACAACCGACTGGGCCCATTGCTAGTCAGCCAGTGGCCCCTCCACAACCTGCACCGGTCGTCGCTCCTCCAGTGCAGTCTCAAGGGGAGTGGGATATCGATGCGCTGTCTAGAGACGCATCTGACATCCTAGAGGGGGACAGTACAGAGGCTGAGGTAGCCTCCCAGCACTCTGAGGACGAGCTCCACGTGCTGGACACCAATGACCCTACGTGGTCTGTGGTGGACAGAGCAACCCGCCACTTGGGCGTCGAGTGGCCGATGGCGGAGCCGCCTCGGCGCTCCTTGTTTGAGTCGCCTTCAGCCCAGTCCAGTCAGTCCAGGATGCTTCCGGCATTCCCAGACTTTATTAAGGAGGTACAGTCCACCTGGGGGGCTCCGGCCTCTGCCCCGGCGACTTCTCGCAAGGCCTCGGCCTTTAACATGCAAGGGGCAAGTGAGGCTGGGTTGGCGTCCTTCCCACCTGTGGACGCTGCGTTCGCCGCGTTGGTGAAGACGCCAACATTATCGGGGCTGACGAAAGATCCTGCATGCCCCAATAAGCAGTGCAGGACCACTGAGGTACACCTCAAGAAGGGGTACGCTGCGGCCACAGAGGCGGTCAAGCTCTCTAATGTGGCCAGCTTGCTGACGGTCTACCAAGCGGCATTAATCAAAGACCTGCCTGAGTGCCCTTCGGCGGCCCTCAGAAGCGAGTTGGGGACTGTCAGTCAACTGCTGGTGAAGCTGGCCCAGCTCAACGCGCGGGCTCAGGGCAGGAGCATCGCGTCTCTGGTGGTGGCCAGAAGGCAGCTCTGGCTCTCGCAGGCGAGAGTGCAGGAACCTGATAAGGCCCCGTTGCTGGATGCCCCAATTACACCGGGACACACATTTGGTCCAGCGGTGGAGGAGATGCTGCAACGCTCCGCCAAGGCGCGGGAGGCGTCACAGCAGATGGCGAAAATGTGGCCAAAACCGTCGTTCCAGCCGAAGCGGCCTCAGGAACATCAGTGGCGCAGGGCACCACCACAGCACCAGCCACGGCCAGGGGGTACTAAGACCTCTTCCTCAAGCACAGCAGCGCGCGGTCAACCTCCTTTTTCAAGACCGCAGCGCGGAGGGTGGCGCCCTAGAGGTGGTGCCAAGCCACGCCCTCGGGGCTCTGGCCAGGCCCCTCGCGAACGAGCCCAGCCCAAACAGCCCTGAGAACACCAGGCAGCTGTTAACCCTCCCCTACACTGTCTCCCAGCTCCAGTTCTGGCAACAATGCACCAACGACATCTGGGTGCACAAAACTATATCCACCGGGTACACCCTTCAGTTCCAGTTAAAACCTCCCCCCTTTCGGGGGGTGGTCGTAACTGCAGTGAAGGACTCGGTTCAGTCCTCAGCTCTGAATGTGGAAATACAAGCATTGCTCAGCAAGCGTGCCATTCAACAAGTAGACCCTGCTCTGATCGACCAGGGGTTCTATTCCAAATACTTCCTGGTGCCCAAGAAGGACGGCGGGCTCCGTCCTATTTTAGATCTGCGAGTACTGAACAAATACCTGCGGGTGTTATCGTTCAGGATGCTTACGCACAGGCACATCATCCAGTCAGTCCGACACGGCGACTGGTTCACCACCGTGGACCTGACAGATGCGTACTTTCACGTTCCCATCTGCCCGGGTCACAGGAAGTATCTGCGTTTCGCATTCCAGAGCAGGGTATACGAGTTTTGTGTCCTTCCATTCGGCCTGTCACTAGCTCCTCGAACCTTTTCGAAATGTATGGATGCCATTCTAGCTCCCTTGCGGGCTCAAGGTGTCCGACTGCTGAATTATCTGGACGACTGGCTCGTCTGCGCGCAGTCGAAGGAGCAGGTGGCACAGCACACAGTGATGGTTACAGACCATCTTCGGCGGCTAGGTCTGAAGATCAATTCAGAAAAGAGCCGCCTAGTGCCGAGCCAACAGACCGAATTCTTGGGTCTGCATCTGGACTCAGTGTCCATGGAAGCGACCCTGTCGACACAAAGAGTTGCCTCAATAGAGCGGTGTCTTTCCCTATTCAGGTTGAGACAAACAGTCAGCATGGAGCTGTGTCAGCGCATGCTGGGGTTGATGGCTGCCGCCTCACAAGCCCTTCCTTTGGGCTTACTACACCAGAGACCTCTGCAGGCCTGGTTCAATGCCTTCGCGTTGCATCCGCGGAGAGACAAACACCGCAGGCTAAGGGTATCCCAAGCCTGCTGGGAAGCGCTACGCTGGTGGAGAGTTCCGTCAAACCTCCGCCAAGGCGTACGCTTGGGTCCCATTTTCAGAAGGCAGGTCATCACGACCGACGCTTCCAACCACGGTTGGGGAGCAGTCTGGAACGGGACAGGGACCCGTGGAGTGTGGTCAGGACCCTGGAGGTCAGCCCACATCAACGCTCTGGAGCTCAGAGCGGTGGACCTCGCCCTCCGGCACTTCTTGCCAGTGCTTCTAGACAAGCACGTGTTAGTGCGGTCAGACAACACCACAGTAGTGGCGTATATCAATCGCCAGGGCGGATTGCGGTCCCCCAGTCTTCACCAGATGGTAACGCGGCTGTTGCTCTGGGCTCAACCGCGTTTAGCCTCTCTGCGTGCAGTTCATCTGCCGGGCAGAGTCAATTACGCAGCGGATCTCCTGTCCAGAGGAGGTCCTCTTGCGGGCGAATGGCGTCTCCACCCTCAAGTGGTGGAGCGCATCTGGGAATGGTTCGGCACAGCGCAGGTCGATCTCTTCGCTTCGCGAGAGACCACGCACTGTCCCCTATGGTTCTCGGTGAAGGACCTCGACAGCCCCCTGGGGGTGGATGCACTGGCTCACGAATGGCCGCCAGGGCTCCTGTATGCCTTTCCACCGATTCCGATGCTCCCCGCCTTCTTGGAGAAGGTCAGGGTAGAGCGAGCGACAGTGATTCTGATCGCTCCTCGGTGGCCTCGGAGAATATGGTTCCCGAGTCTAGTGCAGTTACTGCACGGTCGCCCGAGGGAACTACCTTTGCGAGCGGACTTGTTGTCCCAAGCTCAAGGACAGCTTTGGCATCCGAACCCCAAACTCATGCAGTTGTGGGCTTGGCCCCTGAGCGGGAGCGCCTGTCAGCCTTAGGGCTTTCGACTGCAGTTATATCGACCATCCAGAGTGCGAGAGCGCCCTCTACTAGGTCGCAGTATGCGTATAAGTGGCAGCTGTTTCAGAGTTGGTGTCTGGCTGAGAGCCACGACCCAGTCTCCTGTCCTAGGCAGTAATATTGCAGTTTCTGCAGAAACTGCTGGATGAAGGGAAATCTCCTTCTACACTTAAAGTGTATTTAGCCGCCATTTCGGTTTGTCATGTACGCATTGACGGGTTATCACCTGGTTGCCATTTTTTGGCATCTCAGTTTCTGAAAGGCGCAAGACACTTGCGGCCTCCAAGAACGACCAGTTTACCGTCGTGGAGCCTTGATGTGGTGCTAGAAGCCCTTACCAAGGCACCGTTTGAGCCTCTCCACAGCGTGGATATGAAGCTCATATCTATTAAGACAGCTTTTTTGCTGGCTGTGGTATCAGCAATACGCGTGAGCGAGTTACATGCACTTTCAGTGCATCCTTCTTGTACTCGTTTTGCAGGAGACGGTTCTAAGGTCTCCATGCGCCCTAATCCGGCCTTTTTACCAAAGGTTATATCCCCGTTCCACATGAACCAGTCAGTCGAGTTGATGGCGTTCCATCCTCCTCCTTTTTCTTCCCCAGAGGAAGAGCGGTTACACATGCTCTGCCCCGTGAGGGCATTGAGGTGTTATATGGACCGTACAAAGACTGTGAGGCAGACAGAACAGTTGTTCATATGCCATGGTTCTAGATCTTTGGGTCAGCCGCTGTCTAAACAGCGCCTTTCCCACTGGATAGTGGATGCTATTAAATTAGCGTATGAATCTGCAGGCCTTCCACCACCAGGGCAGTTGAAGGCGCATTCTACCAGGGGTATGGCGACATCCTGGGCCCTCTTTCGAGGGGTGCCGGTGTCTGATATTTGCGCGGCAGCCAGTTGGGCTACGCCGCATACTTTCATGAGGTTTTACAGGTTAAATGTACTGGATTCCTCTGCTCCACTGTTTGGAGCATCTGTTTTACACTCTACGACGCCTCAGGATGCGGACGTATAGAGTGGTTGATAGCATGGTGTTGACTGTTCCACCTTTAAGACAGGTGTCATTACGAGCATAGACGCTGAGGCGCAGCTCCGCATATGCCTAGATGTTCTGCCTACGCAGTTGCGTTATGACGTAAGTCTGTCCTACTGCCGAGAATCCTCCCTCGCGACGGCTTGGGTACACTGTTCCCATACCTTGATGGTTATTTTCGACTTGAAAGGGAACGATAGGTTGCGGATGCAACCCCGGTTCCCTGAAAGAGAAAATAACCATCAAGCCGCGTGGTCGCTTCAGAAGCCTACACGGCCTGAAGAGCAAAAGAGGAAGTGAGTCTCTGCGCGCTGCGTATAGTAAGCTCCCAAGGGGGCGGGCTTACGTGGCAGCTCGCGCAGAGGCCTATCGGCAGCTTTGCTATAAAAGCTCAGCCAATCGCTACTGCCTGACGGCAATATCCCATACCTTGATGGTTATTTTCTCTTTCAGGGAACCGGGGTTGCATCCGCAACCTATCGTTTTTTTGTATTTCTACGCACTTATGCAAAAAAAAAACTCAGTGAAATATGATTAAAAAAAAAAAATAATACATATTCTAAAGCGGTTTTAATCAGCCTATCACTGCGTCTGTACTGGCTTTTTTGTGACCTGCTGTACTGAACGTAGCAGATGGACAAAGTCAGTTCTACATTGTTTTGGGTTGCTAAAATCTAGTTTTCAGCATTAGACATAAAATACCAGAAATGGACGACAAATCAAGCAAATTATGGTGAAGCACAGAGCGGTCTAGTAAAGCTCAGGGAAGCATTGTAAAACACAGAGAGTTATGGTAAAGCGCAGGGATACATTGGAAAGCACAACAAATTATGGTAAAGCACAGGGATACATTTTTGAGGATGCAACATCGACAATGGATAATTGCAAAGCATATGACATGGTTTATTTAGATTTCCAAAAAGCTTTTGACAAAGTTTCGCATAAGATTAATTCTCAAACTGAACGCAGTAGGGATTCAAGGAAATTCATGCACATGGATTAGGGAGTGGTTAATATGTAGAAAACAATGTATTGATTAGAGGAGAAACCTCAAAATGGAGCGAGGTAACCAGTGGTGTACCATAGGGATCAGTATTTGGTCCTCTGCTATTCCTAATCTACATTAATGATTTAGATTCTGGTATAGTAAGCAAACTTGTTAAATTTGCAGAGGACACAAAAGTAGGAGGAGTGGCAAAGACTGCTGCAGAGCAAAGATCATTCAAAATGATCTAGAGGCTGTGTGGTCCAGTGGTTAAAGAAAAGGGCTAGTAACGAGGAGGTCCCTGGTTCAAATCCCACCTCAACCACTGACTCATTGTGTGACCCCGAGCAAGTCACTTAACCTCCTTGTGCTCCGTCTTTCAGGTGGGACGTAATTAAGTGACTCTGCAGCTGATGCGTAGTTCACAAACCCTAGTTTATTATTATTATTTATTTCTTAGCAGATGCCCGTATCCAGGGCAACTTACAATTTTTACAAGATATCACATTATTTTTACATACAATTACCCATTTATACAGTTGGTTTTTTACTGGAGCAATCTAGGTAAAGTACCTTACTCAAGGGTACAGCAGCAGTGTCCTCCACCTGGGATTGAACCCACGACCCTCCAGTCAAGAGTCCAGAGACAAACCCTAGTCTCTGTAAGTCGCCTTGGATAAAGGTGCCTGCTAAATAAACAAATAATAATAATGACAGAATTCAAACCTGGACAGACACATGGCAAATTACATTTAATGGGGGAAAGTGTAAGGTACTGCACACAGGCAATAGAAATGTGCATTATAAATATCATATAGCAGATACTGAAATTTGCAGACGGAATCTATGAAAAAAAAATAACTTGGAGTTTATGTTGACTCGGAAATGTCTTCATCTAGACAATGTGGGGAAGGTATAAAAAAAAAAAGGCCAACAAGATGCTTGGATATATTATGAAAAGTGTTGAATTTAAATCAAATGTTGTGTTCAGTTCTGGTCACTTCGTTACAAAAAGGATATTGCTGCTCTAGAAAGAGTGCAAAGAAGAGCAACCAGAATTATCCCAGGTTTAAAAGGCATGTTGTATGCAGACAGGCTCAAAGAATTGAATCTGTTCAGTCTTCAACAAAGAAGACTGCGCGGTGATTTGATTCAAGTTCAAAATTCTAAAAGGTATTGACAATGTTGACCCAGGGGACTTTTCTCACCTGAAAAAAGGAACAAGGACCAGGGGTCACAAATGGAGATTAGATAAAGGGGCATTCAGAACACGAAAGAGGAAGCACTTTTTTTTTTACACAGAGACTTGAGGGTCTGGAACCAACTCCCCAGTAATGATGTTGAAGCTGACACCCTGGGATCCTTCAAGAAGCTGCTTGATGAGATTCTGGAATCAATAAGCTACTAACAACCAAACAAGCAAGATGGGCTGAATGGCCTCCTCTCATTTGTAAACTTTCTAATGTTCTTAAAACACAAGGAAACGTTGTAGAGCACAGAGGTCTGGCAAAGCATAGGGAAGCCTTTTAAAGCACAGAGAGGTATGATAAAGCAGATGGAAGCATTTTAAAGAACAGATGTCTGGCAAAGCATAGGGGAAGCACAGAGATCTCGTGCAGTTTAGGGAAGTATTTTAAAGCACAGTCATTATAAAGCCCAAAGCTATGGTAATGCACAGAGAAGCATTATAGAGAACAGAGGTGTACTGTAAAGTACACTGAACCATTGTAGAGCAAAGGGATATATTGTTTAGCACAGATAGGTATGGTAAAGCACAGCAAAGCATACTACAGCACAGATAGGTATGGTAATGCGCAGAGTGATATGGCAAACCACAGGGAAGTATCTTAAAGCACAGAGGCATTAAGCACAAAGGTATGGCAAATCACAGTGTAAGCACAGAGGGCATTGTAGAGCACAGATAGGTATGGTAAATCATTGTAAAGGCCAGAGAGCTATGGTAAAGCATAAGGAAGCATTGTAAAGCACATGGAAGGATTTTAAAGCACAGAGGTATGGTAAAATGCATAGGTAAGCATTTTTGAAGCACAGAGGCAATTTTCAGCCGGAGTGGGTGGCGTCAGACCAGATGCAGGAAATAAACAGACAAAGAAGTGTGGTTTGGTGAAGCTGAGCGAATGCTTTCGCTCAGCATTTAATAAACAGTACAAACAGAAAATAAAAGGGTTTTAAACACAAAACAGGACACGGCACTGGAGCCAAAATAAACAGGTAAACAAAACGAACTAACACACAAAACGAGCGGACGAACGTTTAACAAGTACCGTGCTGGCACTTCCAGCACGCTGTAGCAATTGTTATTTTCCTTCCTCTCTCTCCCGTTCTCCACTCTCAAACACCCAACCCCGACTGAATGAAACGTGCATCTATTTATGCAGTTGTACCGAGACTCGATTGCTAATCAATCATTCAATTGGAGTCGCGGTACAACTGCACGTGAATCAATAAAGTGCAATTCCCCGTGCTCACATATTACATTTTACTTGCACGTGAAGTGCTGTGCCATCCTCGTGCCTAAATACAAATATACATTTTAAACACTCGTGTTACACAGACCCGTTTATATCCCGTGTACCAATGACTATACACCAACATTTAACACACCACACGCAACATATAACAGAAAATACACACAGGGGCGGGCACTTCGTCACATATACCCCCCCCCCCCTGTGCAAAGCACACATGGCCTCAACGGCCACCTCCCCCCTTAAAAACCCAGCAGTCCAGGACAAAGTCGCGGGCTGGGAAGGGAGGCTTCAGTGGGCCCATGGCTGGCAATGCTGTCAGCACCCCTGCCCGTAGTGGCACAGCTGACAGCATGCTGGTCCACTCCTGCAGCGAAATTGCTGCGGGGGATGCTGGTCTCCTGACCTCTCCCCCTTTCTTCGTAGCCGGTAGCTCCCCTTGGTGGGGCTCCGACCACAGTACTTCCGGCAGCGAAGAAGCTGCAGTGGGAGCAGGTCTCCGGACCAATCCCACCATCTCCGGCAGCGAAACTGCTGCAGTGGGAGCAGGTTTCTTGACCTCCCCCACGATCTCCGGCAGCGAAACTGCTGCAGTGGGAGCAGGTTTCTTGACCTCCCCCACCTTCTTCGTGGCCGGCAGCTCCCCTTGGTGGGGTTCTGGCCACAGTACTTCCGGCAGCGAAGAAGCTGCAGTGGGAGCAGGTCTCCGGACCAATCCCACCATCTCCGGCAGCGAAACTGCTGCAGTGGGAGCAGGTTTCTTGACCTCCCCCACCTTCTTCGTGGCCGGCAGCTCCCCTTGGTGGGGTTCTGGCCACAGTACTTCCTGCTGCGATGCGGAGCAACAGGCAGCCCCAGGCGATGCGGAGCGGCTGGCAACCCCAGGCGATGCGGAGCGGCTGGCAACCCCAGGCGATGCGGAGCGACAGGCAACCCCAGGCGATGCGGAGCGACAGGCAACCCCAGGCGATGCGGAGCGACAGGCAACCCCAGGCGATGCCAGACAGGCATCCTTGGGCGAAGCGTGGCAAGCATCCTTGGGCGAAGCGTGGCAGGCATCCTTGGGCGAAGCGAGGCAGGCATCCTTGGGCGAAGCGAGGCAGGGAGTCGGGACAAGCTGGGGTGCGGGTGTTGGCCCTCTTCTCGACCTCTGCGGCCAGGCGGTTCTTCCCCGTGCTTCCCTCAGCAGCCTATGCAAGGGCTGCTGAGGACCGCCAGCATCTAATCCTGATCCTTCTGGTGAAGGGAGAGGCAGCTACTGCTCCTCTCTCCCTGATGGTGATGGAGGCAGAGGCAGCTCCCGCTCCTCTCCTTGTGATGGTGGGGAAAGTGATACCAGCAGGCATTCATCCTCTGCTGGTGGGGGAAGTGATACCAGCAGGTATTCATCCTCTGCTGGTGGAAAGGGACCCAGCAGGTATTCACCCTCTGCTGGTGGACGGGAACCCAGCAGGCATTCACCCTCTGCTGGTGGACAGGGACCCAGCAGGCATTCACCCTCTGCTGGTGGACATGGCGGAGGCAGAGGCAGCTCCTGCTGCTCTGCTCCTGCCGGTGGAGGTGGTGGAGGCAGAGGCAGCTCCTGCTTCTCTGCTCCTGGCGGTGGTGGAGGCAGAGGCAGCTCCTGCTCCTCTGCTCCTGGCGGTGGTGGAGGCAGAGGCAGCTCCTGCTGCTCTGCTCCTAGTGGAGGTGGCGGAGGCAGAGGCAGCTCCTGCTGGACTGATCCTGCCGGTGGTGGAGGCAGAGGCAGCTCCTGCTCCTCTGCTCCTGGCGGTGGTGGAGGCAGAGGCAGCTCCTGCTCCTCTGCTCCTGGCGGTGGTGGAGGCAGAGGCGATGGGGCGGATGCTGGCCACTCAGAGGGAGGCTGTGGCGGTGCTGGCTCCCTCTGCTGTGGCGGCTGGGCTGGTGTGTGCCGTGCTCCCTTCAGCAGCATAAATAGAGGCTGCTGGGGGAAACCAGCATCCTGCCCTTCTCCCCCCCAGAAAAATTCAGGGGGTTGAGCCTGTAACTCCTCCCCTTCTGGCTCTTGGGACGGCAGCAGCAGGTAAACCAACAGGCATGCTTCCTCTGCTGGTGGACACTGGGACAGCAGGCCTTGTTCCTCTGCTGGTGTAGATGGGGACAGCAGGCATTGTTCTTCTGCTGGTCGAGGTGGATCCAGCAGGCATTCTCCCTCTGCTGGCAGCTTGGGTCCTAGGGCTGTGGAAGCCCCGACTTCCCTCTCTTCGGGCCGTGGACGCACCGACTCCTCCCTTTTGGGTTGTGGACGCACCGACTCCTCCCTTTTGGGCTGTGGACGCACCGACTCACCCCCTCTTGGGCTTAGGACGCACCGACTCCCCCCACTCAGACGTAGGACGTTCGGGCTCCTCCCACTCAGGCGTAGGACGTTCGGGCTCCTCCCACCCAGGTGCAGGACGTTCGGGCTCCTCCTCCCCTGGCTCCTGCTCTGGGCAGTCCTCGTCCTCATGCCCATAGGCAATGCACATGGTGCACCACCTTGGCTCCCTCTGCTTCCTCCTCACTTTTCCCCCTCTCTGCCGCCTCCTCCTCACCTTCCTCATTTGGGCTGGTTCCTCCTCCTCTTCCTGGTAGGGGCAGACAGCCACCGTGTGCCCATACACCCCGCAGGCAAGGCACCAGCCTTGGTCCTCCAACCTGCTGAGGAGCTCCTCCAGGTCCCTGCAGCCGTCTCTCCAGCCTTCCATTTTTATTTTATTTTTATTTATTTTATATTTTTTCCCACTAAAAAACTGCGGTTCCCGCTCTGGCCTGAGTCCTGCAGGTGCTCTTGATCCCACTCTGACACCACGTGTCACAAAGACGGCCGGAGTGGGTGGCGTCAGACCAGATGCAGGAAATAAACAGACAGAGAAGTGTGGTTTGGTGAAGCTGAGCGAATGCTTTCGCTCAGCATTTAATAAACAGAACAAATAGAAAATAAAAGGGTTTTAAACACAAAACAGGACACGGCACTGGAGCCAAAATAAACAGGTAAACAAAACGAACTAACACACAAAACGAGCGGACAAACGTTTAACAAGTACCGTGCTGGCACTTCCAGCACGCTGTAGCAATTGTTATTTTCCTTCCTCTCTCTCCCGTTCTCCACTCTCGAACACCCAACCCCGACTGAATGAAACGTGCATCTATTTATGCAGTTGTACCGAGACTCGACTGCTAATCAATCATTCAATTGGAGTCGCGGTACAACTGCACGTGAATCAATAAAGTGCAATTCCCCGTGCTCACATATTACATTTTACGTGCACGTGACGTGCTGTGCCATCCTCGTGCCTAAATACAAATATACATTTTAAACACTCGTGTTACACAGACCCGTTTATATCCCGTGTACCAATGACTATACACCAACATTTAACACACCACACGCAACATATAACAGAAAATACACACAGGGGCGGGCACTTCGTCACACGCACATGGAAGCATTGTAGAGCACAGATGGATATGGGAAATCATTGTAAAGGCCAGAGAGATATTGCTAAGCATAGGGAAGTATTTTAAAGCACAAAGCCATTATAAAGCACAGAGGTAATGCACAGGGAAGCATTGCAGAGCACAGGGAAATATTGTAAAGAACAGATAGGTATGGTAATGCACAGAGTGGTATGGCAAACCACAAGGAAGTATTTTAAGGCACAGGCATTAAGCACAAAGGTATGGCAAATCACAATGTAAGCATAGAGAGCATTATAGAGCAGGGATACATTGCAAAGCACAGAGAGGTATGGTAAAGCATAGGGAAGCGTTTTAAAGCACAGATAGGTATGGTAAAGCACAGGGAATCATTGTAAGGCACAGTCATACATTGCAAAGCACCGAGAGGTATGGTAAAGCACAGGGAAGCATTGTAATGCACATGGATACATTTTAAAGCCCAGACATCTATGATAAAGGACAGGGATACATTGTAAAGCACAGACAGGTATGGTCAAGCACAGGGATGCATTTGAAAGCATAGAGAGGTCTAGTAAAGCATGTTAAGCACAGAGAGGTTGGGTAAAGCATAGGGAAGCATTGCAAATCACAGAAAGGTATGGTAAAGAACAGGAAAGCATTGTAATTAACAGAGATACATTGCAAATCACGGAGAGGTATGGTAAAGAACAGGGAAGCATTGTAATGCACAGATAGGTATGGCAAAACACATGAAGGTATTTTAAATCACAGGGAAGAATTTTAAAGCACAGAGAGGTATGTGAAAGCACAGGGAATCACTGTAAAGCACATGGGTACATTGTAAAGCACAGACAGGAATAATAAAGCACAGGGACGCAATGTAATGTACAGAGAGGTATGGTGAAGCACAGGGACGCTTTTGAAAGCATAGAGACGTCTAGTAAAGCACAAGGAAGCATGTTAAGCACAGAGAGGACTGGTAAAGCATAGGGAAGCATTGTAAAGCACAGTGGTACATTGTAAAGCACAGACAGGTATAATAATGCACAGGGACGCATTTCAAAGCACAGAGAGGTATGGTAAAGAACAGGGAAGCATTGTAATGCACAGATAGGTATTGTGCACTGACGGATATGGCAAAACACATTGATTCATTATAAAGCACAGAGAGGTATGGGAAAGCACAGGGAATCATTGTAAAGTACAGTGGGACATTGTAAAGCACAGACAGGTATAATAAAGCACAGGGACGCATTGTAATGCACAGAGAGGTATGGTAAATCACAGGGAAGCATTGTAATGCTCAGATAGGTATGGCAAAACACATGAAGATATTTTAAATCACAGGGAAGAATTTTAAATCACAGAGAGGTATGGGAATGGCCAGGGAATCACTGTAAAGCACAGAGGTACATTCTAAAGCACAGACAGGTATAATAAAGCACAGGGACGCATTGTAATGCACAGAGAGGTATGGTAAAGCACAGGGAAGCATTGTAATGCTCAGATAGGTATGGTAAAGATCAGGAAAGCATTGTAATTCACAGGGAAGCTTTATAATGCACAGATAGGTATGGTAAAGCACAGGGAGTCATTCTAAGGCACAGGCATACATTGCAAAGCACCGAGAGGTATGGTAAAGCACAAGGAGGCATTGTAATCCACAGAGATACAATGCAAAGCACATAGAAGCGTTGTAATGCTCAGATAGGTATTATTACAGCACTGACAAATCTGGCAAAACACATTGATGCATTGTAAAGCACAGACAGGTATAATAATAAAGCACAGGGACGCATTTTAAAGCACAGAGAGGTATGGTAAAGCACAGGGAAGCATTGTAATGCACAGATAGGTATGACAAAACACATGAAGGTATTTTAAATCACAGGGAAGAATTTTAAATCACAGAGAGGTATGGGAATGGCCAGGGAATCACTGTAAAGCACAGAGGTACATTGTAAAGCACAGACAGGTATAATAAAGCACAGGGACGCATTGTAATGCACAGAGAGGTATGGTAAAGCACAGGGAAGCATTGTAATGCTCAGATAGGTATGGCAAAACACATGAAGGTATTTTAAATCACAGGGAAGAATTGTAAAGCACAGAGAGGTATGGTAAAGAACAAGGACACATTTAAAATCATAGAGAGGTCTAGTAAAGCACAGGGAAGCATGTTAAGCACAGAGAGATCTGGTAAAGCATAGGAAAGCATTGTAAATCACAGAAAGATATGGTAAAGAACAGGAAAGCATTGTAATTCACAGGGAAGCTTTATAATGCACAGAGAGGTATGGTAAAGAACAAGGACACATTTAAAATCATAGAGAGGTCTAGTAAAGCACAGGGAAGCATGTTAAGCACAGAGAGGTCTGGTAAAGCATAGGAAAGCATTGTAAATCACAGAAAGATATGGTAAAGAACAGGAAAGCACTGTAATGCACAGATAGGTATTGTTATAGCACTGACAGATATGGCAAAACACATTGATGCATTATAAAGCACAGAGAGGTATGGGAAAGCACAGGGAATCATTGTAAAGTACAGTGGTACATTGTAAAGCACAGACAGGTATATAATGCACAGGGACGCATTTTAATTGCACATAGAGGTATGGTAAAGCACAGGGAAGCATTGTAATGCTCAGATAGGTATGGCAAAACACATGAAGGTATTTTAAATCACAGGGAAGAATTTTAAAGCACAGAGAGGTATGGTAAAGAACAAGGACACATTTAAAATCATAGAGAGGTCTAAGTAAAGCACAGGGATGCATTTTAAAGCAGAGAGAGGTCTGGTAAAGCATAGGAAAGCATTGTAAATCACAAAAAGGTATGGTAAAGATCAGGAAAGCATTGTAATTCACAGGGAAGCTTTATAATGCACAGATAGGTATGGTAAAGCACAGGGAGTCATTCTAAGGCACAGGCATACATTGCAAAGCACCGAGAGGTATGGTAAAGCACAAGGAGGCATTGTAATCCACAGAGATACAATGCAAAGCACATAGAAGCGTTGTAATGCTCAGATAGGTATTATTACAGCACTGACAAATCTGGCAAAACACATTGATGCATTGTAAAGCACAGACAGGTATAATAATAAAGCACAGGGACGCATTTTAAAGCACAGAGAGGTATGGTAAAGCACAGGGAAGCATTGTAATGCACAGATAGGTATGACAAAACACATGAAGATATTTTAAATCACAGGGAAGAATTTTAAATCACAGAGAGGTATGGGAATGGCCAGGGAATCACTGTAAAGCACAGAGGTACATTGTAAAGCACAGACAGGTATAATAAAGCACAGGGACGCATTGTAATGCACAGAGAGGTATGGTAAAGCACAGGGAAGCATTGTAATGCTCAGATAAGTATGGCAAAACACATGAAGGTATTTTAAATCACAGGGAAGAATTGTAAAGCACAGAGAGCTATGGTAAAGAACAATGACACATTTAAAATCATAGAGAGGTCTAGTAAAGCACAGGGAAGCATGTTAAGCACAGAGAGATCTGGTAAAGCATAGGAAAGCATTGTAAATCACAGAAAGATATGGTAAAGAACAGGAAAGCATTGTAATTCACAGGGAAGCTTTATAATGCACAGAGAGGTATGGTAAAGAACAAGGACACATTTAAAATCATAGAGAGGTCTAGTAAAGCACAGGGAAGCATGTTAAGCACAGAGAGGTCTGGTAAAGCATAGGAAAGCATTGTAAATCACAGAAAGATATGGTAAAGAACAGGAAAGCACTGTAATGCACAGATAGGTATTGTTATAGCACTGACAGATATGGCAAAACACATTGATGCATTATAAAGCACAGAGGTATGGGAAAGCACAGGGAATCATTGTAAAGTACAGTGGTACATTGTAAAGCACAGACAGGTATATAATGCACAGGGACGCATTTTAATGCACATAGAGGTATGGTAAAGCACAGGGAAGCATTGTAATGCACAGATAGGTATGACAAAACACATGAAGATATTTTAAATCACAGGGAAGAATTATAAATCACAGAGAGGTATGGAAATGGCCAGGGAATCACTGTAAAGCACAGAGGTACATTGTAAAGCACAGACAGGTATAATAAAGCACAGGGACGCACAGGGAAGCATTGTAATGCACAGATAGGTATGGCAAAACACATGAAGATATTTTAAATCACAGGGAAGAATTTTAAATCACAGAGAGGTATGTGAAAGCACAGGGAATCACGTAAAGCACATGGGTACATTGTAAAGCACAGACAGGTATAATAAAGCACAGGGGCGCATTGTAATGCACAGAGAGGTATGGTGAAGCACAGGGACGCTTTTGAAAGCATAGAGACGTCTAGTAAAGCACAAGGAAGCATGTTAAGCACAGAGAGGACTGGTAAAGCATAGGGAAGCATTGTAAAGCACAGAGAGGTCGGGTAAAGCATAGGGAAGTATTGCAAATCACAGGAAGGTATGGTAAAGAACAGGAAAGCATTGTAATGAACAGATAGGTATTGTTGTAGCACTGACACATATATGGCAAAACATATTGATGCATTTTAAATCACAGAGAGGTATGGGAAAGCACAGGGAATCATTGTAAAGTACAGTGGTACATTGTAAAGCACAGACAGGTATAATAATGCACAGGGACGCATTTTATGCACAGAGAGGTATGGTAAAGCACAGGGAAGCATTGTAATGCTCAGATAGGTATGGCAAAACACATGAAGGTATTTTAAATCACAGGGAAGAATTTTAAAGCACAGAGAGGTATGGTAAAGAACAAGGACACATTTAAAATCATAGAGGTCTAGTAAAGCACAGGGAAGCATGTTAAGCACAGAGAGGTCTGGTAAAGCATAGGAAAGCATTGTAAATCACAGAAAAATATGGTAAAAAACAGGAAAGCATTGTAATTCACAGGGAAGCTTTATAATGCACAGATAGGTATGGTAAAGCACAGGGAGTCATTCTAAGGCACAGGCATACATTGCAAAGCACCAAGAGGTATGGTAAAGCAGAAGGAGGCATTGTAATCCACAGAGATACAATGCAAAGCACATAGAAGCTTTGTAATGCTCAGATAGGTATTATTACATCACTGACAAATCTGGCAAAACACATTGATGCATTGTAAAGCACAGACAGGTATAATAAAGCACAGGGACGCATTTTAAAGCACAGAGAGGTATGGTAAAGCACAGGGAAGCATTGTAATGCACAGATAGGTATGACAAAACACATGAAGATATTTTAAATCACAGGGAAGAATTTTAAATCACAGAGAGGTATGGGAAGCACAGGGAATCACTATAAAGCACAGAGGTACATTGTAAAGCACAGACAGGTATAATAAAGCACATGGACGCATTTTAAAGCACAGAGGGGTATTGTGAAGCACAGGGACGCTGTTGAAAGCATAGAGAGGTTAGTAAAGCACAAGGAAGCATGTTAAGCACAGAGAGGTCGGGTAAAGCATAGGAAGCATTGCAAATCACAGGAAGGTATGGTAAAGAACAGGAAAGCACTGTAATGCACAGATATGTATTGTTATAGCACTGACAGATATGGCAAAACACATTGATGCTTTATAAATCACAGAGGTATGGGAAAGCACAGGGAATCACTGTAAAGCACAGAGATACATTGCAAAGCACAGACAGGTATGGTAAAGCTCAGGGGTACATTGTAAAGCAGAGACAGGAATAATAAAGCATAGGGATGCATTGTAATCCACAGAGATACATTGCAAAGAACATTGAAGCTTTGTAATTTACAGATAGGTATTGTTACAGCAAAACACATTGATGTATTGTAAAGCACAGAGAGGTATAGGAAAGCACAAGGAAGCATTGTAATGCACAGATGGTATGGCAAACCACATGATGATATTTTAAATCACAGTGAAGAATTTTAAACGGTTATGCTTATGCGATGGCAGTGGCAACAGTATAGTTGTGACCGGAGAGCAGCGATATATCAGTATGACTTGAGTGAAGCGGTATATTTATATGACGGAGACTTGCGTGACGGGAATACGCGGTATATTTGTGTCACAGAAATACTTCTGTGACGGGAGTACAGCGGTTTACTTGTGTGACAGAAGTACTTGTGTGACAGGAATACAGCGGTATACTTGTATTACTGGACTATAGCTGCATACTTGTTGTGACGTGAGTACTTGTGTGACGAGAATACAGCGGTATAATTATGACGGGAGTTCAGCGGTATATTTGTTTGACCGGAGTGCAGCGGGATACTGGTTTGATGGGAGTATAGTGTTAGTTGTGTGACGGGAGAACAACAGTATTATTATTATTATTTATTTCTTAGCAGACGCCCTTATCCAGGGCGACTTACAATTGTTACAAGATATCACATTATTTTTACATACAATTACCCATTTATACAGCTGGGTTTTTACTGGAGCAATTTTTTAGGTAAAGTACCTTGCTCAAGGGTACAGCAGCAGTGTCCCCTACCAGGGATTGAACCCACGACCCTCCGGTCAAGAGTCCAGAGCCCTAACCACTACTCCACACTGCTGCCCAGTATGCTTGAGTAAAGGCAGTGCTGCGTTATATTTCTGTGACAGTAATATAGCGGAATACTTGAGTGATAGGAGTGCAGCGATATATCTGTGTGACGTGAGTGTAGCGGTATACTTGTTTGACGGGAAGTACTTGTTTGACGGGACTGCAGCGGTATAGTTATATAATGGGAGTGTAGCGGTATAGTTGTGTGACGGGGAGTACAGCGGTATATTTGTATGACTGGACTGCAGCGGTATAGTTATATGACGGGAGTCCAGCGGTATACTTATATGTCGGGATTATAGCGGTATACTTGTGTGACGGGAGTACTTGTGTGACGGGAATACAGAGGTATATTTGTATGACAGGAGTGCAGCGGTATACGTGTATGACGGTTTTGGAGAGGTACTTCTGTGGCATGACTGCAGCGGAATATTTCTTTGACTGCAGTGCAGCGGGGTATTGGTTTGACGGTAAGTATAGTAGTAGTTGTGTGACGGGAGAACAACAGTATGCTTGTGTGACGGCAGTGCTACAGTATACTTGTGACGGGAGAGCAGCGATATATCTTTGTGACGTGAGTGAAGCGGTATATTTATATGACGGGAGTACTTGTGTGACGGCAATATAGCGGTATATTTGTGTGACAGAAATACTTCTGTGACCGGAGTCCAGCGGTATACTTGTGTGACAAGAGAATAGCAATAAATCTGTGTGACGTGAGCGTAGCGGTATGCTTATATGACGGGAGTACTTGTTTGACGGGAGTACAGCGATATATCTGTGTGACGTGAGTTCAGCGGTATACTTGTGTGACGGGAGTCCAGCGGTATACTTGTATGACTGGACTGCAGCGGTATAGTTATATGATGGGAGTGTAGCGGTATAGTTGTGTGACGGGAGTACAGAGGTATACTTGTGTAACTGGAGTACTAGTGTGAATTGAGTATTTGTTTGACGGGATTCCAGTGGTATACTTGTATGACAGTAGTATAGTGGTATACTTGTGTGACAAAAGTACTTTCTGTAACGGGAATACAGCGGTATAATTATGCGGTATATTTGTTTGACAGGAGTGTAGCAGTATAGTTGTGCAGCGGGATACTGCTTTGACGGGAGTATAGTATTAGTTGTGTGACGAGAGAACAACGGTATATTTGTGTGACGGGAATACACAGCTATATGTGTGTGAATTGAGTACAGGTGTATACTTGTGTGACTGGAGTACTAGTGTGAAGGGAGTATTTGTTTAACGGGAGTATAGTATTAGTTGTGTGACGGGAGAACAACGGTATGCTTGTGTGATCTGAGTGTATCGGTATACTTGTGTAACGCAGTGCAGCGATATACTTGTGACGGGAGTGCAGCGATATATCTGTATGACGGGAGTCCAGCGGTATACTTATATGTCGGGATTATAGCGGTATACTTATGTGACGGGAGTACTTGTGTGACGGGAATACAGAGGTATATTTGTATGACAGGATTGCAGCGGTATACTGTATAGCGGTTTTGGAGAGGTACTTCTGAGGCATGACTGCAGCGGAATATGTCAAAGGACTGCAGTGCAGCTGTATACTGCTTTGAAGGGAGGTATAGTATTAGTTGTGTGACGGGAGTACAACGCTATGCTTTGTGTGACGGCAGTGCAGCATTATATTTGTGTAACACAACTGCAGCGGTATATTTGTTTGACTGGAGTGGAGCGGTATATTTATATAACGGGAGTACTTGTGTGACCGGAATTCAGCGGTATATTTGTGTGAAAGAAATACTTCTGTGACGGGAGTGTACAGCGGTATACTTGTGTGACGGGAGTCCAGCGGTATACTTGTATGACGGGACTGCAGCGGTATAGTTATATGATGGGAGTGTAGCGGTATATTTGTGTGACGGGAATACACATCTATACGTGTGTGAATTGAGGACAGGTGTATACTTGTGTGACTGGAGTACTAGTGTGAATGAATTATTTGTTTAACGGGAGTATAGTATTAGTTGTGTGACGGGAGAACAACGGTATGCTTGTGTGACGGCAGTGCAGCGTTATATTTGTGTGACGGGAGTATAGCGGTATATTTGAGTGATCTGAGTGCATCGGTATACTTGTGACGGGAGTGCAGCGATATATCTGTGTGACGGGAGTTCTGCGGTATACTTATATGTCAGGATTATAGCGGTATACTTATGTGACGGGAGTAATTGTGTGACGGGAATACAGAGGTATATTTGTATGATAGGAGTGCAGCGGTATACGTGTATGACGGTTTTGGAGAGGTACTTCTGTGACATGACTGCAGCGGAATATTTCTTTGACTGCAGTGCAGCGGGGTATTGGTTTGACGGTAAGTATAGTTTAGTTGTGTGACGGGAGAACAACAGTATGCTTGTGTGACGGCAGTGCTACAGTATACTTGTGACGGGAGAGCAGCGATATATCTTTGTGACGTGAGTGAAGCGGTATATTTATATGACGGGAGTACTTGTGTGACGGCAATATAGCGGTATATTTGTGTGACAGAAATACTTCTGTGACTGGAGTACAGCGGTATACTTGTGTGACAAGAGAATAGCAATAAATCTGTGTGACGTGAGCGTAGCGGTATGCTTATATGACGGGAGTACTTGTTTGACGGGAGTACAGCGAAATATCTGTGTGACGTGAGTTCAGCGGTATACTTGTGTGACGGGAGTCCAGCGGTATACTTGTATGACTGGACTGCAGCGGTATAGTTATATGATGGGAGTGTAGCGGTATAGTTGTGTGACGGGAGTACAGAGGTATACTTGTGTAACTGGAGTACTAGTGTGAATTGAGTATTTGTTTGACGGGATTCCAGTGGTATACTTGTATGACAGTAGTATAGTGGTATACTTGTGTGACAAAAGTACTTTCTGTAACGGGAATACAGCGGTATAATTATGCGGTATATTTGTTTGACAGGAGTGTAGCAGTATACTTGTGCAGTGGGATACTGCTTTGACGGGAGTATAGTATTAGTTGTGTGACGGGAGAACAACGGTATGCTAGTGTGACGGCAGTGCAACAGTATACTTGTAACGGAAGCGCAGCGATATATTTATATGACGAGAGAGTACTTATGTTACGGGAATACAGAGGTATATTTGTGTGACAGAAATACTTCTGTGACGGGAGTACAGCGGTTTACTTGTGTGACGTGAGTACTTGTGTGACGAGAATACAGCGGTATAATTATGACGGTTCAGCGGTATATTTGTTTGACAGGAGTGTAGCAGTATAGTTGTGCAGCGGGATACTGCTTTGACGGGAGTATAGTATTAGTTGTGTGACGAGAGAACAACGGTATATTTGTGTGACGGGAATACACAGCTATATGTGTGTGAATTGAGTACAGGTGTATACTTGTGTGACTGGAGTACTAGTGTGAAGGGAGTATTTGTTTAACGGGAGTATAGTATTAGTTGTGTGACGGGAGAACAACGGTATGCTTGTGTGATCTGAGTGTATCGGTATACTTGTGTAACGCAGTGCAGCGATATACTTGTGACGGGAGTGCAGCGATATATCTGTATGACGGGAGTCCAGCGGTATACTTGTATGTCGGGATTATAGCGGTATACTTATGTGACGGGAGTACTTGTGTGACGGGAATACAGAGGTATATTTGTATGACAGGAGTGCAGCGGTATACGTGTATGACGGTTTTGGAGAAGTACTTCTGTGGCATGACTGCAGCGGAATATTTCTTTGACTGCAGTGCAGCGGGGTATTGGTTTGACGGTAAGTATAGTTTAGTTGTGTGACGGGAGAACAACAGTATGCTTGTGTGACGGCAGTGCTACAGTATACTTGTGACGGGAGAGCAGCGATATATCTTTGTGACGTGAGTGAAGCGGTATATTTATATGACGGGAGTACTTGTGTGACGGCAATATAGCGGTATATTTGTGTGACAGAAATACTTCTGTGACCGGAGTACAGGAAGCATTGTAATGCACAGATGGTATGGCAAACCACATGATGATATTTTAAATCACAGTGAAGAATTTTAAACGGTTATGCTTATGCGATGGCAGTGCAACAGTATAGTTGTGACCGGAGAGCAGCGATATATCAGTATGACTTGAGTGAAGCGGTATATTTATATGACGGAGTACTTGCGTGACGGGAATACGCGGTATATTTGTGTCACAGAAATACTTCTGTGACGGGAGTACAGCGGTTTACTTGTGTGACAGAAGTACTTGTGTGACAGGAATACAGCGGTATACTTGTATTACTGGACTATAGCTGCATACTTGTGTGACGTGAGTACTTGTGTGACGAGAATACAGCGGTATAATTATGACGGGAGTTCAGCGGTATATTTGTTTGACCGGAGTGCAGCGGGATACTGGTTTGATGGGAGTATAGTGTTAGTTGTGTGACGGGAGAACAACAGTATGCTTGAGTAAAGGCAGTGCTGCGTTATATTTCTGTGACAGTAATATAGCGGAATACTTGAGTGATAGGAGTGCAGCGATATATCTGTGTGACGTGAGTGTAGCGGTATACTTGTTTGACGGGAGTACTTGTTTGACGGGACTGCAGCGGTATAGTTATATAATGGGAGTGTAGCGGTATAGTTGTGTGACGGGAGTACAGCGGTATATTTGTATGACTGGACTGCAGCGGTATAGTTATATGACGGGAGTCCAGCGGTATACTTATATGTCGGGATTATAGCGGTATACTTGTGTGACGGGAGTACTTGTGTGACGGGAATACAGAGGTATATTTGTATGACAGGAGTGCAGCGGTATACGTGTATGACGGTTTTGGAGAGGTACTTCTGTGGCATGACTGCAGCGGAATATTTCTTTGACTGCAGTGCAGCGGGGTATTGGTTTGACGGTAAGTATAGTAGTAGTTGTGTGACGGGAGAACAACAGTATGCTTGTGTGACGGCAGTGCTACAGTATACTTGTGACGGGAGAGCAGCGATATATCTTTGTGACGTGAGTGAAG